>NC_046305.1:29587061-29923936 GCF_004115265.2 Rhinolophus ferrumequinum
TGAGGAACCACCCATGGTGTGAGGGATGGTGGTCTCATGATAGCTGGAGTAGGAGATCGAGGGGCATCCTCTAAGTTCCTCTGAAGGAACAGTGTGTGACTCAGGAGTTATAGAATTAGCACATTCGTTACCACATACTCCAGAGAAAAAGAGAGAAGAAATGACCATTAGTTGTGAGGGCATCCCCAGCACACCTAAGGTTGAGGGTCATGGACCCAACCCATGGAATTCCTGGCACCCCATGCACATCTCAAGACATATCACTTACCCACCAAAAGCCCCCTGACACATGTAGGAGGTAACGAATGTCCAGAGAAAGTAAGAGAAGAATTTAGATGGGAAGTGAGTCACCAAAGAGAACTATAGGGAGTGGCCATTAGTAAGGGAGACTGTGTGTCTTTGATTTGTGTGCCTGTCCAATGAGCAGGTCTTTGACTTGCACCTGGCGGGACATAGTCCTAGAGTCCTGGACCACTACCAGGTCATCCTGTCACAGGAGACTTCATTAAAGTGGCAGACACCCTAAAGGCTTTTAGGTGTCTGTCCCATGCCCACCAAGACTGTGGCCAAGATGACTAGCCTGTCCCCCAAGAAATAGAAAATCGTCTCACGCCATGTCTGACAATGGGATTTCCCAACCAACAGAGAGGTCAGACTTTCATTCCACTGGAGAGTAGCCCTGGCCTGGAAAAGTCAATTTCCAGCCCTCAATGGAAAGGATCCATGAGAGGCTCCTGAAAGCCAAGGGGGGAACCTCCAGCGGGGGAGAGAAGAAGGTAGTGTTGAACTCCAGCGTGTTGGCACCAAACTGTATTTTTTTTTATACCCTTGGTTGTTTGCAGAATGTGAAAGAATTCACGAGACTCAGAAAAGTAGGAAAAGAAGAAAAGATTTATTGAAAGTCGGGTAGTGAGGATACCTGTAGCAGTGAATAGAGAAGACAACTGCCTTGGGTTTCTGTTTAGAAAACAGAAGCACTGGCAGAGGAGTTGCTGGGGGTAGAGTCTAGAGAAGATAGCTATCCAAGTCAGCTGAGGAGAGAAGCATCAGCAGAGGAGCTGCCAGGGGCAGAGTCTAGAGTAGACAGCTGCAGTGGATTTCTGTTACCTGGGGTTTTATATTTTTCTATGCATGATGTAGGGTGCTTGTCAGCTTGCAGGGGGTTGCTGTTACAATTGGCTTCTTGTGGGAACCATCTTGTTCACATTAATAATAAATGCAGGACACTTATCAGCTCACTGGGGGCTTCTTCCAGGAAGCATTCTGTTCCTATCTATCATGGATGTAAAGCACTTGGTCAACTTATAGGTACAGTGCTAGCTGGGGGATTCAGAACCAATCAGTTAATTTTTAAGCTCGTTCCTGCTAACTCACAAGCTTGCTCCTGTTAACTCTTTGCCTGTCTCATCCTGCTAGCTCACAAGCTCACTCCTGTAAACTTTTTACCTATTTCATCAATGGGTACTAGAGTTATTGGGGTGATCAATTCATACGTTATATAAATGTTGTATCACTATGTTATACACTTGAAACTAACTGCATCTCAACTAATTGAAAAAAGTAAATAATAAAACCATACAAAATATTTTTCTGACAAGTAGAATTCAGCAAAAAATCAATAATGAAAATATAACCAAAAATTCTTTCATGTCTGGAAATTCAGAAATAAAAATTCTAAATAACAAATGTGTCAAATGATCATTAGAAAGCATATCAAACTGACAAATGCAAGCAGTGTATCAAACTTTCTGATATATAGCTAAAGCCATGCTTACAGCAAATATTTTGCCTTAAAAACATATATACAAATATAATAGCTGAATCTAAATTGTTTAAGCATCTATATCAAGAAATTAGAAATATAATGTGATATTGTGATTTATAATAAGAAATATATATTTGGTCTTCATCCCTGTTTCTGACACCGAGCTTCTAAAACCCTTGGAATTTCCTAAATATTGAGAGAAATCAAGGTGTCTTTTGTTATGCTAGTGATGTGACTTTTGGAAAGCCCATATATAACCTAAAGATGAGGACTGGTTGACAGTGGAGAAAACCATGTGACTAGAGGTTTGAAACTTTTGGTCCCATCCAACTGACCTTTAGAGAGAAAAGAGGAACCGAAGATTAAATGGGTCTCCAATGGCCAATGATTTAATCAACCATAACTATACAATGAAATGTCCATAAAAACTTAAAAGAATGAGGTTTAGAGAGCTTCCTGGTTGATGAACACCTCAAGAGTCAGGGAAATGGCACCCTTGAAGAGAGCATGGGAGCTCTGAGACAAGCTCTGAGACTACCTTTCCACATACCTTGCCCTATACATCTCTTCCATATGGCTGTTCCTAAGTTATATCCTTTTATAATAAATAGGTGATCTAGTAAGTGAAATATTTATCTGAGTTTTATGATCTGCTTTACCAAGTTAATTGAACCCCAAGAGAAAGGCGAGGGAACCTCTGATCTATAGTCAATTGGTCAGAAGCACAGGTGACAACCTAAGCTCATGACTAATATCTGAAGTTAGGTTGGGGGGGCAGACTTATAGGACTGAATCCTTAACATGTGAAATCTGACACTATCTCCACATAGATAGTATCAGAATTGAGCTGAATTGTATGACACTAGGCTGATGTCCAGAAAATTTCTTGTTGGGTGTTTGGGGAAACCCTCTCCCCACACATTGGAATTGGGTGATCAGAATCCAATATTCATTGCAGCTTTATTTATGATGGCCAAGACATGGAAAAAACCAGTGTCCTTCGATAGATGAATGGATAAAGAAGTTGTGGTATATATACACAATGGAATACTATTCTGCCATAATAAAAGATGAAATAGTACCATTTGTGACAACATAGATGGATCTTGAGATTATAATGCTAAGCGAAATAAGTCAGACAGAAATAGTCAAGAACCATATGATTTCACTGATATGTGGTATATAAAACTGAAAACAACAAAAGAACAAGAAAAACAAATGAAGAAACAAAACTCACAGACACACAATAGTTTAGTGGTCACCAGAGGGTAAAGGAGGAGTGGGGTGGTAGATGAGGGTAAAGGGGATCAAATATATGGTGATGGAAAGAGAACTGACTCTGGGTGAACACACAGTGTGATATATATAGATGATGTATTACAGAATTGTACACCTGAAACCTATGTAACTTTGCTAACAATTGTCACCCAAATCAACTTTAATTTTTTTTAAAAAAAGAATCTTTATATAACAATAAATTAAATGCAAAGAAAATACAAGTAGGGAATGATAATGAAAATGATATGATCGTAGAGAGGACCAACAGAACCAAAAGATAGTTTCTGAAAAATTTATAAAATTGATAAATACTAGTCAAGATAAGAGAAAGACAGAACAAACAAGAGAGAGAAAAATTTCCAATATCTGGTAAAAACGTGTATAAGTATGAACCCTACAGACATTAACATGATAATAAGATATTATGCATAAGCCAACAATAAATTGGACATTTGAACATCTTGGACAAATCCTTGAAAGACACAACTTACCAAAGATGACAAAAAAGAAATAGATAATTTAATAAAGGCATATTTGCTTTTTAAATTTACCGTGAAATTGAACCCCTCTCCCCCCACCCCCAAATGTATATATTTCCCAACACATAAGCTTCACAGGTGAATTTTAGCAAATACTAAAATAATAATAATAATAATAAAAAACCCTCCTTGAGAAGAAAAACAGAGTAAAGTTTTCTCAACTCATTTTATGAGGCAAAAAATCCTCAATACCAATACTTGACAAGAAAATTAAAAGAAATAAATAACAAAATATTGCAAACAAAATACTGAAACTGAATCTACATTCATATATTATGAACAAGACAGATAAGTTGCAACACTAAGGGGAAAAAAGATAAAATATTTTGCTATCCATATATTTTATCCCTTTTACCCTCATCACCCCAATAAATTTTTATTAAAAATAGAAAAAAAGTTTGTTATCTCAAGAAATTCAGATTAAACACCAAATAAAATTCAACAACTATCTATAATAATAAAAACAATGATTAAAAATTTTAGCAAATTTGAGAGAAAATGTCTTTAATTGAATAAAAAGTATCCACAAAACACTTAACAGCAGTTATCATAACTAATGTGGACTTCTGAATAATTCTTATCTGATATAAATAAAAGATGAGAATGTCAGCTGTCAATTCTATTCATCAGTGTACTGGAGTTCATAGCCAGTGCAATTGGGTAAGAAAATGCAATAAAGGTTTGAAAAATAAGTTGGGTGTTTCATGTTTAGAGATGTCATGAAAGTCTGCACAGAAAATCCAAGATAAATTTTAAAGATAAAATATTAAACTTAATAAGTTAATTTAACATGGATACTGGGAGTAAGATAAAAATATTTTAAGCATATTTCTATGTATTAGCAAAAATCACACATACACATGCACACACAATTTCACAAAAAAATATTAATTAATTAAATAATTAATTAATTCAAAGGAGTTGAAAAGACCTTGTATTTTGTGACCGAAGATTATTTCTAAAAGTCATTCACCCACAGGTCATAGTTAAAGTCATGGGTAAATTAAGGGTTTCCACAGTGAGGACACTTAGAGGAAAATCATTAGCCCAAGAAACCATTTTTGAGGGATGATGATTTGGGGAATAAGAGCAAAGAAAACAGAGGAAAGGTTAAGAGGAATATGAAAAAGCTATTGCAAAACATGAGACGGCAGAGTAATATCAGAATTTTCAAGCAACAAAAATTTCCAACTCAATTGATTTAAAAGGAAAAATGAAACTTGTTCGGTTCATATAATTAAAATATACAGAGGTAGGTCAGTCTCCAGGTAGAGTTTGATTTGATCTTTGGCTCTGTCACTTCATCGTTCTGTTTTATTTGTGAGCTTTATTCCTGGGCCAGCTTTACTTATGGAACAAAATTCTATAGCAATTTTGAGCTTTGAAGGTGGCGTAGCATCCAGACAAAGAAAGAGCCCCTCCTTTCTCAACCACCAAATATAAACTGTAGGCTTCAGTTGGATTGGACCAAATTAGGTCACATACACACTGTGAACCAATTAATTATTCTAAGTAAGCCTGGGGGTTGAGGTTAAAATTGTGTTTCTTACCTTAGACGTTGGTTCTTCTCTGGGGTCAAATTTGCCCCCAAGAGGGCATTTGGCAATATCTGAAGATATGCTTAGTTGTTAAAACTGGAAAAGTGCTACCGGCATTTAGCGAGTAGAGGCCAAAGATGCTGCTAAAAATCCTCCATGACAAAAAATTTATCTGGCCCCAAAGGTCAATAGTGTAAAGATTGAGAAATCTTTAGACAAGGGGTTTTGAAACTTAAGTGTATGTCAGAATGTCCTGAAAGTCTTGTTAAAACACAGATTTCTGTTCTCCATTCTTGGATTTTCTGATTCAAATAGGTCTAGAGTGGGGCCTGAAAATTTTTTTCTTTTTCTAACAAGCTTATAGGAGCTACCGCTTCTGGTGATTCATAGTCCACACTTTAAGAAGCACAGACTGATCAGGGCTCTAGACTGTAGCTGAGGGTGCAGTCAAGCATACAACAGCACGCCTACTCTATAAGATGAGGTGGAGTTCAGTGCATCCTGGAGAATTAAAGTGCTATGCTAATGGAGAGAGAGAAAATTGTATTTTCAGCCATTTCCTACCCTTCCAAAATCCTAAAGTCCATATTGTCCTAAAATTTCCATGCGGGGGAACTGCTTCCAGTACACTTAGGTTCTCCAAAAGTTCTGTTTGCTTTGACCTCCCTTCTTAAGCCCTATAAAAATATACTCAAATTCTCTCCACCTCCCTCCTGATGTTTTAGTCAAATAAGTTAATTTTTATAAATGGTGTTTCTAGAAAACTATGGAGTAAGCAAAAGAATGAGTAACAGTAAATATAAACCAAAGATATAACTGAATTGATACACCACAGATCTCAAAGTCCCGGAGGGCAAGAAAAGCCCTCTTGATCTTTTTGCTTGAATATTTAGCAACCCCTCTGCACTATTATCCCTCACCCATCTTGTGTCTCACTCATTCTCACTAAAAAATAAGGATCAGAGTCCTGTTCTAATGAATCTTTGTAGGTAAACTATAGCTCTAGTATGAGCACAAGTGGTTTTCTACAGAACGGTTTAGGGCAGAAACAAGAAGGACATGTTTTGTTTGTTTGCTTGTTTTGTTTCGTTTTTTGCTATATGAGAAATATTTTAATAAAAGGGAAATCTAGAATATCAACTAAAGAGGGAAAAGGGAGAAAGGAGATGATTTTGAGAAAAGACCATTAACATGGCAGTTATATCAACTCAGATCATTTTTACTGAATAAATACATATGCAAGTTAAAGATCTTGCCAGGGATCTACAAAGAGCAAGTCTTCTTCTCTCAAAGGACTTACAAGTAGAAGGGAAAGGAAAGCAAAAATTCCAGGTGCGGTGGAGTGCCTGTAGTCCCAGCTACTCAGGAATCTGAGGCAAGAGGATCCCTTGAACCCGGAGTTCTGGGCCGTAGTGTACTATGCCCACTGGGTGTCAGCATTAAATTCGGCATCAATATGGTGACCATTCAGGAGCAGGGGACCACCAGATTGCCTAAAAAGAGTGATCAGTAAAGCAAAAATAACTGCAATGTTGAGGGTACAAAGTAAAGTGGACCTCTGCATGATACCAGGCAAGAGAGGATTACTTCCATTTTAGAACTAGGGAAGACTGCCTGGAGGAAGAAATATCACAGACGGACCTCGAGGGATAGAAAGTCATCCCGGCAGGCAGAGAAATTACATTTAAAAATGATCAGAATCTCTGCAAATACAATTATTTCAGCATAATTATAATTAGCTTATTTTAACATATAATATTTCAGCAGAAGCAGAAAAAAATATTTTAAAATAGGAAGCCAAAGGGATATCACCATTAAGTTGTATACAGATGATTTTTGACCTATAATGGGGTTATATACCAATAAATCCATTGTAAATTGAAAATATTGTATGTCAAAAATATATTTAACCCCCACCCACTCTGGGTGATGGGGAGCAGGAGACGAGACCCACCATTCTCCAGTGGAAGGGAACATGTGAAGAAAGTAATAGTCCTCCAGAGAGTTATTGCCCAGGCCCTCAGTTGCCCAGTGCTGCCTTGAGGTCTTACTGCTACTGCCTCTGCTGTGAGCGGCAATGCTGGCACATAGTAGGTGTGGTAGAAAAATGGTGCCTCAAAGATGTCCTCCTCCTACACACCAAGAGATCACCGCTTCTTTAGTGATCCCAGGCAAGAAGAGCTGAAGAACCACCTAACTGCCCCAACCCAAATTGCTGACCCACAAAATCATAAGCAAACATAGTTGTTATTTGGTAGTATTTTGTTATGAAACAGTAGATAATTGACGTACAACATTTCCCTAAATCTCAGGTCAAAACTTCAATGAACTGAAATTACTCTTTTTTTGTGATCTGCCCTTGTTAACTCTCTGTCTTGATACTAGCTACTTTAATTTACAATACTTTCATTTGTAATTGTCTTTCTCTTTGAAGACTAATACAAAGACATTTCTGACTAAAAGTTTCTGAATATAAATATTTTTACTTACAGGCATGCCTCAGAGATATTGCGGGTTTGGTTCCAGACCATCAATACAAAGAGAATATTGCACTAAAGTGAGTCACATGACTTTTTTTGTTTCCCAGTGCATATAAAAGTTATGTTTACACTATACTGTAGCCTATTATATCTCAAAAATGTACATACTTTAATTAAAAATTACTTTATTGAGATATATATATATATACATATATATATATATATTACAACTAACCTACCAAATATCACACAGCTTAGAATAGCCTACCTTAAACATCCTCAGAACACCAAAATTAGCCTACAGTTAAGCAAAATCATCTAACACAATGAACACACTATAGTGTATCAGTAGTTGACCCTCATTATCGAGTGGCTGACTGGGAGCTGTGACTTACTTATGCTGCCCAGCATCATGAGAGAGTATTATACCACATATCACTAGCCCAGGAAAAGATCAAAGTTCAAAGTACGGTTTCTACTGAATGTGTATCACTTTTGCACCATTGTAAAGTAAAAAAATCATAAGTCAGGGACCATCTGTACTTGATTTTATTTATTCTGAGATACATTCTTTTTCACATCTCACATCTATGAAATCTACTTACTATTGATACCATCTCATAGTAAATTCATAGTTCTTAATTATTTTTCTGCTAGTGTGTAAATTATTGTTTATCTCACAACCAATGGGAACTCTGAGTTGATCAAATATGATGATTATTTAATTAAATATGATGGGATTGACTCCTGGGCTGACAATTTGGGCTTCTGGTCTTCTGAGTACTTATTCCAGATGGGAAATGAGACATGTTGAAAGCTCACGGGATATTCTGATAGGACCTGTTAAGAACACAAGCAAATTTAAATATCTGTACACCAATTTCATGGCAGCATTATTCACAATAGCCAAGAACTGAAATCAACCCAAGTGTCCATTGACAAGTGAATGAATAAACAAAATGTGTTATATAAATACAATGGAATATTATTCAGCCTTCCTTAAAAAGGAAAGAAATTTTGGCACATGCCTGCAACATGAATGAACATGAATGACAGTATGTTAAATGAAATAATCCAGTCACAAAAAGACACATACTGATGGTTCCACTTACGTAAGGTACCTAGAGTAGTCAAATATATACAAAGTAGAATAATTGTTGCCGGAGCCTGGGTGTGCAGGAAATGAGGAGATGTTTAATGGGTATAGAGTTTTAGTTTTTATACATGAAAAGAGTTCTAGAGATTGGTTGCACAAAAATATAAGTGTATTTAACATTACTAAACTATACATTTAAAAGTGGTTGATAGTAAGTTTTATGTCATGTATATTTTACCACAATTACAAAACAGATTTACATTAAAAAGATGGGAATTGGGGAGAAAGGGGAAAGGGTCTTGTGGAAAGATTGAGGCTAAAGTGATGTAACTAGATAAAATGGTAGAAAAGAGTGGGAGGTATACAGAAAAAATTAGAAAAAACTCACCATCGTCTCAAAAACCATAATGCAAGACATAGCAAAAGGATCAAGGAGGGCACTATTATTACCAAACATATCACACCGATGGAAGTCGGATGTCCTGGCAATTGGAAGAGGACATAAGGATGTCACTTCAAAACCCATTCTCTGATTCTCCTGGCCTTCCTTTGCCCACCTGAGTGTCAACACCACCGTTCACCTGCTTCTGATGTATGAGCATCTCTAACTCCTTCTCTTATATTTCCTGATACCATATATCCATATCCATCCTCTGTCTCTCCCTCTTGCCCCATTTCACCCAATCTATAGGTCCTTTATTCTTACCTCTTCTATACCTCAGGCCATTTCTCTCTCTCTCTCTCTCTCTCTCTCTCTCTCTCTCTCTCTCTCTCTCTCTCTCTCTCTCTTTCTGTCTCTGTCTCTCTCTCATTCTTCCTCCCACTTCTCCCACCCTCCTTCCCTCTCTGTCTCTCTCACACCCATCCATTAAGTCTCATCATTTTGCTATTCCCTCCCTCTATACTTGAGAATCCTCTCCTCCCATTGCAAGCTGGGCCCCAGTTCTTTCTCACCCCAGTAGAGGATGATGTCTTGTCCTCCTAGACTGCTGTGCTTCACTTGGCAAGTCAGGCCAGCTGCCTCCCCAGCAGCCACATCCAGGGTTACTCGGAGATACCATGTCCCATCAACATTGGGCAGGACGTCACCTTGCTGAGTGCCCAGCTGCTCCTGCTCACCCTGCATCCACCTCACCCATATGGGCTTTGGGTAGAATCCTGAGACATGGCATACCAGCAGCAGACGGCCAGGCCCAGGACTGGGGCCACTGGACAGCCAGGCCTCCGGCTTCACTGGAACAGGAAGAAGCAGGAGCAGTGTTAGATTATGGCTCTATTCTAGAGCGTAGGGACTCAAAACATACAAGTTGACACAAGTTTGGAGGGTGACCCCTTCTATTCCGTTGGAAACAAAATAATTTATTGATTAAGCCCCTCTCTTCTTAGGTACCACCTACTCTTGAATTTAAAGAAGGTGGTGGGAAGTGAAATAGAAAAGTCTTGGAGAGAGAACAGGACTAACCTTGCCTCTGTAGTTCTGACTTCCCTGCATCGAGGACACCCAGGAGATATCGGGGGCAGGTTCTTAAAAGGAGCTTCTGTATGATATCACAGATACCTTGGTACTGAGTGATGCGTGTGCAGAACCGCTGTGCCCTGCTGCCACCCTCTGGGGCAGGCACACATGAATCATTCTTGAAGCTCAGGAAATCCAGTCCTCCTAAAGCTCCCCTCAAAAAGCTTACTGTGGCCTCCTCAGAATGCAGCTCACAGCCTGCTATGCCCTGGATTTCAAAGGGATCTAAATATAAGAAAAACAAAGTAAAGGTTTTTAAAAAGCAAACAAGAAAGAAAGAGGTGGGAAAAGGACCTAGGATGTTGGATTTTGGTGGGGAGAAATGTCTGAAATGTAAAAGGATGAGCCAACAACCAATTCAGTACATCATGTGCCACATAATGACATTTTAGTCACAACAAACCACACATATGATGGTGATCCCATGAGATTATAATGGAGCTGAAGAATTTCTACCACTTAGTGATGTCATAGCCATCATAATATCATAGCACAACACATTAATCACATGCTTGTGATGATGCTGGTATAAACAAACCTACTGTGCTGCCAAACATAAAAAGTATAGCATATACGATGTGTACAGTACATAAAACTTGATAATGATAATAAATGACTGTTACTGATTTACACATTTATTTTACTTTTTATTGTTATTTACTATAAAGAGTGTACTATTTTCTATTTTCTATAGAAAAATAACTGCTATAAAACAGTATGCTGTGTTACACTGGCAGCAGCCTCATCCATCTCATGTTTATACTATCCCTTGTTGCATCATTTCTCTTGTACTTGATTTAATCCCATCTTGTTTTGTACAATAACGTGCTGAACAGATTTATGGCCTAGGAGCACAGTAGGTGCATAGTAGGCTATAGGCTATACCATCTAGGTTTGTGTATGTGCACTCTATGATGTTTGCACAATGATGAAAGTACCTAACAGTGCATTTCCCAGAACATATCCCCATCATTCAGTGGTACATGACTATATTCAGTGACTTTTTAGAAAGAAGAGAATAGAAGTAAGCATGTCATAAATGGTGGAGAAAGGCTGTTATAACGACATACAATGAGGTAAGAAGGCAGATGAGAAGCCAAGAGTGAAAAGAAGGGTGATGAAGTCAGGAGTACAACATTCCAGGGTGAATGGAAGAATTACATTAAGAGGGATCAGGCAGGAGATGCTTAAGTAAATGGATTAGAGGAGGAGGAAGCCATGCTAGTTCACTTAGGCACAAAGTAGGAAAAGAGAGTTTCTTGCTTGGGGTTTGTGAGGAAAAAGTTATATACAAACAAACCAGGAGATGGTTACAAAGGGGGATGTTTGTCTATCAGACAAGAGCGCAGGAAGCAGGAAGAATCTGGAATGGAGTCTGAATAGGAAACTACTCTAGAGAAGAGTGTGCATGCAGTTGGGTAAAGTGGGAAGGACGGGAGAAGTAGCCTGAACCAAGAGAGAAAAAAAAATTCATTGAGAATCTACCCAGATCAGAAAAATGCACTCACATTTCATCTGGAATTCGCTGACATGATCCTGTATCACCCGAATGAATCCAACGAGATACACTCGGAATAGCTCCTCCAGCTCAGTCACCTCCTCATTACTGAAGTTGCCCTTGGACCAGGGCTTCAGGAAAATGGCAGTACCCGAGATGCTATCCCAGCCATGAATCTGCAAATCACCCAGCCAGCCTGAGCCTTGATTTTGTGCCCAGGTGCTGTTGGCAAAGGATGATATCTGGATGACATGGAAAGAGGTTGGTCCCTGGAAAGCTGTGGGTAGTGGAAGGATAAGAAAAGTGAGGAGAAAGAGAGAAGCAGAAGGGAATGAAAAAAGAAAAAAAAAGGAAAACTGAAAAGATCGAGAGAAAAAGAACCCAGAAAAAGAAAAATATAGAGCCTGAAGCACAGGGCCTCATTCTCCATCCCCAACCTCTAGAATGAGAGAAGAGGGCTGGAGACAGGAGGGCCAGGCCCTTAGGGGTAAGTGCAGCATGCTCCTATCCAGACCCCCTACACCCGTGCTGGGAGCTGCAGAGTTACTCTTACCATCCTCATTGTCACCACATGTGATGAGAACTGTTAACCATAGAAGTGACAGAAGCAGCATTTCACGCGGAGAGAGTACTTCTGACTCTTAAGAGCTGGTGTTTGATCTCTGATTTCAGCAAACCTTTTTCTCAATACTCTATAGTGACTTCCTCTCTCCTCCAACTGACAAAAATCTCCTCCTCATCTACAGTACACATCAGAGAAAAGCTGTGCCTCCCACAGCCCTGGGCCTCTCACTCTGCCTTTCATTTCCACTCCAGCCCTTGACTTCTAGATTTTTATTTCCCTGGTTTCCAGCTGTTCTTCCTGACCTCAGTTTTCTTCATACTTACTAACTTGAAAAAGCCACCATGTGATTTTGAAAGGTTATTTCACCTCTTCAATCCTTTATTACAACATCTGTTAAATAAGAAAGTAATATTAAATAATTGTGCAGCTTCTAGCCTGCTTTAATCTAGAAGGATTCTTTTGGTTTATCCACCCAACTTGACCTTCCTCCCCACAGCTCTCTCTTTAGCACTCTATCTTAACCTCTTTTCCCAACATTCTCATTAGTTCCTCTTTCTTATCTCATCCCCTTTGTCTGGTGTCTCTAACCCCACATTCGTGTGTGTGTGTGTGTGTGTGTGAGAGAGAGAGAGAGAGAGAGAGAGAGAGAGAGAGAGAGAGAGAGAGAGAGAGAGAGAGAGAGAGAGAGAATCATTTACAAAAGGCAAAGCATTGAAAACATTGCTCCCCCAAAATACACTGCAAACCCAAATCCCAGAATCGAATGTGATAAAGACTGCAGTTCATAATCCAAGCAAAATTATCTTGTGTCATAACAATTTTTGAGAAGAAAAATTACATTTGCTATAGTTTATGACATTCTTTTCAGTAGCTCTTGACCTTTGGAGGTTTGAGTAACAAATCTTCATGAGACAAGCAGAACTTCGGGGGTTATGCTATGTGTAGCTTCAGCCTAAGTCAAAGATAACTTTTTGTAGACGGTTCATAAGCAATAGACCCTCCTTCTCCTTATGTAATATCTCACAACCTCTGTCTACATTTTGGACTTTCCTATCACCAAATAAAGCATTATGAGGTGAGCAAGCAGCTTCTCATTTTTCACCAAAAGTTCAGAAATGTTTTCCCTAAGATGTCATCTCCTATCTTCTTTTTGCATGACCTTGGCAAGTTTTAACAGTATATTTAGCATTCACTGAGTAAAATATTAAGACTCTAATCAATGTTAATTTTAAGGATAATTCTTGGATTTTCTCCAATCAAGAAAAAAATGACAAATTTGCACAGACCTACATATCTATTAGAAATGTGGTAGTAAAACATTTCAAGTGTAAAGAGTTTTCACTAATTGGTCATAAATATATATACATGAAATATATATATATACTATATAGATATAGTATATATATATATTTATACACACACACATATATATTGTATATATATGTATATACATACATACATATATATATGTATACATACATATACATATATGAAAATGCAAAATAAGTAATGTAACATTATTTATTCCCAGAAATAAATAATTGACAATGTTAAGAGTAGCCTTCATCCAAGATTATCACTATCTCATTGTAAAATTCAGAATAACTCTCTAAATTCCAAAATATATAAATCTAAATAATATTCTCATAATTCAAAATCTGATATAATTTAATTCACTTTTTGAGTAACAGCCACAGACAACAGCAGAGACTTAACATTACCTGCCTTTAATATTAACATCATGTTTTTCTTTGTAAGCCTTGAGTTTTGGATAGAACACTCAAGATTCAGTTTATTTGTTGTAGTGCGGATTCACTGAATAAGAACATACTTTAAGAACTTGGTGGTGTGCAAGTGTGATGAGTAGATTAATTCTCCCACAAAACAAATATACCAGTGACAGCAATGTGACAGAAACATCCAGGTAGTGCAGTTAGCCTTGAAGATGATGCCAAATGGATCAATGTGCATGCCCACAATGCCTTGGTGTACATTCAAAGAGAGCCACTCTCTGAGAATCAAAAGGCACTAGAGATTCTGAGAACCGCAGCTCCCGTTTCAGGGAATCAGATAATTGAAAATACATTTGTGCTCCTCGTAACTGTGTCAACACCATTATTACCCCTGCATGGCTGCAAACTTGACTAAAGTTACCATATACACGCACTAGGACATGAAGATGATGGCCACAAAGAGGAGCACTCAAAACTTGATTTTTACACAAGTCATTCCACACTAGTACTATAAAGACTCCTCTCTTAAATGTTTTATGCACCCCAAACAAAAGTCTGACCAGAAACAAATATTTCAAAACCCAGGTTACTCCAATCAAGAGGTTCAGAATCCTTTCTTGGTAAAAAGTAGAGCGAGAAGAATAAGAATTAAAAGGTGAAAATTTACCTCTGATTTCTCCAAATTCCAAAAACAACAAGAAATACAACAAATACCCTAACATTGTACACCAAAAACAAAGAACACACACACCTTGGATCCAAAGGTAAGATTTCTGCAGACCAGAGACCAACAGAGGACCTTCCACTGAAGTGTAAGGTAGCTGTTCAAGTGAGCTGGTATCTAATGGTTTTCTGAGGACTGCTACCCTATAACAATGCTTTACAGTCTGAGCAGTAGTCACAGTAATACCTAAAGATGCTAAACTAAGCAGAGGAAACTGCAGTAAATGAGTAGCTCATAGTATTACTTTTCTTTGTTTTTTTTTTTTTAAATTTTGTGACTTTAACCAAGTAATAAGAGTTAACAATAGATTCAAAATGGCAAGTATATTTTGAACTACTTATACATTTTATGCACTCATTCATTTGTTTAACAACTATTTATTGAGTGCCTACTGTTTGCACCTGTAGCAACTCTGCACTACCTCTTCACCTTCCAAATTCTCATCGCATATTGCAGATTATCCCAAACTTGGAAATAAAGTCACACTATTTTTTTTTAGCTCAGAAACATTGATTGGATTAATTTTGTGCAGGATTTATTGATTCTTAAGAGTTGGAAAGAACTTCAAAATTTATCTGTAAGGGACATATTTCCAGTGAAAATTTACCTGCCTCTCTAGTTACTTAAAGAGATGTAAACTTCTAGTATAGACTGATAGGCAAACAGACTGCATTTTTGCTTTATTGACTCTTATATTCAAACTGCGTGTTTTTGGGTTTTTTATTTACATTGTGTTATTCCTGTAGATTACTTTTCTTTTTCCTCTTGTCTATCTTTAAACTGTACATATAGTATGGTCCGTATGATTTTTTTTCAATTGAAGATTATTGGGGTGACAATTGTTAGTAAAATTACATAGGTTTCAAGTGTACAATTCTGTAATACATCATCTATATATCATGTTGTGTTTTTACCACCCAGAGTCAGTTCTCCTTCAATCACCATATATTTGATCCTTTTAAAAAAAAACCCACAACTTTTATTTATTTTAAGTGTGTTTTTCCAGGACCCATCAACTCCAAGTCAAGTAGTTGTTTCAATCTAGTTGTGGAGGGCACAGCTCACAGTGGCCCATGTGGGGATAGAACTGGCAACCTTGGTGTTATGAACACCATGCTCTAACCAACTGAGCCAACCAGCTGCCCTATATTTAATCCCTTTTACCCTCATCTACCACGCTCCTCCCCCCTTACCCTCTGGTAATCACTAAACTATTGTCTGTGTCTATGAATTTTTGTTTCTTCATTTGTTTGTTTTGTTCCTTTGTTGTTCTCAGTTTTATATCCCACATATCAGTGAAATCATATGGTTCTTGACTTTTTCTGTCTGATTTAATTCACATATGATTCTTATAAATGAATGGCAGATATATGTCCAATTATATCTGGATTTCAAATTCTAATGTCAAATTCTGCAATATTGTTTTCTTGCATCGATTGTTGATGAGGAAACTTCTGTCATTCTGTAATTACTTTGTTGGAAATTTTTTCTCTCCGAAGATTTTCCATCTTTTCTTCCATTCTTTTATAATGGAACATCTTATCCTTAGACTCTGGAGTTTCATATTATAGAGTGAATATCTCATAATTATTCATTTTTATTGAGGTGAAATATAACATAAAATTAACCATTTTAAAGTACCCAATTCAGTGGCACTTAGTACCTTACAATGTTGTGCAACCACCAGCTCTAACAACATCCAAAATATTTTTGTCACTCCAGAAGAATATCCCATATTCATTAAGCAGTCATTTCTCCCATTCCTCCTTCACCCTAGGCTCCTTTTAACCAATAATGTTCTTTGTGTCTCTATAGATTTACCTGTTCTGGATCTTTCATATAAATGGGATCATGCAACATATGTCCTTTGTGTCTGGTTTCTTTCACTTAGCATAATGTTTTTGAGGTGCATTCATGTTGTATCATGTACAACTCTTATTCTTTGTATAGTTGAATAATATTCCATTGTATGTAATAGCACATTTTATTTATCTATTCATTCACTGAGGGACTTTTGCGTTGTTTCTTCCTATTCACTCTTGTGAATAGTGCTGCTATAAACATTTATCTACAAATATTTGTAGAACATCTGTTTTTTATTGTTATGGGGCTATACCTAGAGGTGGAATTGCTGGGTCAAATGCTTAACTCAATTTTTTACTTTTTGAGGAACTGCCAAACTGTTTTCCATAGCAACTACACTATTTTAAATTCCCACAAACAAAGTGCGAGTGCGAGGATTTTAGATAGAATAGATTGATAGATTATAGGCAAAAAGATAGATACTGTAGTAGAAGTAAAAACTAATAAAATTTTAAAATATGTGTTTGTTAAAATAAAAATAAACTGAATGTGTATTAAAATAATATTTTTACTAATTTTCCCCAAAATATAGTGAGAATAGTGACTTTGTAACTTTTTAAACATTTAAAAATATTTTTGCAACTTTTTAACATCTGACTTAATAGAATACAGCTATATTTTTATATCTGCTTTTGAATAGAATCTGATGTAATATTGCATGTTATATAGTCTCTGGAAAACGATGAACACTAAAATAACATCTTAGTATTGTTATAAGAATAATTTTGAACTTGTGGACCCTCTGGAAGGATGTCAAAAACTCCCTGGTATTCTGAACATACCTTGAAAACAAACGGCCTAAATCAGGTTTTTTTGTTACAGGATAAATGAAGGTATCACACTTTCTTTTTAGTTAGAATATTTCTAAAAAGATATATTACCCTAAATAACTATCTTATTACTCTGAGATAACCAAAGACAGAGAAAGTACTTGATTATTTCCATTTATTTACCACTTTTCAAGAGAATAAATTGTTTATATAGCTTCCTAGGTGACTGATGTGTTACGTTTTGCATTATTGCATACTTAAGAATTTTGACACACTTGAAATGCTAGACTCTATCTTAGTCATTGTTTTTATTGAGGATCAAATTGTAGTATCTGTGACATGGGATCTTTTCAAGTAAGCTGCTTCTGAATTCTTTCAATACGTCTTCATTTTTGAGTTCTCCATTTTTGGTGTGGCAAGGTTGTTCCAGACCCTTGTAGAAACTTCCTGGCCCAAACTAGAAATTAGCCATTTCTCCAAAGCTCTTTTGGCTTTTTTCAATAGAAAAATATTAAGTGGAAATCATAATCTGAGTCCTAGGTTAGTCTTGGTTTCTGGACTTTTTAAGTGGCCAAAACAATTTTCTAAGGATAAATATCACGATGAATCATATTTGTGCTTTCAATTCAAGTTTAAAACTACAGCGTTTTACTCATCTGTCTCACATGAACTTGCCTTTCCCATGCAGTAATCCTGGTTCCCAGTGAATTAACATAATTAGGTATTCACTTAATTCCCCTATACACTCATATATCACTAAACTATATGAGTATAATCTTATAATAACTCTATCATCAGCAATATGATTATTGAAAACAATTTTTGTTTTCTGAAGCTAGGGGATAAGCAAATTTTCATGCTTTAAATTCAATTGAAATAGTCCCTGATTTGTGGCATATCACCAACTTGATAAATGGTTGTGTTCACTGTTGAAATTGCTTTCAATTTTTAGAAACTGAAACTCTTGTTCTTTTTTTTATTTATAATGTTACAAAACGTCTACATGGAGCAGGCAATCCAGAATGGCAGAGTATAGAGCTCAGCAAATTCTTTCCCCAAACATCAATGATAATACTGGACAAAATTTTAAAAATAAACCATTTCAGAATTCTGGAAAATGACCAAAGACACACAGCAATTGAGAAGTGCTTATTCAAGAACTACCTGAACCTCAGCAAAAACAATTTAACCTGGTGGCAATTTAACCTGGGGCCTCTCCCATCCCTCCCCTGGCGTGGTGATGCTATGGGCTGAAGACCACCAGCAGACTTGCTTTTGCAGAAGTGTACACCCAATTTGTGACTCCATAAAGAGGGCCCATGGCCAGGGAGGTTGTAGAGAACAATAGCAATTGATGGCAAAAATCAAAGGGCAACATTACAGCTGCCTGAGACTGCAATTCTGGTTGAGTTGAATAAGACATCAGCCAAAACTTAACAAAGATATTTGGAAAATGAGACAGACATAGTGGACTTTGACAAGCTCCTACTTGTTCCTGGAGGTTTGGAAGCTTCACACACACTAAGGAGAGACCAAAGAGGGCCACAGTATGTACTTATATATGGTAAAACGTGAGGCTTTGCCTATAGAAAAAGCAGAAGCTAGGGCAGATTTGGAAACTGCTTGAATGGTTAATGTGTGTGCTAATCCACATATATTCCCTCAGCAAAAGATGAAAACCTTACCAGTTTAAGGTGCAAAGGCACAATATCTGACTAGCTACCACTGGTCTATGTTGACTTAGGAGTGACTCCTGGGAAGCCAGGAAGGAGAGAAAATGGAGAAGCAAAGAGAGGGAGGAGGGGAGAGACAAAAGGAAGGAGGGGAAAAAAAAGAAAGAGAGAGAGAAGAAGAAGAGAAAAGGGAAGAGAGAGAGAAAGAGAGAAGGGAGAGGGAGAAGAAAAGAGAAGGAAGAAGGAGGGAAGGAAAGAAGAGACCTATATTAAAAAAAAAAAAAAAAGGCAGAGACATCAGTGGTTACAAACTGTAAAGCATCCAGAATCTATAGAACTTGTCCATGCAGGTAACCAAAAAAACACATAAAAAGCAAAAAAACAATAATGACTTTATTTGAAGAGCCTCAAACTAGACACACCAAATGAACAAAGAGTGGATGGATTTAAAAATATGTATATTATAGGACATTCATATATGGACTTCTATTGAGCAATAAAAAGGAATCGACTACAAATATGTGGATAAGCAACACAAATGTCTTATAACCATATGCTAGGTGGGGAAACATGCCAGATATAAAAAGTACATACAGTTTATTCCATTTTAATAAAATTATAGAAAAGAGAAATCCAAGCTTAACCAACACAAAGCATATCAGTAGTTGCACGGATACCAAGGGCAGTGGGTTTAATTGCAAATGAATATGAGGGGTATTGGGGTAATGGAAATATTCTATATTTTGTCTGTAGTCATGTTTATATGGGTGTATACATTTGTCAAAATGAATGGAACTGTAAACTTAAAATAGATGTATATAAATTATACATCCATAAAGTTGATTCAAAAAAATTAAGAAGATACAAAAAAATGTAACCAGTAAAAAGGACATGAACAGACTAAAGAAGTAAACATTCCAACTTCAGGTAGGTGGTACAATTTTGGTTGTTTTCTCCCCCACAAGTTTACAAGTTGTATGTGCCTGTCTCATACTCAATGCTTAACAAATATTACTTAAATTAGTAAATAGAACTTAAGGGGACCGAAGTCTAGGCAAGTGTATCTCAGATAGCACCACCCTTTGGGGGATTTGTCTTCTGTTTACATCCCGTGCTTTGATCCCACATTAGTCCTGAGGACCAGCTCTCTTTCTTCTTTTCCTTGACCGTCAGTGACACATCTGCCCCACTATCCTTCACAATGGCCTACACACTCTTTCTCTTTTTGTGTTTGGAACAAGTTGAAAAGAGGTAGCTTGCTGTATTTAGAAAATAAATGTGGCAAGGGGCAAAGCTGCAGTTTTCTTTAAGAGTTTAGGAAGAACACGATGGAACAAAAAGAGTGGGGAATTTCTTGACCAAGTAATTAAGAAGGGAAACATCAATGTTTCAAATACTACAATGATGTAAGGAATGAATATAATGAGAAAAGACTATCAACATGACAGTTAATCCAACTTGGATATGCCTTTTGTTTGTTTGTTTTAGTTTGATTTTCACCAAGCACATATTACATGCAGAAAGGCGCCTTTGCCATGATCATTGTCCCAAAGGAGTTAAATATTGTAAGGGGAAGAAAGACCTAAGTAACAATGTAGGGTAAGAAGTGATGTGTACGTGTAGCAGAATATGGTTGAAGTGCTATCTGGGTTCACTCAAGGAGGAGACTGCTTCCTTCTTATGGATCAGGGAAGACCTCTGGAGGATATGACATCAGAAATGGGCTTGAAGGTTGAGTACTACTGAACAAATGGAAATTACAAGGTAGGCAGTCCACATAAAGATACAGAAATTAAATTAGCTTGCATTAACAAATGATCATAATGCAGAAACGGGGGGGAAATTTAAGTGGAGAGTAGAAAGAATGGCATCACTCTGTTGTCCTAGACTTCTGGCTCTTGAGTTCTCATTACAATGAGAAAGACGTTGTGAGGAATCTCATGGGATGTCTTGATATGAGCTGAGAAAGAAGAGAAATGGAGGAAAACTCTAGATAAGTTGGAGGTGGTAATTGAGGATGAGAGGGAGTGGTCAAGAGATGAAAGCTAAGAAGTAAAAATGAGGATAAGAAATTGGGAAGCAAGGAGGAAATACAAAGAACTCACCAGCGCTTCTTAAACCATAATGCAAAGACTATCGAAAGCATTAGGGGTGCTATCACTGCCAACAGGATCCAATTCATGGAAAGGTGATGTCCTGTGAATATTGGAGAGACACATGGATGCCATTTCAAACCCAATGCCAATTCTACTTTATTTGCTGATTTCCCCACCTTAACATGTGCATTGGGTATGAGTCCTATCAACCACCCTACTTAGTCTATTCCCACTCCTGCTAAGGGATGGTTCCTCATCTCCCCTCAAATCTCTTACATCTGAATGCCATTCATGTTTTATTTCTACATTTCTGGAATTACCTGTATTCATTTCTTCTTGATATCTCTCTCACCTAGTTCTGGCATCATGAAACTTTCCTCTGCACTACTCTCTAGGCTCAAGAATCATCTTCTCACACTTATAGATCCAATCATACTTACCCCAGTAGAGAATGATGTCCTGGTTTCCTAGACTGCTGTGTTTTACCTGGCAAGACAGGCCAGCTGCCTCCTCAGCCTCCACATCCAGAGTCACCCGAAGATACCATGTCCCATCAACATTGGGCAGGACTTCACCTTGCTGAGTGCCTGGCTGCTCCTGTTCACCTCGCATCCACATCACCCAGATAGGCTTTGGGTAGAAGCCAGAGACATGACAAACCAGAAATAGCTGGCTAGAGCCAAGGATGGGGCTACTGGACAGCCAGGCCTCTGGCTTCACTGCAGAGGGCATAAAAGGTATTCAGAGGAAGACTCTAACAAAACAGCTTAGAGACAAATTATCCTCATTAATATGCATATATTATCCTCCTCTAGGAATGTTTTGCCCAGCAACCCGTCTCCCTCTTGAATGCTTTCTTATCCTAAATTTGAAGGAAATAGTGGGAAGGGGCAAGACTTATATATAAAAATCTTAGAGAAAGGTGTTGAACTAACCTTGTTTCTGGAGATCCATCTTCCCTGCATAAAGGAGACCCAAGATAAATCGGGGACAGGTGTCGCTGATGAGGCTGTGCACTGTTTCCTTGATGTCTTCATACTGATTGATTACATAGCAGACATTTTGGGCCCTACTGTCACCCTCTGGAGATGGCACCCATGACATGTTTTGGAAACTCAGGAAATCTGATCCTTGATAAGCTACCCGGAAGAAACCTTTTGCAACATCTCTAGAATGTAGCTCACAGCCCACTGTTACCTGTACTTCAAATGGATCTGGGAAGAGGGAAAAAGGAGAAGGAGAGATTAACGAAAAAAGGAGAGAAACTATATAAGAACCTAAGGCCTTATAAAAAAGTGGAGCAAGAAGAAAGTTTTATATGGGTGTGAGAATGAGCCAAAGATACATTTGATCAGGAACAAGGAAGAGAAAAATTGGCACGATGGGGAAGGGAGCATAAGAGACAAATTCCAAGAATTAAGAGTTTGATTTGAAGAAGTTTGGGGAAATGATAAGGGAGGTACATGATATAGGTTGAGAGGCATGGGGAGGAACCCATGTGAAGGAGATGGAAGTACATATTTCCAGGGTGCATTAAATGAATCAAAATTTTTGTTGGACTATGGATATACACCTTTAAATGGAGGAAGAGATCAGATTTTTAAGGGAATCAAGCAAAGAGTTGCATGATTGTGTGCATCTGGGTTTTAGGCCATAGAAAGGGGGCCACTGGGGAAACATTTTTTTAAAAAAGCATAGGAAAAGAGCAGTCCAGAAGAAGCACGAGTCTAGGAAATCTTGAGGAGTCAACATCTGGAATAACCCCCAAGAAGTTTATGCATAAAGAGTTTTATGGTGGGCTAGTAATAATGCAAAATGACCCAGAAAGGTGTGAGAATGTTTCCCAAGAAAAGAACTTTTTGAAGAATCACTTAATTGAGTAGATTGAACTTACATTCATACTGCAATTCACTGGTGTAGTCTTGAATCTCCCGAGTTAATCCAATGAAATAAACACGAAATAATAGCTCCAGGTCTTTCAACTCCTCATTGCTGAAATTACCCTTGGACCAGGTGTACAGGAAAATTATTGTGCCATTTTTACTCTCCCAGCCATGAGTTTGCAATTCATCCAGCCAACCTGAGCCCTGATTTTGTGCCCAGGATTGGTTGGCAAAGGATGAGATCTGGATGAGATGGAATGAGGTATGTTCCTGAACTGCTATGGGTGGTAGATCAGGTAGTTTACAGAAAAAAGACAGGAAGGAGAGAAAATGGAAAATGAACCTGTTACCAGAGAGAGAGAAACATTATGACTGGTTTAACAATTATCTTTTCATGATACAGGGCCCCATCCTCTACCACCACCCTGGACCTGGAGATGGAATGCTCAGATTGTAAACACTCGGTATCCTTAGAATCCAGGTCCATCTTGGGAAAGTTTATCACCTGAGCCCCCTGACAGATGTTCTTACCGTCTGCATTGTCACCGCTTGACAGACCAGCTAACATTGCAAGTTGCAAAAACAGCATATTGCTTGCAGATGTTTCTTTTTTTCACTCTTTTCTTAGCAAACTTACCCCTCAATATCTCTATTCTGACTTCCGTTTCCACCAACTGACAACCTCCCCACCAACCACTGACTGCAACAAAGAAAATCTGCTGCTTCCCTCAACCTTGGGCCTCCTACTTGATTTCTCATTTCCTTTCCAGCTCTGACCTAAGGTTATTTTCTCTTGTCTGAATTCCAGCTACTATCCTTAACACTCGCCTCCACCCTGTCAATTTCCCCTCCTCAAATGCCATGGACAAAGATGTATGTGACATTGAAAGGTCACTTCACCTCTCTGGGACTTGCATCTCATCTCTAAAATAAAAAACAGAAATGACTTGGCTTCCCTGGGCCAGCTTGTTTAACAAATCACAATTCTTCAAGTTTCTTCACTCAACTCTGTCTCCAGGCTCCATTATGCCCTCCTCTTCTGGGTGGTCTGTTCTACTCTTCCCCTTTAGAATATCCTCACAGTATTCTCTTCTCCATTCACCCCTTATTTTTCCACCTTTATCATTTCTTGATTTTCACTGGCACATTTAACAATTTGAAAATTTGCTTTCTCCAATCTCCTATGATTTCCTCATGCAACTGTATAAATGATAGCCAGCTCTTCTTAAAGATAAAATTGCAGCCTTCCCAGAGTTCATAAGACCATGAAAAATACAAAGAATAAGCCCTTCTATTGAGTTTAACTTATATATTCACTCACCAAAACCCCAATCAACACATGGTTTGTACATATCTGAGATTCTAGATACTGAAATGGCAATCATCATAATGCATTTTAATTCTTGGTTTACGTGTACTTCTATAGTTTAAAACTCCTTGATAGGAGTGATTACATTGTGAACCTCTAGAAGAAATACATGTAAACCAAGAATTAAAATGTATTGTGATGATTGCCATTTCAGTATCTAGAATCCCAGATATAAGCCTGTTCAGAACCATATTCTCATATTCTCTAGAGAGACATTTTGACTGCTTAACCCCTAAGGTGTCTATAATTTGAAGTCTCAGAAGAGCAGTTTGCTTTTCAATCTGTGCATTGTACAGCTGTGTTGGATTATGGTAGTCAGAAAATGAAGCTTTTCAAGAGGATACATGGGGAGACATTAAAAGTCCATGCTGAAGTTAAATTTTGTGATCTGATAAAAATACATTGTCAGAAACGGGTAACATTTGTTAATATAAGTTTATTTAAGTAATCCATTTGAGAAGTAGTTGGTGATTTGTCAATAGTTCTGACTAGTTAATGTGTGTGAATACATAAACACAAAATCTTTTTAATATCCAGGCTACATGTTCATTAGTATAATATCTATTAAAAACTTGAAGTAATTACTGAATGCAGAGAGCAGTCACTTAAAACTCCACTCTAACATTATCTCTCATTCATATTTGTCAACAGTAATAATGAGGCTAGAAGTTACACTCAATGAGCCCTTTCTATTATGGCCACAGATATTTGACTATTTCTATGAACTATAAACTCCTCCAAGAACTATACACAGTTTAAGCCCCACCCAAATCACTCATAAGCACCAGATCTCATCTTTGCCTGACTCTCTTTGTCAAGGGCAAACTCTTGTTTTGTGATTTAAGAAGCTATAGATGATGTAGCTAGAGTTTATATATTTATCACATTTCCCCCCTGTGGGCCTACTGGAAAAACACAATCCTCCAACTCCCTTGTAATTGGGTTAGGGCCAAGTGACTGAGTGCTGGGCAATGGGATGTGCTGTACTGGAGATGTAAGGCATCTCCAGGCTTGACCATGTAAAACATCTCATCTGATCATCTTGCCCTGTAGTGCCAGCTTGAAGGTCACCTGTTCCAGATGGCAGAGATACAAGACAGAGAAGGGCTGCCAGATCCACATGGAGTTTGCCTGCAGGAGAAATAAACTTTGCTGGGATAACCTCTAAGATGCTCACTTATTTATAACTACAACACAACCTATCTATACTAATGTTATAGAACCTAGTAACTTGTATCCTTCCCCCCTCCTGAATTCAGACCCAAATGAAATAAAGATATAGAGCATGAGACGTACGAGTGTGGATCATATTGTCAACTTTGCATAAAGCTTCTAGATAAATCTTCTGGAGAATTTCCATTAAGTGTGTAATGCCAGTAATCTTGCTGGTATTGAACTCCAAATGAAGTGGACTTACTGTTAAAAACTGATTACTTGTGTTCCCCCAAAATTCTTATGTTGAAGCCCTATTTGGAGATAGGGCCTCTAAGAAAGTAATTAAGTTTAAATGAGGTCATAAGAGGGGGGCCTTATAAGAAGAAACACCAGAGAGTGGTCACTCTCTCCACATGCACTGAGGAAAGGTCATGTGAGGACATGTCAAGAAGGCAACTTTCTGCAAGCCAGGAAGAGAGCCTTCACCAAAAACCAAATTGTCTTAGTCTCAAGAACTATGAAAAAATAAATGTCTGGCTTAAGCCCCCCAGTCCTTGGTATTATATTTTGTTAGAGCAGACTGGCCAGGCTAATACACTCATTTAGTTCAGGAAATGCTGGGAAACCCCTAATCCTCCCCACCTGAGGCCCTGTTCTTGTAAGAATCAGGGCACAGAGGAGGAGACCAGAATTGACACTTCTGAGAACAACCTGGCTCCAGAAATGAAGGGTGAGAAGATATGGAGACAAATTATGTACCCACCTTTTCTCCTATACTCACCACTGAGATACGTCACTTTATTTTCATTAGAAAGAATGAGGAGTAGGGGCAGCTGATTTGCTCAGTGGTTAGAGAGCAGTGCTCATAACACCAAGGTCGACGGTTCAATTCCCACATGGTCCAGTGTGCTATGCCTTCCACAACTACATTGAAAGCAACGACTTGAACTGGAGCTAAGCTTCACCCTCCACAACTAGAGTGAAAACAATGACTTGACATGGAGCTGATGGGTCCTGGAAAAACACACTGTTCCCCAATATTCCCCATTAGAAAAAAAATTTTAAAAAGAAAGAATAAGGAGTAAGGAAAGAAACAAAAAGTATTTAGGGAAAATTCTCCTTCAGGGGAACTAGAATAAGTATCAGCTTCATTCTATGATATGGCAATACCCATGCAACTAAACAGAAACCTAGAAACCTGCATTCTTCCTTTACCCTCTACAGTCACCATGTTATTTTTCTTCATAATTTGTAAAATCTGTCTCTTCCTCTCTATCCTCACTGACATTTAGTTGTGGATGAAAAAAAAAAAACTTGTATGGACAGTAACCTCACAGGGTGATCTGATCATAAATTTCTAACTGGGCAGGTCATGGTGGGTAATCACACCACGGGCATATAACTTTTTAGTAAAGTGTTTGTCTTTGTTTTAAGCAAGCCCTGTCCGTTGTTTCTGTGCATCTAGGTTATCACACCTTTGAAATAAGCTTAACTACCCTCAAAAAAGCACATAATCTAATCTTGTTACCTATACAGTAATCCAATCCCCACCTGGCTTTCTCCCACATCCATGTAGTCTTCCTGACTTTCCCTCCTTACTTTCAAATGCATAGAAGAAACTGAAAAAATGTTATTCTCCAGAGCATTTAAAATCTTGCTCCCTGGCATATGTCCTCAATTTAGTTTATATGAACTCTTATAAAACTTCTCTACAGGTTTGGGCATTTCCAATGTCAACAATGTCAACATTTCCAGTGTCACCTGGGTTACTGCCATAATACCTTAGATGTACGTTGCAATCCAAATACTCTTCATAATCTATTCAGCACTCTGCTTCAGAATTGCTACATAAAATGTAAATCCCACCACGTCAGGCTCATGCTTTTATGAAAAACCATCTAAGCTCAATTACTTTTTTGGAAATAATTACTTTCAGTTACTTTTATGAAAAATAATCCAAACTCCGAAGTATGTCAGTTTTATACACAAAGGCTCATATATCTTAATTCCCAACAAAAAGGAAGGTGGGGAGAATGGGCTCTGTGAGAAGGGAAACTGACAGACTATCTGTACTAGAGAATACTTATGAACACAGATCCAAGAATCTGAAATTTATATAAAGTGTAAGCCCTGTAGACAGATATGATCACAAAAGAATAATCTCAGATGGGTGGAGCATACTATGATTAGAAACATGCCTGACTAGAGGGTCCAGGCTAACCTTGGGAAGCCCAGTGCTCTTCCTCTGTCACCAGTCTTCTCCCAGGTTCTTGCTTCTTGCCTCATTGATGCTCAGGCCAAAAGGCATGCTCATGTTCACCTTTGCTTAGGCTCTTATCTGGCACTTCCCAAGTTTACCTCCATGAGTGATTTTGTCCTATTACAGAGAGAACTCTCCTCAGAACTCTGATGGCATGTCCACATCCCACACAGTCACACACTCTATCATCCCCCTTTCTGCCAACAGAAACCTTGCTCTCTGCCCACTTCCCTATTTGAGAAAACCTCTGAGAACCACATGACTGCTCTGCACCTTTCATTTCCCCATCAGCACTTCTTCAAGTTAGTCTCTACACTTTCTGGCTTCCAACAGCAGTCCCTACCTTTATTTTGTGTCCAACCCCCTCTCATATTTACAACAATGAGAAAAGTTCCATCCTGAGAGCAAAGATAAACTCTTAGCTGGAATGCATTGATTACCATTCCAGGTCTGCTTCCCCATTGTAAAATGACTGGATTAAAAGAACTTGATGCTCTCTAATTCCACTTCAACGTTAGCATTCTTTGACTGGATCTGTGTTCACTATCATTTTGATTTACTATGGATGAAAAAGAGTTTCTACAGAAAGTAACCTCATTAGGTGATCTGATCACAAATCCCTAACTGGAAGCTAGCTGTGAAAAGAAGTGGTTACCAACATGGCATTTTCTGAAGTGACTCTATCAAAATTTAGCAATAGTGTAAAATGCCTCCTTTCAATAATGTGAGCTCATAAGCTCCTTCATCTAAGTCCAGCTTAAATGTACCATTGTTACAGAATCAAAGATCGGAAGAACCCAAGCGGCACTCCGAGAGTTAGGAGAGTCAGCTTTATTACACCAGTGGGCTCAGCAGGATCCTTCCCAAAAGACTGAGCACCTAGCAAAGTTTTGAGCAGGTTTTTATGGGTTGGGGACTTCCTTGAGTGGGGGAAGATGCCGCCTGGTGATTGACTCAAGGTGTGGCTTGGAGGGGGTTATGCGGAAGTGGCCTGGGGCTTTAGACTGGGGACTTCTCTCTCCACGCAGGCCACCATTTCAGCTCAGTTCCACGTGGCAGGGAACCATTTTAAGGTCAGTTTCTCCATCACTATGAAGCATAAATGAATGGAAAAACTGGGGGGAAAAGGAGGAGAAAGGGTTGTCTGGGAGCCAGAAAAACCAAGTGGCTATCTTGAGTTTCCCATAGCCCTGACTTACTTATTTAATTTACAACCATTGTTTTATCCTACAAGTTTTCATCACTCATTTTACAATGCTTCCCATGCAATTTCAAATCTTTTGAGGTATTCCAGGGGCCCTTCTGGAACACCAGAAAGTTTTTCCTATATATATTGAGATTTTAACACTTAAAACCTCAATGTCTAATGAAAATTAAGAAATAACCAATTAGCATTCTTCAGCTTGGACAATTCATAACCTCTAGAAACATTTTTAATAGACAGAAATGTCAGTTATTAACATGGACTTACTTTTGTAAAATCCAGGAAAAATAAAGACATGTCTGTTTTACTTAAACCAACAAACTTAAGCTAGCTTTTGTTTACTAAGGATTAATCTTAGATATCAGAATTTGAAAAATATTTGAGTTAATTTCTATATTTCTGAGAATTTTAGAATACCCAATTCTTACAAGTGTTTACCTTTAAATTAATTTTAACAATACCATCTGGAGGTAGAAAATTATCTCACATTTACGACATGCATATGTAGACATATACAGACAGACACAAACAGAACAGTTTGATCCAAATTTTGTTTTGGAGGCAATTACAATATATATCTATTCTTGACAAGTCAAGTTCCAAGTCAAATTGTTAGGTATGGCCAGAGGAATGAATTGTGGGAGACCAAAATTGGCCTATTAGAATTTATTTGGCATGTTTGAGCTGCAGGAGGTCAGGCTAGAAAAGACCATAACCTCCCCGAGCAAAGAGGGGTATGGAGTTTTATAGGAAGTGGTAAAGGAGGCTGTTCCCCCTTCAATGCTTCAGGGGATTTTCATTGACAAAGGGTTTCAGGGCCTCACCAAGCCCTCCAGTGCCACACCCTGGCCCCAGGCCCACACAGGCCAACTGATCACAGGCCCCTAGGAGCTAAAGAAAGACAGGATCAAGACAAGATGGGTTTTAAGATAAGGTTTCTGTTCCTGGTCTACATATGGCTTAACACAAATGACCTGCCTCATTTTGAAATAAAGACAGCCATTTTTAATACATCAAAGAATTGGTTTGACACCAATAACATCATAGGTTTATCCATTTATCTAAATCCTTTTTTTGAAGCTTCCAGCGACCAATTAAATATGATTTCCATTCATTCTGTATAATTTTATAGCTGGCTTTTTCTAATTGTGCATGAAAAAATTAATTGAGAAGTATCAAAGTATTCTCATCTTGACCATGTTAGTATTAAGATGGGAGGCTGACTGTCATGGGGTTTGTCTTACTCAAAGGCATGATTTCCCATGTTAATTTTGAGATCGTAGAGTCTGAGCAAACTTCTAGGGAAACCAAACTTTATATGCACATCTCCTGACAAACAAAATGTTATTGATACAGGAGAGTTAGCATGTCCCTAGGTAGACAGGGATGTCCCTGGTGGAATAAACAAAAGACAGCCATATCTTAAAACTTCAGGTTTTAAAATCACTCCTTCGCTCCAGGACATAATGTAACAAGGCCTTGAGATTAATCATAAAATTCATTTTGGCCTGACAAAGGGAGCAGATCTGATAGATAAAGAGTGGGTTACTTTGTTAATTCCTTTAGCATGGGCAAGCAAAACCAACCTGGTAGATGAATTTCATTAGAAGGCACCAGTTCCCTTCTTCAAACAGTTCCCTTCTCCAACAGCTCCCCTTCCCCAAGCAGGCAAGGGAAGGTATAAAAGTAAGAGCTTTTGCCTCAGTCATGGGACACCCCCATTTGGGATTCCCTCCCGCTCGGGAGCTGCAACCTCTCCTCCTGCCTCTAATAAACTATCCTCTTTTTAAAACTTTTTGCCTCTCCCTGGTCCGTGTTTCCATCCTTCATCTTCACGATACACGATCCCGGCCCACACCCAGAAACTGCCAGCAAATCCAACATCACCTACATCATTATGGGTATCCCTATAGGACTGCTTTATGCCCTGGAGAAAATTTTTCCTCAGGCAACCCCAAAAAGAGTCTTAGTCACCTAAGAATACCGAAGCAAGTGTCAGTGAGAGCTTTCTTAGAGTGAATGCATTCCAGGGTGCACTGCCCTTCTTCCTGGGGCTTGGACTTCTCTGGGATTGGCTGCATTAGTTCACTGCATACCTGGTGGCACCAACACTCTGTATTTGGGGGTCTGGATAGCTATTGCCACCCCATTGGCTATTCAAGTTGGGGAAGCAAGTGTCGTTTCTCTTTTGGAGCTAAAGAGAATTCAGTCTCTCATTTAACCAGCAAAGATTTTGTTCATATTTTCAGTAAGCAATCCAATTAAAAAGCCAAAATTAAAAGCAGTGACACATTTTTTTGTTTGTTTTGGTTGCTTTCTCTGGGTTATATCAACCCTTATTCACTTTGAGTAGTTTTGGAGAACAGATCAAATAAAGTCATGGCTTGCTATTTAATGCAGGGGGACTTATAATTCCAAGAGAAACTCACCCAAGTTCACCTGATTCAAAGCGGGGCGTCAGTGGGGCATAATAGGCCCTTGTTCATACTTAGTACTGGGTCCTGGTCCACAGCATAATCCTGAGTGATGTCAACAAAAAAAATCCACCCTAAGAGAAAGCTTATAAGAGTTTATTTGAGCCAAACTGACAATAGCCAAGAAGCAATAATCTCAACAGACTGAGGAAATGTTTCACAAAATGGTGGTTTGCAGCTTATTTTATATGTAGAATCAAAGGAGGAGGCTTACATGAAATCCATTTGTGGTCGATTAAGGGGGTGGGAGAAGGCAAAGCAGGGAAATATGTGGGATTGGATAAAAGTAAATTAGAGATATGTTCATTGCAAAAAAAAGTAAATTGGAGAGACAGGTACTTATTTTACATAGGTGAGTTACAGGATAGTTAATTGTTCACTTTTTTTACAGCACATATAGATGGTAATCAGGGGACAAGAATAATAATGAGGGATTCTGCATATAGATGGTAATCAGGGGACAAGAATAATAATGAGGGATTCTGTAGTTTCCTGCTCTGGTCTGGAAAAGGATTACCGACACTCCAAGAGCATGTTATCCTAGATGCAAAAAGACAATAGACAGGCTCACTTAAGATAAAGATTGACCTTTGTCAAGGAAGCTACAGGCTAAAGATGTGATTTGCCACCATGGCCCACCTTAATTAGGAATTTTTATGTTTACACCATCCTATGTGGTTATTTTCAGTCTCCTGAGCTTGTCAGGTTAAACCCTTTTCCATCCACAGTGGGCTTCTTCAGAAATCTGCTGACTACACCAAGTAAATGTTGATGTAAGAAACATGCAAACTTGTAGAGAATTTTGTAAGAATTTATTTGAGCCAAATTGAGGACAATATGTCAGGGAGCAAGATCTCAAATGCTCTGGAGCATAACAATTTTACAGCTTCTTATGCATTTGAAATTAAGATTACATAGATGAGAAAAAGCAAGGTGTGGATTGGATTATAGGACAGTTAACAAGATTATGTGCTCTTTGTGGGTGGTTATAGCTTATTTCAAAGGTGTGTTGACCTAGATGCACAGAACAGTGAACAGGGCTTTCTTAAGGCAAAGACAAACCTTTTACTAAAAAGTTATATGTCTGTTATATCCACCATGACCTGCCCGGTTAGAAATTTATGATCAGATCACCTTATGTGATTACTTTCCGTACAACCCCTATTTTCCTCCACACTTGTCCTCATTTCTTACTTTTCCATGGCTCCATATTGCTCTCTTTATCTTAATCTGAGTTCCCATGGTGTTCTATTTTATCAGCACTGCTGCCTAATCAGCCTATCCATTAATTCTAAGCACTGTTCAACACCTTGACTAAATTTTAAATCCTAAAGCATTGCCTCACCAATTGACAATTAGATTTCTGTGTGTAAGACCAGCAAGACGCTTTTATTTATTTAGATAGTTTGCAAGACAGAAGACATGAAACAAAAAAAATTGTTCCAAAACACATAGGTATACTGGTAAGTTATACTTTTAAAAATTATTTATACATATATACACTAACCTTACAAAATAATAAGGAAATCTTCAAGAAACAAACAAAAAAATAAGAATTGAAAATTAAGGAGTGAAATGGAGGTTGATACTTGAGCTTCCCAGAACATTGGATGAGTTGATTCCCAAGGGCTTTGGCTACAGTAGTCATATGGGTGAGGTAAAGTCTTGAGACCACCCCTAAAAAGATGCAAGTTGGGCATGAGACTTTCTACTACACTTCAGTGAAACCGGACCAGGGCAAAAACTTTATCCAACTGAGAGAAATCAAAGTTTTGCCAACCCAAACTGTGCCGTTTAGAATACTGATTTCAAGCTGGTTGTTAAGAAACAAGACACAGAAAGAACTTTGGAACCTCCCCCGTCCCAACTACAGGAATTCAGATAAAAAGGCCTGCATCAGGAGGAAATCATTTCTTATTCACTTTAGGATTGTCACCTTAGCCTAATTTGAATTAAGTATGGTAGACAGGGATTACATCACAGAAATGGTGGTGTGAGGAGTGCTTCTTGAAATCTCCCCTGGAATTTACAACATATTGAACAGCTATAATTCAACAACAAAAAAAAACTCCTTGCAATGGCACAGAGGCATGCCTGAAAGACCTGCAACTGGAATCATCTAAAGGTGGGCCAATTGGGTGAGCAGGAGAAGAAAGAAGGGGAAAGTGCAGAGATGTGAACTTAGAGCTCCTTGCATTCTGGAGCTTACCACAGTCACGGGAGAAGGAAGTGCACCCCACACTCCCACCTGAAGGATCAGCATATAAAAGGGCTGAACCCAGTGCTCGTGGCAGAGACTTCGGAGCAAAGACTAAATGAGGAAGGGTGAAAACGGTGGTTTAAGCCCTCGCTGCCAAGCAGAGGACTGGGTCAGTCTCCTCACTCTCCCAGAGCTCACCCAACCCCCAACCTCCCAGTCCTAGAAGCAGACAACAGAAGAAATGGTAGCAATATCAGATCGAAAAAAATAGAATATTTACACATCTGAGAACTGCAGCTCCACAGCCACAGATTCAAGTACAAATAATTCTGGCAAAAGGGAAAGAACTGTAGGGGCAAGAAATGCTGGACTGGTCCACACCATTGCTCAGAGCCACCTCTCACAACCTACCCAGCCCCCGTCCCCACCTATCTGGGTGGATCACTGCAGGGGCAACCAGACACATGGAGACACACAGGCTCTGAATAAGGTTGCAGGAAGATCTTTGGAACTTCAAAAGCTCTCCACATTCCCCCATGGAGGCAGTACCCTAGGACACAGGAGACCTGCTCACAGAGGAGAAGGCCACTTTCCAGGGACAACTCCACCCCATCACGTGAGAAACCAGAATGGTGCAGAGAAAATATAACACTACAATGTGACAAAGAATAAAGAGCTACAGCAGAAGAGAAAATACAACATTCCATCAACACCTACTGGAAAACAAAAGAAAGACCTCTTCCTATCAAACTGTGGCAGAACTCACTCTTGTTGATGCCTAGGAAGAGAAATAATAATTCATGAATTACCACGAAGGACCAAGGTAATAAGGTAGGTCAGAAAGAAAATGAAATGTCTCCAGAAAATGAACTCAAAGACAAGGAAATATGTCACTTACATAACAGAGAATTCAAGATTGCAGTTCTAAAAAAACTCAACGACATGAAAGAAAACAAAGACAGGCAGTTTTAATGGAATCTGAAACACAATCAAAGAACAAAATGAACATGTTACCAAAGAGATTGAAATTTTAAAATAAACCAAATAGAATTTCTGGAGATTAAACATTCAGTAAAAGAAATGAAGAATGAAATAGAAAGCTTAGGTAACACAGGTGGCAAGATGGAGGAAAGAATCAGTGACATCAAGGACAGAAATCTGGAAATGACATAGATGGAAGAAGAGAGTGACTTGAGAGTTAAAAGAAATGAAAGAACTCTACAAGAACTTCCTGACTCCATCAAAAAGAGCAACGTAAAAGTAATGGGTATACCAGAAGGAGAAGAAAGGAAGAAGGGAAAAGAGCGTATATTCAAACAAAGAGTCGATGAGAACTTCTCAAACTTGTGGAAAGCACTGGATCCTCAAATCCAAGAAGCCAATACAACACCTAATTACCTCAATCCCAACAGACCTTCTCCAAGGCACGTTGCATTGAAGATGTCAAAAATTAACAACAAAGAAAGAATCCTCAAGGCATCCGGGGAAAAGACAGTAACCTACAAAGAAAAGCCCATTAGATTATCATCAGATTTTTAGCAAAAACTCTACAAGCCAGGAGGGAATGGAATCAAACATTCAAACTATTGAAAGAGAGAAATTATATACCCAACAAAGATCTCCTTTAGATATGAAGGGGGAATAAAGACATTTCCTGACATTCAGAAGCTGAGGGAATTTTCTAAAACATGACCTGCATTACAAGAAATATTGAAAGACACTATTCGAGCGGAAACAAAAAAAGCAAAAGAATACAAATCCATGAGTAGTATTACAAACAGACAGAAGCAGGAAGTGGCAACCTCTACACCAAATAGGACATTATACACTTAAACATAACACACAGGGTAAAGAAGAAAAAACATTTGAAAAAAAATAGGGAAAAGACTACTTGCTATTGTAACACAAAAATCAACTCACAGCATAAGTAGGGATAATTTGTGACAACAAAAGTATAAAAGGGGAGAGAGTAAAAGTCTGAACTGACAAAAGGGAATGGAGAAAGGAAGCATGCTGAAAAAAATGGAATACTCTAAATATAAAACTTTTTTTTTTACATAAACAATGGTGACCACTCAAAAAAATGCAGAACTGAAATATATAACATAAAAAAAGAAGAAACAGAGTGGAAAATCATAAAATACCACCACATTAAAATAACAGACAGCAACAAAAAAGCAAAGACACAATGGAGATGCCAACCTACCCAAAAAAAAAGGTAGAATGATAGGAAATCCTCATATATCAATAATCACCCTAAATGAAAATGGACAATGGACTGAATTCACCAATAAAATGGCACATAGTGGCAGATTAGATCAAAAAACTAAACCCAATCATATGCTGCCTCCAAGAGATACATCTCAGCTACAAAGACATACACAGACTCAAAGTGAAAGGGTGGAAATTGACATTCCAAGCAAATGGTATTCAGAGAAGAGTAGGTGTGGCCATACTGATATCAGATGAAACAGACCTCAGGGTGAAAAAAGTCACAAGACACAAAGATGGACATTTTTTAATGATAAAAGGGACTATGGAACAAGAAGACATAACAGTCATTAATATTTATTCCCCCAAAAAGGAGTCCTGAAATATATAAAGCAACTACTAACCGAACTAAATGGAGAAATTGACCAAAACACAATTATAGTAAGGGACCTAAATACATCATTGTCAGCTATGGATAGATCATTCAAACAGAAATAAATACAAAAATACCATCCCTAAATGACACACTAGACAAAATGGACATAATTGACATTTGTAGAGCATTCATCCTAGAACATCAGACTATGAGTATATATTCTTTTCTAGTATACATGGAACATTCTCAGGGATAGACCATATATTGGGACATAAAACTAGCCACAACAAATTTAAGGAGATTGAAATCATCCCAAGCAAGTCTTTGAAATTGAATATCAACTGCAAAAAGAAAGCAGGAAACACCACAAATATGTGGAGATTAAACAACATACTTTTAAAAAATGACTGGGTCAAAGAAGAAATAAGAGGAGAGATAAAAAAAAATACATGGAAACAAATAAGAATGAAAATACATCTTATCAAAATTATTGGGATGGAGCAAAGCTAGTAATGAGGGACATTAAAGGCCGATCTCAAAAAACAAGAAAAATCCCAGATAAGCAACCTAATATTACACCTTAAAGAACTAACAAAGGAAGTACAAATGAAACCCAAAATAAGCAGAAGGAAGGAAATAATAAAAGTCAGAGCAGAACTAAATGAAATAGAGAACAAAAAGACAACAGAAAAAATTAATGCAACAAAGAGCTGGTTCTTTGAAAAGATTAATAAAATTGACAAACCCTTGACTAGACTCACTAAGATAAAAAGAGAAAAGACACAAATAAACAAAATCAGAAATGAAAGGGAGAAGTTACCACGGATGCCACAGAAATACAAAGGATCATCCAAGAATACTATGAAGGACTATATGCCACAAAATTCAATAACCTAGAAGAAATGTACAGTTCTTAGAAACATATAGCCTTCCAAGGCTGAATCACGAAGAATTGGAAAATCTAAATAGACCGATCAATAGTAAGGAAATTGAATCAGTCATCCAAAACCTTCCCAAAGGCAAAAGTCCAGGACCAGATGGCTTCAATAGTGAATTCTACCAAACATTCCAAGGGGATGAAATACCTGTCCTACTTAAACTCTTCCAAAAAATTTGAAGCAGAAACAACAATCCCTAACTCATTTTATGAGGCCAATGTTACCCTGATACCAAATCCTGGTAAGACTAACACACAAAAAAGAAAATTACAGACCAATATCTCTGATGAATACTGATACAGATATCTTAAACAAAATTCTAACAAATCTAATGCAACAATGCATTAAAAAGATTATACATCACGACCAAGTGGGTTTCATCCCAGGGGCACAAGACGATTCAACATATGCAAATCGATGAATATGATACACCACACAGACAAAATTAAGGACAAAAATCACATGATTATATCAATAGATGCAGGAAAAGCATTTGACAAGATACAACATCCATTTATGATTAAAACACTTTATAAAAATGGGTTTAGAATGAAAATACCTTAATATAACGAAGGCCATGTATGACAAACCCTCAGCTAATATCATAATTAATGGTGAAAAACTGAATCCCTTTGCTCTATGTTCAGGAACGAGACAGGGCTATCCCTTATCACCACTGTTTTTCAACATAGTATTGGAAGTCCTAGCCAGAGCAATCAGGCAAGAGAAAGACATAAAACCATCCACATAGGGAATGAAGAAGTTAAATTGTCACTTTTGCAGATGACATGATGCTATATATAGAAAACCCTAAAGATGCCACCAAAAAGCTATTAAAAGCAACAAACATAGTAAAGCTGTTGCCTATGAAATCAATGTACAAACTTCCATTGCATTCCTATATACTAACAATGAAATCTCAGAAAAAAAAATTTTAACAAAACCCAAACACACAAAACAATTCCTTTTGCAATTACAACAAAAAGAATAAAATACCTACGAATAAACTTAACCAAGGTTGTAAAGGACCTATACACTGAACAATATAAGACATTTTTAAAATAAATTAAAGGAGACAAAAAGAAATAGAAATAGAAAGACATCTCACGCTCATGAATTGGGAAAATCAACATAGTTAAAATGGCCATATTACCCAAAGCAATATACATATTTAATGCAATCCCAATCAAAATCCCAATGACAAGTTTTAAAGAAATAGAACAAAAAATCATCAGATTGGTATGGAGCCACAAAAAACCCCAAATAGTCAAAGCAATCCTAAAGAAAAACAGCAATGCTGGAGGTATTACACTCCCTGACTTTAGCTTGTACTACAGAGCAACAATAATGAAAACAGCATGGTATTGGCAGAGAAACAGACCCACAGAAAAACAGAATAGAATTGGAAACCCAGAAATAAACTGACGTAAATATGGACAATTAATTTTCAACAAAGAAGCCAAAAACATACAATGGAGAAAAGACAGCCTCTTCAATAAATGGTGCTGGGGGAATTGGAAAAGTGCAAAAGAATGATGTGAGACTGTTAAGTGTCACCGTTAACAAAATTAACTCAAAATGGATCAAAGACCTAAACATAAGACCTGAAACAATAAACTGCATAGAAGAAAACATAGGTACTAAACTTATGGACCTTGGGTTCAAAGAAGATTTTATTAATTTGACCTCAATAGGGAAGGAAAAGAAATGAATGGGACTATATCAAACTAAAAAGCTTCTGCACAGCAAAAGAAACCATCAATAACGTAAAGAGGCAACCAACTGAATGGGAGAAGACTCTTGCAAACAACGCCTCCAATAAGGGGCTAATATCCAAAATATATAAGGAACTCATACAACTCAACAACAACAACAACAAAACCAATTAATTAATAAATGGGCAGAGGACCTGAATAGATATTTCTCCAAAGAGGACATACAGCTAGCCAACAGATGTATGAAAAGATGCTCAATGTCACTAATCATCAGAGAAATGTAAATAAAAAACACAGTGAGATATCACCTCACAACAGTTAGAATGGCTATCATGAACAAGACAAATAATAACAAGTGCTGGAGAGGCTGTGGAGAAAAAGGAACCCTTATACACTGTTTGTGGGAATGCAGATTGGTGCAGCCACTATGGAAGGCAGTGTGGAGGTTACTCAAAAAATTAAGAATAGAATTACCCATATGACCCAGCAATCCCTCTCCTGAGTATCTACCCAAAAAAATATGAAAACATTTATCTGTAAAGATATATGTGCTCAGATGTTCATTGCAGCTTTATTTACAGTGGCTGAGATATGGAAATAACCAAAGTGTCCTTCAATAAATGATTGGATAAAGAAGATGTGGTATATATTCACGATGGAATAGTATTCTGCCATAAGAAAAGATGAAATAGTGCCATTTGCGACAACATGGATGGATCTTGAGATTATTATGTTAAGCAAAATAGGTCACACAAAAAAAGCTGTAAACCATATGATTTCACTGATATGTGGAATATAAGTTGAAAGCAACAAAGAAACAAGACAAAGAAACAAAAACTCATAGACACAGACAATAGTTTAGTGGTTACCGGAGGGTAAGGGGTGAGGGCGTGGTAGATGAGAGTAAACGGGAGAAGAACTGACTTTGGGTGGTGAACACACAATGTGATATATAGATGATGTATTACAAAATTGTACACCTGAACGTTATGTAATTTTACTAACCAATGTCACCTCAATAAAATTTTAACAAAAAAAGAAGAAAGTTATAAAAAAGAACATATGGTAGATAGGAAGGATCCAGGCAAAAAGTTGTTCTGCTGGATTCTCCCTTCTGTCCCATTGTTTTGGGTTGTCTTAGAGGAATTTGTTTGTCAGGTGTTCCAGTCTTTCTTGGTTACCAGATGCTCATGCTTTTTGGGTGTCTCATTATGGCACCCTCAAATGTACGTTCATATAATACACTTCGGACATTTTCTCCTGTTAATTTTTCTCTGTTCATTTTGTTACTGTAGGCGGAGGGAGTATGTAGTATGTGTCCTTTATATTTGACTCGCACAGCGTCGTCCTCCTCTGCGTGTGCTCCAAAGGTGACTCTTGTGTTGTGTACACTGTCCCGTTCAAGAAGATCTTTAATTACTTTTTGCTTGTGAGTAGGTGGGGTTAACTCCTGGGCTGACCCGTTGTGACACTTGGCTCTGCCCCCCGCAGGGCGCTCTGCTGCGTGAGGGTTGACCACCCAAATGTGGTTTGGCCTCTATGGGTTCCAGTGCCTGCAGAGAAACCCCTCTGGGTGTGTGATCTGGAGGTCAAACCCGGCAGCACTCCGGTTTGGTCTGGAGTTGGCCCCTGGATATGCTGAATCCCGTGCCTCTCAAGCTGGGCCCCAGCAGGACAGTTTCAGCACAAAGCAAATCACCAAGCACAACAGCAACGACAACAGCAAAGAAAAAAATCAAATACATTCACATGCAAAAAACAGCCGATAACCCCCACTCGTCACAGGCAAAGATATCAAAGATATAAAGACAAAGCAAAACAACACAAAACAAAGCAAAACAAAAAGCAGCGACAGTCTCGGCCTGAGCCCACCAAGCAATGTCCAGGTTGTCCTCTGCTGTACCAAAGAGCCCCCTGCTTATTGTGCAGGCAGAGCCGGTCACCTGGTGCCCAGAGTGACTTTGGGACTGCAGACTTAAATGCGTGGGCCTGAGGGGTCTGGATGATAGTTTTTACAAAGTCAGTGCAGTTTCTGCCCTTGTCTGCACGTATGCACACTGAGAGTAGCCCCACCAGCCCCTTGTCCAGTACACCTGAGTCTCAGAGCACTTCTTCAGTTTGTGTGTGTATGGGTGCGGGCGGGAGATTTCCGATCTGCTGACCGTGCCTCACAAGCTGAGCCCCGGCAGGGCAGTTTCAGAACAAAGCAAATCACCAAGCACAACAGCAACGACAACAACAAAGAAAAAAAAATCAAATACATTCACATGCAAAACCACCTGATAACCCCTACTCGTCACAGGCAAAGATATCGAAGATATAAAGACAAAGCAAAACAAAACAAAACAAAGCAAAACAAGAAGCAGTGACAGTCCAGGCCTAAGTCCACCAAGCAATGTCCAGGTTGTCCTCTGCTGTACCAAAGAGCCCCCTGCTTATTGCGCAGGCAGCGCCGGTCACCTGGTGCCCAGAGAGACTTTGGGACTGCAGACTTAAATGCGTGGGCCCGAGGGGTCTGGATGATAGTTTTTACAAAATCAGTGCAGTTTCTGCCCTTGCCTGTACATATGCAAACTGAGAGTGGCACCACCGGCCCCGTGTCCAGAACTCCTGAGACCTTAGGCACTTCTTCAGTGTGTGTGTGTGAGTGCGGGCGGGAGATTTCTGATCTGCTGAAAACCCAGAACTGCGCCTGCCTCACTGCTGATCTCCGGGTGTGTCTCTGCAGCTGCACCCGCCACGCCCTAGGCAGGCCAGAAAGGGTGGGGGCTGGGGATGGAGGGGTCTTCACTCTCCCAACCCAGCCGCGCGTCGCCCTCTTCCTGCAGGCCAGAAAAGGTGGTGGTTGGGGGTGGAAGAGTCTCTTCTCTCCCAGCGCAGCCAAAATCACACACACACTTCCCAGTCTCCCTGGGCCAGGGCTGCCTGCCAGGCCTCCCAGAGTCTGAGCTTCACGGCTCCTCTGCAATCTGCCGCCACTCCTCAGTTCAGGGGCCGGCTCAAGTCTCTGAAAGGGCGGGTAGGACTGGAAGAGCGGGGCGGGGGAGGGGCCCAGGTGTGGAGGCTGTGTTCTTTGTCTGCCCTCGGGCGACTCCCTCCGCCCTCCCGGCGGGAGAGATCAGCCGTGGGACGCAGGGAAAGAGCCCACCTCCCAGTCTCTGCGCTCTCCGCTCCGCCTTGGGCTCCCGTGCTTGCCCGGCACAGCGGGTTCTGCCACTGCGGCTTCCAGTCCAAGTCTCTGGAAGGGCGGGGTAGGACTGGAAGAGCTGGGCGGGGGAGGGGCCCAGGTGTGGAGGCTGTGTTCTTTGTCTGCCTTCGGGCGACTCCCTCCGCCTAGCAAGAACTAAGAACTCTAGGGGATCTACCTAATATACAAAAATAAACACAGTCAGCCAGTAAGGGGAAACAAAGATACACGTCCCAAATAAAAAAACAGAAGAAGCCTCCACATCTGGAACCAAATGAAGCAGACGTAACCAACCTTTCAGAGACAGAGTTCAGAACACTGGTGATAAGAATGTTTAAGGAGCTTAGAGAAGACATAAAGAAGGATGTAGAAATCATAACGAACAACCAGTGAGAACTAAAGAACACAATTACCGTAATTAAGAACTCACTTGAAGGAATTACCAGCAGGCTAGATGAAGCAGAGGATCGAATCAGCGACTTAGAAGACAAGGTAGCAGAGATCACCCAAACGGAACAACAGAAAGAAAAAAAAATAAAAAACAATGAGGATGGCTTAAGAGACCTCTGGGATAACATCAAGCGCAACAACATGCGCATCATAGGAATACCAGAAGGTGAAGAGAGGAAGCAAGGGATTGAGAACATATTCGAAGTAATAATGTCTGAAAACTTCCCCAACCTGATGAAGGAAACCAACATACAAGCCCAGGAAGTGCAGAGAGTTCCAACCAAGATTAACCCAAACAGGTCCACACCAAGACACATTATAGTTAAAATGGCAAAGCTTAAAGACAAGGAGAGAATCCTAAAAGCAGCAAGAGAAAGACGGAGGGTTACATACAAGGGAACTCCCATAACACTATCAAATAATTTTTCTACAGAAACATTGAAGGCCAGGAGGGAGTGGCAGGAGATACTCAAAGTGATGGAAAACAAAGGCCGACAACCTAGATTGCTTTATCCAGCAAGGCTATCACTTAAAGTTGATGGAGAGATAAAGAGCTTTCCAGAAAAAAATAACCTAAAGGAATTTATTACAACCAAGCCAGCATTGCAAGAAATACTAAAAGGACTTCTGTAAATAGAAGAAAGATCAAAACAATCTAACTACAAATTTTAAAATGGCAATAACTATGTACCTATCAATAATCACTTTAAATGTAAATGGATTAAATGCTCCAATCAAGAGACATAGGGTGGCTGACTGGATAAGAAAGCAAGACCCTTGTATATGCTGTATACAAGAGACTCACCTCAGAACAAAAGACACACACAGGCTGAAAGTGAAGGGTTGGAGTAAGATATTTCATGCAAATGGAAACGAGAAAAAAGCTGGAGTTGCAATACTTATATCTGACAAAATAGACTTTAAAATGAAGAACATACTAAAAGATAAAGATGGACACTATATAATAATAAACGGATCGATCCGACAAGAGGACATAACCCTAGTAAACATCTATGCACCCAACATAGGAGCACCTAAGTATATAAAACAGGTACTGACTGACATAAAGACAGAGATCAACAGTAACACTATTATTGTAGGAGACTTCAACACACCTCTGACAACAAGGGACAGGTCTTCCAGACAGAAAATCAATATGGAAACAAAGCCTTAAATGATACATTGGACCACTTGGATTTAATCGATATTTTCAGAACATTTCACCCCAATGCTGCAAAATACACGTTTTTCTCAAACGCACATGGAACATTTTCCAAGATAGACCACATGTTAGGCCACAAAACAAGTCTTGATAAATTTAAGAAAATTGAAATCATACCAATTGTCTTCTCTGATCACAATGCTATGAAATTAGAAATGAACTACAGGAAAAAAACTAGAAGACACACCAATTCATGCAGGCTGAATAACTTTTTACTAAATAATGAATGGGTCAAGCAGGAGATCAAGGAAGAAGTCAAAAGATATCTCGAGAAAAACGAAAATGAAAACACGACGACCCAAAATCTATGGGATGCTGCAAAAGCAGTCCTAAGAGGGAAATTCATAGCTTTGCAGGCCTACCTAAAGAAACAAGAAACATCACTAATCAACAGTTTATCTTCACATTTAAGGGATTTGGAAAAAGAACAGCAAAATAAGCCCAAAGGGAGCACAAGGAAGGAGATAATAAAGATCAGAGCAGAAATAAATGAAATAGAAACCAGAAAAACAATACAAAAGATGAATGAATCCAAGAGTTGGTTCTTAGAGAAGATAAACAAAATCGACAAACCTTTAGCCAGACTCATTTAAAAAAAGAGAGAAAGGACCCAAATTAATAAAATCAGAAATGAAAGAGGGGAAGTGACAACGGACACTGCAGAAATACAAAAAGTTTTAAGAAGCTACTATGAGCAACTATATGCCAGCAAATTTGACAATTTGGAAGAAATGGACAATTTTCTAGAGGCGCACAACCTTCCAAGTCTAACTCAAGAAGAAACAGAAAACCTGAATACACTGATTACCACCACGGAAATTGAATCAATAATCAACAATCTCCCAACAAACAAAAGCCCTGGACTAGATGGCTTTACAGGTGAATTTTACAAAACGTTCAAAAAAGAATTATCACCTATTCTCCTCAAGCTCTTCCAAAAAATCCAGAAGGAGGGAAGACTCCCAAACACTTTTTATGAAGCCACTATCACCCTGATCCCAAAATCAGACAAAGACACCACAAAAAAAGAAAACTACAGGCCGATATCTCTAATGAACATAGATGCAAAAATCCTCAACAAAATACTAGCGAACAGAATTCAGCAATACATTAAAAAGATCATACACCATGATCAAGTGGGATTCATCCCTGATATGCAAGGGTGGTTCAACATCCGCAAATCAATTAATGTGATACACCACATTAACAAAATGAAAAATAAAAATCACAGGATCATATCAATAGATGCAGAAAAAGCATTTGATAAAATCCAACAGCCATTTATGATAAAAACCCTTAAGAAAGTGGGAATAGAGGGATCATATCTCAACATAATAAAGGCCATATATGACAAACCCACAGCTAACATCATACTCAATGGAGAAAAGCTAAAACCATTCCCCCTAAGATCAGGAACAAGGCTAGGTTGCCCACTAACTCCGCTTCTATTCAACATAGTGCTGGAAGTTCTAGCCACAGCAATCAGAAAAGAAAAAGAAATAAAAGGCATCCAAATTGGTAAGGAGGAATAAAATTATCATTATATGCAGATGATATGATGCTATATATAGAGAACCCTAAAGACTACACCAAGAAGCTATTAGAGCTGATAGATGAATTTAGTAAAGTAGCAGGATACAAAATTACTATTCAGAAATCAGTTGCATTTGTATATACCAATAATAAAACATCAGAATGAAATTAAAAAAACAATCCCATTTACAATCGTTCCAAAGACTATAAAATACCTGGGAATAAATTTAACCAAAGAAGTAAAAGATCTGTATTCAGAAAATTATGAGACACTGAAGAAAGGAATGAAGGAAGATATAAATAGATGGAAACACATATCATGTTCATGGATAGGAAGAATTAATATAGTTAAAATGTCCATACTGCCTAAGGCAATATACATATTCAACGCAATTCCTATCAAACTACCAACGTCGTTTTTCACAGAAATAGAACATATAATCCTAAAATTTATATGGGACCATAAAAGACCCCGAATAGCAAAGGCAATCTTGAGAAATAAGAACAAAGTGGGAGGTATAACAATACCTGACTTCAAATTATACTACAAGGCTGCAGTAATCAAAACAACATGGTACTGGCATAAAAACAGACACATAGATCAATGGAACAGAATAGAGAGTCCAGAAATAAATCCACGCCTATATGGCCATTTAATCTACGACAATGGAAGCAAGAATGTACGATGGAGTAAAGACAGTCTATTCAATAAATGGTGCTGGGAAACCTGGACAGACACATGCAAAAAAATGAAGCTGGACCACCTCCTTACACCATATACAAAAGTAAATTCAAAATGGCTTAAAGACTTAAATGTAAGATCTGAAACCATAAAATACCTAGAAGAAAACATAGGAAGAAACTTCTCAGACATTACCCAGAGTAAGATTTTTACTGATATATACCCTCGCGCGAGGGAAGTAAGAGAAAAAATAAACATGTGGGATTATATCAAACTAAAAAGTTTTTTCACAGCAAAGGAAACCATCAATAAAACAAAAAGGGATCCTACTGAATGGGAAAAGATATTTGCCAATGATATATCTGATAAGGGATTAATTTCACAAATCTATGAAAAACTCACTCAACTCCAAAAAAACAAACGACCCAATTAAAAAATGGGCAGAGGACTTAAAGAGACATTTTTCTAAAAAGGACATACAGATGGCAAACAGACATATGAAGAAATGCTCAACCTCACTAACCATCAGAGAAATGCAAATAAAAACCACAATGAGATACCACCTCACCCCAGTCAAAATGGCTATCATCAATAAATCAACAAACAACAAGTGCTGGCGCGGATGTGGAGAAAAGGGAACGCTTGTGCACTGTTGGTGGGATTGCAGATTGGTGCAGCCACTATGGAAAACAGTATGGAGGTATCTCAAAAATCTGAAAATGGAACTACCCTATGATCCAGTAATCCCACTCCTAGGTATCTATCCGGAGAAATCCAAAACTCCAATTCAAAAACCTTTATGCACTCCTATTTTTATTGCAGCACTATACACAATAGCCAAGACATGGAAACAACCAAAATGCCCATCGGTAGATGACTGGATTAAGAAACTGTGGTACATTTATACAATGGAGTATTACGCAGCCATAAAGAAGAAAGAAATCTTACCATTTGCAACAAGATGGGTGGACCTAGAGAACATTATGTTAAGTGAAATAAGTCAGACAGAGAAAGATAAGTACCATATGATCTCACTTATTTGCGGAATCTAAAGAAAAGAATAAGTGAATGAACTAACCAGAAACAGTGTTGGAGACAAAGAGGAAAAACTGAGGATTTCTAGATGGGCGGGGGGGGCGGGTGAAGGGATTGAAGGGCAGTCGGTGACCACAGGATGGCCATGGGGTTTGGAAATTAATCTGGGGAACGTAATTTAGTGGTTACCAGAGGGTAAAGGGATTGGGGGTGGGAGATGAGGGTAAGGGGGATCAAATATACGGTGATGGAAGGAGAACTGACTCTGGGTGGTGAACACACAATGTAATTTATAGATGATGTGATATAGAATTGCACACCTGAAATCTATGTAATTTTAATAACAATTGTCACCCCAATAAATTGAAATAAAATAATAAAAAATAAAAAACAATCAGGCTAATATGTATTCAAAAGTACAATTAATATATTTAATCTGATTTCAAGGATGTTATTTTCTAGGATGAGGCTAAAATAGATAGTGATTACAAGACTTATTAGATTTAAATAGAATATTAATTTAATAATAATGAAATTACTATGTGATGTAAAAAATGAGACAGTGATAATAAGGGGACTAAATGTAGAGAAAATGCTAAATTCTCCAATTTATTAAGGCCTTGCTAACTCCTACGTCTTTCTCCTTTTATACTATATTTTGGCCTTTAAATAAAGTTTCTCTGTTTTACTCTCCTCATATTTTGTCTAATCAGTGTTCCTTCCCTCTTTCTGAATAGCTATTCAGTAAGTAGTAATGTATTTCATTTGATTATGTATATTCCAAAAGTTTTAACTTTTTCCAGATGTTTTCTTGTTTTGAAAAATATTTAATTTTACTGGTTTTATAAAGAAATGATTTGATGTAATTCACCATTTTAATGGAATGTTATCATGTTTTAAAAAGTTCTCATATCGATGAACTAAATGAAAAACGTGTTCCCAAAGCATTCAAACTTTCAAAATCACAAAGCAGAAACAATGATGTTTTGTTCTAAAATCCCATTGGTAGATACTGGCAGAGCCTTTTATAATTTGGAATAATTAAATCATCTTGAAAATTCTTTATCAATCCAGATCTAAAGGAGATAAACAAAAATGTTGGCAAAATATTTTAAACTTTGCATTGTCTTAAAAATAACTGATTACACATATAATAACATAGGTAGTCCTCAACATTACAAATATATTGTCTTTTTAGAGTTCAATTTTAAGTTAATTATTTATAACTCAGGACATATACTTCAATGGGAATAACATTATTAAATTTGTTCAGTTCTCTCTTTAGTCCTTAAATGCCTACAAACTCTAATGTATCAAAATGAAAGACTAATTCCACTGGCCTGATTTCTGAATCGTAGGATGATAAGATTATGTAATAGCAAAAGGAAGAAACAGAAATTCTTGATTTTTCCGGAGAATAGTTAAATATTAAATAAAGTTACAGTATTATTTATTAAAAAAAATTCTTTTTTTTTAAATTAAAGTTTATTGGGGTGACAATTCTTAGTAAAGTTACATAAATTTCAGGTGTACAATTCTGTAATACATTATCTATATCTCACACTGTGTGTTCACCACCCAGAGTCAATTCTCTTTCCATCACCATATATTTGACCCCATTTACCCTCTTCTACAACCCTCCTCCCCACTTACCCTCTGGTAACCCCTAAACTGTTATCTATGTTTATGAGTTTTTGTTCCATCATTTGTTTGTCTTGTTCTTTTCTTTTCAGTTTTATATACACATATCAGTGAAATCATAATGTTCTCTACTTTTTCTGCCTGATTTATTTCACTAAAAATTCTTAATAATAAAAGCTTCGCCCTTACATGAGTTTGGCATTGAAAAAAATGCTATTTAAATTGGAATGTCGAATCCAAGAAATTAATACGAAAATAGTGGTTCCAGTAGGGGAAAGATGAATAGACTTAATACAGAGGATTTTTATGACACTAAAAATATTCTGTATGATATTATAATGATGGATATACTAGGCCAGAAAATTAAGTTTGCAAACTTGTTGCAACGATGTTGCTAACCTTTTTTTGATATCAAAGGGATTATTCATTATAAATTTGCACCAACTGGACAAACAGTTTACCAAGTTTACTACTTGGAAGTGCTAAAAAAGGTTGCATGAAAGTTAGACGACCTGAACGATTCACCAATGATTCATGGCTCTTGCATCATAACAATGCACCAGCTCACACCACACTGTCTGTGAGGGAGTTTTTAACAAGTAAACAAATAACTGTATTTGAATACCCTCCCTACTTACCTGATCTGGCCCCCAATGACTTCTTTCTTTACCCAAAGATAAAATAAATATTGAAAGAAAGACATTTTGATGACATTCAGGACATCAAGGGTAATATGACAACTCTGATGGCCATTCCAGAAAAAGAGTTCCAAAATTGCTTTGAAGAGTGGACTAGGCACTGGCGTCAGTGCATAGCTTCCCAATGGGAGTATTTCGAAGGTGACCATAGTGATACCGTGTTTCCCCGAAAATAAAACCTAGCCAGACAATCAGCTCTAATGCTTCCTTGACAAAGGTCAGTCTTTAAGTGAGCCTGCCTTTTTTTTTCCATCTAAGATAACATGCCTTTGGAATGTCAGAGTAATCCCTTTTTCTGGACCCCCAGTACACAACCCCCCACACCAGAGCAGGAAACAACAAAATTCATCATTGTTGTTGTCCTTGATTACCATCTCTATGTGCTGTAAAATGCTAGCTTAACTATCCTGTACCACTAATGTAAAAGAAGTATCTGTCTCTCCAATTTACTTTTTATCCAATCCCAGAGATTTCCTCGCTTTATTTTTTTCCATCCCTTTAATTGACTACCAATGGATTTCATGTAACCCTTTTTCTTTGATTCTAATGTATAAAATAAGTTGCAAAACGGCCATTTTCCAGAGCATTTTCTCAATCCATTGAGATTTTCCTTCCCAGCAATTGTCATCAATTTGGATCAAATAAAGTCAGACAGAAAAATTAGAGAACCATATGATTTCACTGATATGTGGTATATAAAACTGAAAATAACAAAAGAACAAGAAAAACAAATGAAAAACAAAACTCAGACACAGACAATAGTTTAGTGGATCAAATAAACTTTTTTTTTGTTTGTTTGCTTGTTTTTTTGTTTTTTGGTTTTTTTTACTTAGACGTTTAGCATTTATATCCCCTCACACTGTGGACCCCATGCCCCCATCCACTATCTCTCTGACATCGCACCGAGCCATCCTATTTCCACTATCTCCACTCCCAAAGCTGTACTCTGCCTATTGTAAATGTATACATACCTATATATACATATATATATAATATTATCGTTGACATTCATTATTGTTCAGCTTCAAGTGTACAGTGCAGTGATCAGGCATCTACATCTTCCCTGAGATGGTCTCCCAAATGGGACATGTGTCTATCGGATACCCTACAAAATCTTTACAACATTATTAATTACGTTCCCCAGATTAATTTTCAAAACCCCGTGGCCATCTTGTGGTTACTGATTGTTTTCTAATCCCCTCACCTTCCCCTTTACCCCCACACCCCCCACCCATCTAGCAACCCTCAGTTTTTCCTCTTTGTCTCCAAAACTGTTTCTGATTAGTTCATTCACTTATTCTTTTCTTTAGATTCCGCATATAAGTAAGATCATATGGTACTTATCTTTCTCTGTCTGACTTATCTCACTTAACATAATGTTCTCTAGGTCCATCCATGTTGTTGCAAATGGTAAGATTTCTATCTTCTTTATGGCTGTGTAGTACTCCATTGTATAAATGTACCACAGTTTCTTAATCCAGTCATCTACCGATGGGCATTTCAGTTGTTTCTATGCCTTGGCTATTATGTATAGTGCTGCAATAAACATAGGAGTGCATAAAGATTTTTGAATTGGAGTTTTGGATTTCTCCGGATAGATACCTAAGAGTGGAATTACTGGATCACAGAGTAGTTCCATTTTCAGATTTTTGAAATACCTCCATACTGTTTCCATAGTGGCTGCACCAATCTGCAATCCCACCAACAGTACACAAGCGTTCCCTTTTCTCCATATCCGCGCCAGCATTTGTTGTTTGTTGATTTATTGATGATAGCCATTTTGACTGGGGTGAGGTGGTATCTCATTGTGGTTTTTATTTGCATTTCTCTGATGGTTAGTGAGGTTGAGCATTTCTTCATATGTCTGTTTGCCATCTGTATGTCCTTTTTAGAAAAATGGCTCTTTAAGTCCTCTGCCCATTTTTTAATTGGGTCGTTTGTTTTTTTGGAGTTGAGTTGAGTGAGTTTTTCATAGATTTGTGAAATTAATCCCTTATCAGATATATCATTGGCAAATATCTTTTCCCATTCAGTAGGATCCCTTTTTGTTTTATTGATGGTTTCCTTTGCTGTGAAAAAACATTTAGTTTGATATAATCACACATGTTTATTTTTTCTCTTACTTCTCTTGCGCGAGGGGATATATCAGTAAAAATCTTACTCCGGGTAATGTCTGTGAAGTTTCTTCCTATATTTTCTTGTAGGTATTTTATGGTTTCAGATCTTACATTTAAGTCTTTAAGCCATTTTGAATTTATTTTTGTATATGGTGTAAGGAGGTGGTCCAGCTTCATTTTTTTGCATGTGTCTGTCCAGGTTTCCCAGTATCATTTATTGAATAGACTGTCTTTACCCTACCGTACATTCTTGCTTTTATTGTCGTAGATTAATATTAATATTGTCGTAGATTCAGGCCATATAGGCATGAATTTATTTCTGGAGTCTCTATTCTGTTCCATTGATCTATATGTCTGTTTTTATGCCAGTACCATGCTGTTTTGATTACTATAGCCTTGCAGTACAACTTGAAGTCAGGTATTGTTATACCTCCCACTTTGTTCTTATTTCTCAAGATTGCCTTTGCTATTCGGGGTCTTTTATGGTCCCATATAAATTTTAGGATTATATGTTCTATTTCTGTGAAAAACGTCGTTGGTAGTTTGATAGGAATTGCGTTGAATATGTATATTGCCTTAGGCAGTATGGACATTTTAACTATATTAATTCTTCCTATCCATGAACATGATATGTGTTTCCATCTATTTATATCTTCCTTCATTCCTTTCTTCAGTGTCTCATAATTTTCTGAATACAGATCTTTTACTTCTTTGGTTAAATTTATTCCCAGGTATTTTATAGTCTTTGGAACGATTGTAAATGGGATTGTTTTTTTAATTTCTCCTTCTGATGTTTTATTATTGGTATATACAAATGCAACTGATTTCTGAATATTAATTTTGTATCCTGCTACTTTACTAAATTCATCTATCAGCTCTAATAGCTTCTTGGTGGAGTCTTTAGGGTTCTCTATATATAGCATCATATCATCTGCATATAATGATAATTTTACTTCCTCCTTACCAATTTGGATGCCTTTATTTCTTTTTCTTGTCTGATTGCTGTGGCTAGAACTTCCAGCACTATGTTGAATAGAAGCGGAGATAGTGGGCAACCTTGCCTTGTTCCCGATCTTAGGGGGAATGGTTTTAGCTTTTCTCCATTGAGTATGATGTTAGCTGTGGGTTTGTCATATATGGCCTTTATTATGTTGAGATATGATCCCTCTATTCCCACTTTCTTAAAGGTTTTTATCATAAATGGCTGTTGGATTTTATCAAATGCTTTTTCTGCATCTATTGATATGATCCTGTGATTTTTATTTTTCATTTTGTTAATGTGGTGTATCATATTAATTGATTTGCGGATGTTGAACCACCCTTGCCTACCAGGGATGAATCCCACTTGATCATGGAGTACGATCTTTTTAATGTATTGCTGAATTCTGTTCGCTAGTATTTTGTTGAGGATTTTTGCATCTATATTCATTAGAGATATCGGCCTGTAGTTTTCTTTTTTTGTGGTGTCTTTGTCTGATTTTGGGATCAGGGTGCTAGTGGCCTCATAAAAAGTGTTTGGGAGTCTTCCCTCCTTCTGAATTTTTTGGAAGAGCTTAAGGAGAATAGGTGATAATTCTTTTTTGAACGTTTTGTAAAATTCACCTGTAAAGCCATCTAGTCCAGGGCTTTTGTTTGTTGGGAGATTGTTGATTATTGATTTAATTTCCGTGGTGGTAATCAGTGTATTCAGGTTTTGTGTTTCTTCTTGAGTTAGCCTTGGAAGGTTGTATGCCTCTAGAAAATTGTCCATTTCTTCCAGATTGTCAAATTTGCTGGCATATAGTTGCTCATAGTAACTTCTTAAGACGTTTTGTATTTCTGCGGTGTCTGTTGTCACTTCTCTTTCATTTCTGATTTTATTAATTTGGGTCCTCTCTTTTTTTTAATGAGTCTGGCTAAAGGTTTGTCGATTTTGTTTATCTTCTCTAAGAACCAACTCTTGGATTCATTCATCTTTTGTATTGTTTTTCTGGTTTCTATTTCATTTATTTCTGCTCTGATCTTTATTATCTCCTTCCTTGTGCTCCTTTTGGGCTTATTTTGCTGTTCTTTTTCCAGATCGCTTAAGTGTGAAGATAAACTGTTGATTAGTGATGTTTCTTGTGTCTTTAGGTAAGCCTGCAAAGCTATGAATTTTCCACTTAGTACTGCTTTTGCGGCATCACATAGATTTTTGGTCGTGGGTTTTTTATTTTCGTTTGTCTCGAGATATCTTTTGATTTCTTCCTTGATCTCCTGCTTGACCCATTCATTATTTAGTAATGTTATTCAGCCTCCATGAATTGGTGTGTCTTCCAGTTTTTTTCCTGTAGTTCATTTCTAATTTCATAGTATTGTGATCAGAGAAGACAATTGGTATGATTTCAATTTTCTTAAATTTGTCAAGACTTGTTTTGTGGCCTAACATATGGTCTATCATGCAAAATGTTCCATGTGCGCTTGAGAAAAACGTGTATTTTGCAGCATTGGGGTGAAATGTTCTGAAAATATCGATTAAATCCAAGTGGTCCAATGTATCATTTAAGGCTTTGTTTCCATATTGATTTTCTGTCTGGAAGACCTGTCCCTTGTTGTCAGAGGTGTGTTGAAGTCTCCTACAATAATAGTGTTACTGTTGATCTCTGTCTTTATGTCAGTCAGTACCTGTTTTATATACTTAGGTGCTCCTATGTTGGGTGCATAGATGTTTACTAGGGTTATGTCCTCTTGTCGGATCGATCCGTTTATTATTATATAGTGTCCATCTTTATCTTTTAGTATGTTCTTCATTTTAAAGTCTATTTTGTCAGATATAAGTATTGCAACTCCAGCTTTTTTCTCGTTTCCATTTGCATGAAATATCTTACTCCAACCCTTCACTTTCAGCCTGTGTGTGTCTTTTGTTCTGAGGTGAGTCTCTTGTATACAGCATATACAAGGGTCTTGCTTTCTTATCCAGTCAGCCACCCTATGTCTCTTGATTGGAGCATTTAATCCATTGACATTTAAAGTGATTATTGATAGGTACATAGTTATTGCCATTTTAAAATTTGTAGTTAGTTTGTTTTGATCTTTCTTCTATTTACAGAAGTCCTTTTAGTATTTCTTGCAATGCTGGCTTGGTGGTAATAAATTCCTTTAGCTTATTTTTTTCTGGAAAGCTCATTATCTCTCCATCAACTTTAAATGATAGCCTTGCTGGATAAAGCAATCTAGGTTGTCGGCCTTTGTTTTCCATCACTTTGAGTATCTCCTGCTACTCCCTCCTGGCCTTCAATGTTTCTGTAGAAAAATCATTTGATAGTCTTATGGGAGTTCCCTTATATGTAACCCTCTGTCTTTCTCTTGCTGCTTTTAGGATTCTCTCTTTGTCTTTAAGCTTTGCCATTTTAACTATAATGTGTCTTGGTGTGGACCTGTTTGGGTTTATCCTGGTTGGAACTCTCTGCACTTCCTGGGCTTGTATGTTGGTTTCCTTCATCAGGTTGGGGGAAGTTTTCGGACATTATTGCTTCAAATATGTTCTCAATCCCTTGCTTCCTCTCTTCACCTTCTGGTATTCCTATGATGCGCATGTTGTTGCGCTTGAGGTTATCCCAGAGGTCTCTTAAGCCATCCTCATTGTTTTTTATTCTTTTTTCTTTCTGTTGTTCCGTTTGGGTGATCTCTGCTACCTTGTCTTCTAAGTCGCTGATTCGATCCTCTGCTTCATCTAACCTGCTGGTAATTCCTTCAAGTGAGTTCTTAATTTCGGTAATTGTGTTCTTTAGTTCTAACTGGTTGTTCGTTATGATTTCTACATCCTTCTTTATGTCTTCTCTAAGCTCCTTAAACATTCTTATCACCAGTGTTCTGAACTCTGTCTCTGAAAGGTTGGTTACGTCTGCTTAGTTTGGTTCCAGTTGTGGAGGTTTCTTCTGTTCTTTTATTTGGGATGTGTATCTTTGTTTCTCCATTCTGGCTGACTCTCTGTGTTTGCTTTGATGTATTAGGTAGATCCCCTAGAGTTCTTAGTTCTTGCTAGGTTATCTTATGTAGTATGTGTCCTTTATATTTGACTTGTACTACTTCGTTCTTCTCCTCTGCGTGTGCTCCAAGGTGACTCTTGTGTTGTGTATATTGTCCTGTTCAAGAAGATCTTTAATTGCTTTTTGCTTGTGAGTAGGTGGGGTTAACTCCTCGGCTGACTCGTTGTGGGACTTGGCTCTGCCCACCCCAGGGCGTTCTGCTGCGTGAGGTTTGACCACTTAAATGTGGTTTGGCCTCTATGGGCTGTAGTCCCTGCAGGGAATTTCCTCTGGGTGTATGACTTGTAAGTCAAACCCGGTAATACTCTGGTTTGGTCTGGAGTTGGCCTCTGGATATGTTGAATCTTGTGCCTCTTAAGCTGGGCCCTGGTAGGGCAGTTTCAGAACAAAGGAAATCACCAAGCACAACAGCAACAACAACAACAAAGAAAAAAATCAAATTCATTCACATGTAAAACACACCCGATAACCCCAACTCAACACAGGCAAAGATATCAAAGATATAAAGATAAAGCAAAACAAAACAAAGAAAGCAAAACAAAAAGCAGCGCCAGTCTTGGCTTAAGCCCACCAAGCAATGTCCAGGTTGTCCTCTGCTGTACCAAAGAGCCCCCTGCTTATTGCGCAGGCAGAGCCGGTCACCTGGTGCCCAGAGTGACTTTGGGAGTGTAGATTTAAATGCGTGGGCCTGAGGGGTCTGGATGATAGTTTTTACAAATTCAGTGCAGTTTCTGCGTTTGCCTGCACATATGCACACTGAGAGTAGCCCCACCAGCCCCGTGTCCAGTACTCCTGAGTCTTAGTGCACTTCTTCAGTGTGTGTGTGTGTGTGTGGGGGGGTGCGGGCGGGAGATTGCTGAGCTGCTGAAAGCCCAAAGCCGCCTCTGCCTCACAGCTGATCCCTGGGAGTATCTCGGCAGTAGCACTTGCCCCGCCCTAGGCAGGCCAGAAAGGGTGGGGGCTGGGGATGGAGGGGTCTTCTCTCTCTCAGCGCAGCCGCGCGTCACACTCTTCCCGCAGGCCAGAAAAGGTGATGGCTGGGGGTGGAGGAGTCTCTTCTCCCCTAGCCCAGCCAAAATCAGACTCTTCCCGGCCTCTTCCCTGGGTCAGGGTTGCCTGTCAGGCTTCCCAGAGCCTGAGAACTAAGGCTCCTCTGTAATCTGACACTACTCCTCAGTTCAGGGGCCAGTTTAAGTCCCTGGAAGCGGGTTGGATTGGAAGAGTGGCGGGTAGGGGCCCAGGTATGGAGTCTGTGTTCTTTGGCCGCCCCAGGGCCCACCAGCCGCCCTCCCGGCGGGAGAAATCAGCCGTGGGACGCAGGGAAAGAGCCCACCTCCTGGTCTTTGTGCTCTCCGTTCTGTTCTGCTCTGGTTTCCCTGTGCGTGCCTGGAACTGCAGGTGACACCGTGGTTTTCACCGCCGCCGCCGCTGCTGCTGCTGCGGGCCGAGATGCCTCGTGGGCCGTGAGCTTTCACTCCGTTCCCTTCCTTCCTTCCCGTGCTCGCCCAATTAGTGCACCTTCAAATAATCCTTAGCTTCAAGTAATCCACGAGTCTCTTAGCTGTACTGTGTGATGAGCAAAGAGTTCTTTGATGTGTTATAGGTCCCGTTTGTAATAAGATCCGGAGGAGAACTCAGAAAGTGCGCCTCGCTGCCGCCATTCCTATCCAGGACCTCCTGGGTTTAGGTTTTTGATCCAATCTGCTACTTTTTTTATTGGTGAGTTCAGTCCATTTACATTTACGGATATTATTGACATATGAGGATTTCCTATCATTCTATCTTTGGTTTTCTGGTAGGAAGTTGTCTCCATTGTTTCTTTGCCTTTTTGTTGTTGTCTGTTATTTCAGTGTGGTGGCATTCTATGATTTTCCATTCTGTTTCTTCTTTTTTTATGTTGTATATTTCAGTTCTACGTTGTTTTTGTGTTGTTTTTTTACTTTTTTTTGAGTGTTTACCATTTAGTTTATGCAAAAGAAAGTTTTATATTTAGAGTATTCCATTTTCTTCAGCTTGCTTCCTTTCTCCATTCCCATTTGCAGGTTGACACCTTTACTCTCTCTCCTTTTATGTTTTTGTTGTGACAAATTATCCTTATTTCTGCTGTGAGTTGATTTCTGCATTGCAGTAGCAAGTTGTCTTTTTCCTCTTCTTTTAAAAAATGTGTTTTTCTTCTTTACCTTGTATGTTACTTCATAATACTACTCACGGTTTTGTATTCTTTTCCTTACTTATTTCAGATCTAATAGCTTCCTCCAGTATTTCTTGTAGCACAGGTAATTTTTAGAAAATTCTCTCAGCATCTGTATGTCTGGAGGTCTTTCTTCATCCTTCATATCTAAAGAATATCTTTGCTGAATATATTATTCTTGGCTCATTTTTTCTCTCTTTCAAGAGTTTAAATATTTGATTCCACTCCCTCCTGGCTTATAGAGTTTCTGCTGAAAAACATGATGATATTCTAATGGACTTTCCTTTGTAGGTTACCATCTTCTTTTCCCTGACTGCCTTGAGGATTCTTTCTTTGTTGCTAAGTTTTGAGAGCTTCAATGCAACGTGCCTTAAAGAAGGCTTATTGGGCTTGAGGTAATCAGGTGTTCTATTTTCTTCTTGGATTCAAGGATCCAGTTCTTTCCACAAGTTTCAGAAGTTCTCATTGATTATTTGTTTGAATATACTCTCTTTTCCCTTCTCCCTTTCTTCTCCTTCTGGTGTGCCCATTATTCTTATATTGATCTTTCTGATGGAGTCAGAAAGTTCTTGTAGAGTTCTTTCATTTTTTTTTTTTAACTCTCAAGTCACTCTCTTCTTCCATCTGTGCCATTTCCAGATTTCTGTCTTCTATGTCACTGATTCTTTCCTCCATCTGGTCAGCTGTATTACGTACGCTGGTTATTTCATTCTTCATTTGTTTTATTGAGTTCTTAATCTCCAGAAATTCTATTTGGTTCTTTTTTAAAATTTCAATCTCTTTGATAAAATGTTCATGTTGTTCTTTGATTGTGTTTCTGAGTTCATTAAACTGCCTTTCTGTGTTTTCTTGCATCGCGTTGAGTTTTTTCAAAACTGCCGTCTTGAATTCTCTGTCATTTAAGTCACATATTTCCATGTCTTTGAGTTCATTTTCTGGAGACTTTTCATTTCTTTCTGAGCTGCCATGTTATCTTCGTTATTAATGGCAATTAATGAATTGTTATTTTTCTTCCTAGGTATCTACAGGAGTGGGTTCTGCAATAGTTTGATAGGAAGAGGTCTTTCTTTTGCTTTCCAGTAGGTATTGGTGGAATGTTTTATTTTCTCCCCCACTGTAGCCTTTTATTCTCTCTCATGATTTAGCATTATATTTTCTCTTGCACTGTACCAACTTCACATGATTGGTGGGGTTACCTGGAAGGTGGGCTTCTCCTCTGTGGGTGGGTTGCCTGTGTCTCAGGGCACCAACTCCATGTGGTGATGTGGAGAACATCTGAAGTTTCCAAGCTCTTCCTGCATCAATTTCAGAACCTTGTGTTTCAGAAGCTCTGTTTATCCCTGCAGGAATCCACCCCGGTAGGTGGGGGCATTGGCGGGGTGGGTTCTGAGCAATGGCTCTGAGCAATGTTGGTGACTACCACCACAGTTGTCTTGCCCTTTTCACCAGAATTGCTGTGATTTCGTGGCTATGAGGCTGTAGTCTCAGAGCTGTAAGTATTCTGTTCTTTTGATCTGACACTGTTACCATTCTCCTTCCTACACTGGGAGGGTGGGGATGGGGCAAGCTCTAGGTTGGTGGGGAGGGGTTCACTCCTGGCTATGTCTTCCATCCTCTGCATGGCAGTGAGGGCTGAAACCACGGTTCTCACCCTTCTTTCCTTAATCTTTGCTCTGAGGTCTCTGCCATGAGAGTTGTGCTTAGCTGTATTGTATGCTGATCCCTCAGGTGGGACTGTGGGCCATAAGGGGAGAGAAAGCAGTCTGAATTTTTCCCTCTCCTGTGACTGTGGTAGCTCCAGAATTCATGGAGTTCCAAGCTCTGGTCTGCATCCTGCAGTCCATGGGCCTTGTCTCTGCACTTCCCGCTTTCCACCTCCCCCACTCACCCAGTTTGCCCACCTTTAAAAGTGCATCTCCCGTGCTGGGAGTCCTTTATGGAATTATAGCTGTTCAATTTGTTGTAAATTCCAGAGGAGATTTCTAAAGGCTCACCTCACACTGCCTTTTCTGTGATGTCCCTGAAGTCCAACCAATTCAAATTTTTATTTGTTTACATTTAGGTAATTTGTTTTTATATTATAAAGGAATTTTAGCATTTGTTTTTTAACATATGGTACAAGAAATTTTATGTAACAAATAATTACAAAACACAAGAACAGATACAAGGTACAAGAAATTTTTTGTACCAGTAACATATTTACAATATTTATGCATCATAGAAGGCTAAGAACTCTTTGTTGTTGCAAGGTCAACATAAGTTCAACAAAACCAATTATCATATTCCGGGGTATTATTTTGCATATGGATATCGTTGTTGATTTCTAGAGTTACACTTTTAACTCATAAGCAGAAATGAAAGAATTAAAAACATTTATATAGATGCAGAATTAGTACTACCTATGTATAATGTGCATCCTTATTTTTTCCTCACAAATTTGGGTAAAAAAAGTGCACAGGCAGCAGTAGCTAGCTGTGTTTACCCTTCAGGTTAGCTGCAAGATCTTGAAAGTCATTTAGAGTTAGAAAAAAAAAACTGATAAGACATACACTTTTGCCAAGTTACTGAATATAAAGTTGGTGCTTGATCCAAACCCATTCCAAACTTTGGTTTTTGTAGCCATCATGCTACTTCTAAACCAAGACAGGCCCACAAGGTGTTGTGCTTTCTGTTTTATGGTGGAAGGTGCAATCATTTATCTTTTACTTTACATGGACTATCCCAATACACTCTTGACCATTTAGCTTGTAAAATTTTACTGATATAGCAAGCCCTTGGATCTAAATGGTTTGTATTCCACCCCATGAAGCACACTGCCCTACCAACACCTTCAAAGTGTTAGTTTTTTCCTGCTCATCCAGTCTCATTAGCATGTTATCAATAAAGAGGACCCATACAGTGTCCTTCAGCACATTCTGATGGTCCTGATCTCAAGTTTGAAGAGTTTACATAGCTCTGGGGAAAGACTTGAGTTTATAACATCATAAAATCTTGCACATAAGGGGCCTTGTCCCATTTTTTTGAACTTTGACAAAACAATTCCAACTGAAAAACAGTAGAATAGTTCAAAGACCCACTAAGGGGCCATTTCTCTTTAAACACTAACACATACATAGGCCAAACTGCATTACAGTAAAACACCATTTTCTTTCTTGTCATTTGTTTATACTCTTAAGTTGACCAATCAACCAATATATGACCCAGAGGACTCTCAGATGGTATAGACACAGAGTCTCCCATTTGTAGCTTAAGAAACAAAGGAAAGGGAGGGTAAAACAAATCACAGACAAAAAAAATTACATATAGACAAAACAAAGTCAAATGTGAATACTCACAAGCAAATCCTCAACAGTGAGGAGTTGGGGGTCAGAACCTGATCTCTTACCAAAACTTGTACCACAAATTGTCACGTCCAGCATGACAAGAATTGTTGGGAGCAAAGAGGCTGGCACAAGGTTAAGAAAGACAGTAGACGGGAGTAGAGTGCAAGCGGGGTCAAGGGACTGCAGCCTCAAGGACTGAGCCCCGAATCAGGCCAACGCATGGCTTTTATTAGTTAGGTGTGGAAGTAAAAGAAGTAAAGCTTGTCAATCTCAAAATCTGTGAATCCTAATATTACAATAAAAAACTGATTTAAGCCAATCACCCTTGCCTGTAGGCAGCTGAACTGTAAGTCCCAGGATAAGTACTTCACCAAGGGATAAAACCTTTATGCATATGAATAGATGGAGAGCACATCACTGAGTCACTTCCCCTGCAAGTTGTGGGAAACAGAGGCAGAGGCTCTACTTAGCTGGGGGAAGGTGGAAGGCTGTGCCCATCTCTATCGACCCCACGAGTTCCCCAGATGGTCCCCACATGGCTGTGTCTGGCTTGGGTTGCCCTTCTCGTGGGGAGTGGTACCCGTCTTTGACTAGCCAGCCATCTTTCTGGGGCCAAACAGGGAGAGATAAGGTGTAAGCACAAAGGTGAAGCAAAGTCCCTGAAAGGATCCGTCTCACAGACTCTCTTTTCTTTAGGGGCAGGTACGAGGACACAGACGGGTAGGCTGCTGCATGGCAACAACAAATGGGTTGCAAAAGACCCCAAATGACATAAAAGCCCCAAATTGGTATTGCAAATAGGTCTCAAATGAAGCCCATACTTGCTAACCTGCAATTTCCAGAACTAGACAACAATTTTCTTTCTACCAGCTTAAGTGTTTATAGGTGAGGCAGGTTAGTTAGTATGTTGCTAGGTAAACGGGGGGGGGGGGGGGGGTTCCTGGTGGAATAACAAAAAACAGCCATATCCTGAAACTCCAGGTTCTGCAATATCTTTTTCACTCCAGGACAAACATATGAGAATGCGCCTTGAAGTTAATAAATTATCTCACATCCCTTTTGGCCAGACAAAGGAGCAGATCTGATAGGAATGGGTTATTTTGTTAATCCCCTCAGGATGGGCAAACAGGACAAAACTGATAAATGAATTCCATTAGAAGGCTCCAGCCCCCTTCCCCAAGCAGGCAAGGGAAGGTATAAAGGTAAAAATTTTTGCCTCAGTCACTGGGCACCTCCATTCGTGACACCCTCCCGCTCGGGAGCTCTGACCCTTTGTTTTCAATAAACTATCCTCTTTCTAAACTCTGCCTTTCCTGGGTCTGTGTTTCCATTCTTCAGTCTCACGAGACACGATCCCAGCCCACACCCAGAAACTGCCGGTAGATCTAACATCATTTACATCATAGGCAGCCAACACCAGGAAGGGGAGAGCTGGGGAAAATCCCTGAGAAAAAATAATTCTCAGCAGCTGCTCGGATGTCCTTGCAATCACCTCCCAAGTGGCAGCCTGCCACAAGCAGCTGTGGATCAGACCAGCTGCAGTGTTCCATTCCCGTTTCTTCCCTGGGAAGAGAAGGAGTGAACTCACCAGCTCCAGGTCAGGTCCAATCCTGTCCCTTCGTGGTTTCTGATGAGACAAGTAAAGAGTTAACAGGAGTGTGCTTGTAAGCTGGCAGGATGGGAAAGGCAAAGAGTTAACAGGAGCAAGCTTGTAAGTTTGCAGGAATGACCTTAAAAATTAACAGCTTTGCTCTGAATCCCCTGGCTAGTACTGCACCTGCAAGCTGACAAGCACCTTCTATTCATCACTTACATTCAGAACAGTTCCCGATCGCAATAGCAACCCCTCTGCAAGCTGATATCCATCATAGATGGAAATGGGTCAGTTCCCAGGAGAAGACAATTGTAATGATAACCCCCCTGAAAGTCCCCCTGACAAGTACCCTGCATCCTGCTTAGAAAAGTATAAAACTCGAGCTAAAGAGAAACCGGCTGCAGCTCTTTCTGTCAGACTGCCCTGGCAAAACTTCTTCTGTTGGTTCCAAACAGAACTCTTTCTCTCTCTGCCTGGCTCTCCCACTTTGTAGAGTCTCATGAATTCTTTTCGTAGTCTGCGAACAATCAGGGGTTAATTCTATGCCAATACAGTTGCCAATTTGTTACCATGCGAAAGGTCTGGCTGATCGCCACAGGAAAGCCAAAACTGGAGGGGCAAGATCTGTGGAAAGAAAAGCATGTTTATTCGAAAATGCCAGCATTAAGGGAAGACAGTGGGCTCTCTGTCACAAAGACTGCCTTCTTTCTCTTAATATCACCAAAAGGTTTTATAGGCATGCAAGGAGGGGCAGAACAAAGGAAGGAGAAGTTGTTCAGGCAACTCCAGGATAAAGTTCTTCCTACAGGCTAGGCTGGTCTCTCCCAGGATCAGGAGTGAATTCCATACAGATGCAGAAAACCTTCCCAAGTTGTGGGGCCAGGCATGCATACTGGCCAGAAGTAAACGGAACTGGTAAAACTGGTATACATAGTAAATGTATAGCAAAGAGAGTTATTAAGATTTGGCAGGAGGGATGGAAGCAAAGAAAAACATTTTTCAAAAGTCCCAAGCCAAACCACAGTCAAATCGAATTACATCAGAAGTTTAAATTTCAAAAATAGTAGATATCGCGTCACAAGTACACAATGTAATATAAAAGTTGTATTATAGAACTGTATACCTGAAACTTATATAATGCTATTAACCAATGTTACCACAATAAATTTAATTTAGCAAAAAAACTCTCCTTTTGTTCTTGGACATCCTCTCACAATTGAAAGGTACATTTGTTTTACATCAGTACCCAACAAATGCAGGGCCTACAGGCAAGATAAATTATTCACAAAAGAGGCCCACAGTCAGGCCTGGTGAAGTTTTTGACTAATACTACATGGTGTAGGGCTGCTAAATTAATGATGAGCCTGCACACACCTGTGAAATTTAACACCTCACTTCGGTATACAAATGGATCCTTTTAGGTAACCTCTCCAAGGACCTGGCTTAGAGCCCTGTCATAAAAAAATAAAAATAGACAAAAGCTTATAGAATAGGGATATAAAGAAAAAATATTTTTGTACAGCTGTACAATGTGTTTCTGTTTTGTACTAAGTATTATTATGAAAGAGTCAAAAGGTTTTTAAAATTAAAGTGTTCATAAGGTAAAAAATTACAGTAAGCTAAGGCTAATTTATTATTGATGAAAGATAAATGATTTTTATAAATTTAGTGTTTATATAGATGATGCACACAGAACTGCACACTTGAAACCTATGTAACTTTATTAACAATTGTCAACCCAATAAAATTTAATCAAAAAAATTTAGTTTAGACTAAATGTACAGTGTTTATAAAGTCTGCAGTAGTGTATAGTAATGTTCTAGGCCTTCAAATTTGCTCACCACTCACTGACTCACCCAGAGCAACTTCCAGTCCTACAAGCTCCATTTATGATATGTGTCCTATACAGGTGAACAATTTTTTACCTTTTATACTGCATTTTTACTGTACCTTTTCTATGTGTCAGTGAAAAAACATCCAGCCTAAGAAAAAACTTATGAGTTTATTTAAGCCAAACTGACAACAATGGCCCGGAAGAAAAATCTCAATAGATTGAGAAAATGCTCTGGAAAATGGCTGTTTTACAACTTATTTTATACATTAGAATCAAAGGAGGAGGGTTACATGAAATCCATTGGTGGTAGATTACAAGGGTGGGAGAAAGCAAAGCAGGAAAATCTCCGAGATTAGATAAAAAGTAAATTGGAGAGAACAATATTTCTTTTACATTGGTGGGTACAGGATAGTTAATATAATATAATAGCATTTTACAGTACATAGAGATGGTAATTGGAATAAGAACAACAATGAGGGATTTTGTAGTTTCCTGCTCTGGTGTGGCAGGTTGTGCCCTGGGGGGTCCAGAAAAAGGGATTCTACTGACATTCCAAGGATATGTTATCTTAGATGCAAAAAGACAATAGACAGGCTCACTTAAGGTAAAGATTGATCTTTGTCAAGGAAGCTACAGGCTAAGGATGTGACTACCAGCCACAACCTGCTTTTAGTTAATTTGGTCTCTGAGTTTGTAGGACCTGCCATGCAGGCCTCCTCTGAGCTTGTCAGGTTTAGTATATGGCCCCTTTTTCATTCACATATGTTTAGGTATATTTAGATATGTAATACAAATACCATTGTGTTACAATTGTCTACAGTATTCAGTACAGTAACGTGCTATACAGGTTTATAAGCTTAAGAGCACTAAGTTATACCTTATAGCCTAGGTATGTAGTAGTGAAACTGGAGGGCAACTGTCCAGGGCTCATGCTGCCTATGCCTCTCAACCAATAGACAGACACAGAAGTTGGGCCATAGAGTAAGTATTTAATGTCAGAGCACCAGTGGTCTGGGAAAGCAGCAGGTTAACACATTCAAAAACTGCCTTAACATTCTCAGACTGGCTTGGGGTATTTAAGGGAAAATCTGGGCATTCCTCTAGAGGATACATGATGGTACCAGGGAGTCTTCCTTCTGGCAATGTGATTCTTCAGTGGCAGCAGCAACCCAGGAACAATGACAGGATTAATCTGGAAAGCATGCTAGACCATTGAGATTGTGATCAATAAGCCTAATGGTATTAATCATAAGTTTTAGGATGATTTTCTGAAACAGGGAACTGGGTGGGACAGGGGGCATTCCAAGCTCAAGCCACAGGGGGATGATCTATTGTGAAGCTATAGATATGTCAAGGAAAGTTGAGGCCAGGGACACGGTGAGGCCTCTATTATGGGGGTCCCAATTGGGTCCTGTTTCAGTAGGCTGTAAGTACACGCTATGATGTTCACACAATGACAAAATCACCTAAAGATGCATTTTTCAGAACATACACTCATCAATAAGTGACACATGGCTATAGGACTCTTCTTTTTTTTATTATTATTAGTTTCACGTGTACAAAGCAATGTAGTAGTTAGACATTTAAAACCCCTCATTAAGTGATAACCCACCCCCCAAGCTACTACTCCTCTGACATCTTATGTAGCTGTTACAATACCATTGACTATCTTCCCTATGTTGTACTCCATATCCTGTGGCTATATATACCTATATATTTAGTTATAGTTGACATTTAATATTATTCTACTTCAGCTTCAGGTGTATAGCACATTGGACACAGTCTATGAAGTGATCCCCGTGATAAGTCCAGTGCCCATCTGGCACTTTACATGATCTTTACAACAGTGTTGATTGTATTCCCCATAATGTATTAACTACAAATTTGTATTTCTTAATACCTTCACTTTCTTCACCCTGTACCCAACCCCCTCCCATCTATCACCCCAATAGATCTAGTACCCATCTGACACCATACATAGTTATTACAATATTATTGACTATATTCCTTATGCTATTCCCTATAATGTCATGACTGCTGTGTAACAGCCAATTTGTACTTCTTAACCCCTTCCCCTTTCACCCATCCTTAATCCCCCTCCCATCTTAAAAAAGTCGATCTATGATTCTTTGTAATACCAGTTTGATAGTGATGAACTCCTTCAGCCTTTTTTTTTTTTGGTCTGGGAAGCTCCTTATCTGTCATTCAATTCTAAATGATAGTTTTGCTGGGTAGAGTAATCTTTGTTGTATGTCATTGCTTTTCATCACTTCGAATATTTCCTGCCAATGCCTTCTGGCCTGCAAAGTTTCTGTTGAGAAATCAACTGTAGGTAACTAACTGCTTTTCTCTTGCTGCTTTTAAGATCCTCTCTTTGTCTTTAACCTTTGGCATTTTAATTATGATGTGTCTTAGTGTTGGCTCTTTGGGTTTGTCTTGTTGGGGATTCTCTGTGCCTCCTGGGTTTCTATGTCTATTTTCTTCACCAGGTTAGGGAAGTTTTCTGTCATTATTTCTTCAAGTAGGTTTTCAATTCCTTGCTCTCTCTCTTTTCCTTCCGGTACCCTTATAATGCGAATGTTGGAATGCTTGATATTGTCCCAGAGGCTCCTCAAATTCTCCTCAATGTTTTTTTTCAATGTTCTGGTTGGGTGATTTCTGCTACGTTATCTTCTACATCACTGGTTGGATCCTCTTCTTCATCTAGTCTACTATCAATTCCCTGTAATATATTCTTCATTTCCATTATTACATCCTTTATTTCTGACTGATTCTTTTTCATGGTTTCCATCTCATTTTTGTGCTTCCTATCTCTCTGTTGAAGTTCTTCCTGAGATCATTGAGCATTCTTATAACCAGTGTTTAGAACTCTGCATCTGATAGATTGCTTATCTCCATTTTGCTTAGTTCTTTTTCTGAAGCTTTATTCTGTTCTTTTCTTTGGGACATGTTTCTTTGTCTCCCCATTTTGGCTGCTTCCCTGTGTTTGTTTCTATGCATTACGTAGAGCTGCTATGTCTTCTGGTCTTAGTGGAGTGGCTTTATGTAATAGGTGTGCTGTGAGGTTCAGTGGCTCAGTCTTTCTGCTGTGAGGTTCAGTCTTTCTGTTCACCTGAGCCACATATTTCAGGTGTGTCTCTTGTGTGGATTGTGTGTGCCCTCCTCTTGTAGTTGAGCATTGGTTGATAATTGCACATCAATGGGAGGGACTGACCCTTGGGTTCACTTGTTGTGAAGACTGGCCTTGACTACAGTGGAAGAGTAGTTCTGCAGGTGTTGATCCTACAGAGCGGGATCTGCCTCAGCAGGACTCCGGTGCCTGCCCTATTCACAGTGTGGGTGTGTCATACTCGGAGGCAGCTGGGTAATGCACCAGCCCATTTTGAAACTGGCCTCTGGGGACACCAGCCCCAGGACCACCTTGGAGGGGATCTGCTGTATGTCAAGTTCAGCCACAGCCCTAGCCCCACCTTGGGCTACCTCGCAGGAGCCACAAAGAAATCCACAGATAGCTGTCATTGTGCTGTGCTTGGAAGCACCTTGAAAGGCCAAGCCATGAGCCAATGCCAGCTGCAGCTAGTGTCATGCTTAGTGCTGCTCAGCCAGAGGTACAGGACACGCTCAAGCCAGATGCTGCTTGTCTGGATTCCATGAACCTTTGAGACACCCTAGGAAATTCTGCAGCTTGAGCCAAGGCAGGCGGTCTGTACAAAAAAAAACACTGGGTGGCCGGAGTGTGCCCAAAAATTTGGCAGGGCCAGGTCTTGAATCCCCAGGGTGTGATGAATGAATGGCAGAGACTCAGATATGGCAGCCACCTGTGTCCACCTGTGGGGAAGGGGAAGGGCTCAGCAAAGAAACAATGGACTCCGTCAGCTCCTCCACCCAGAAGAAAGCTGCCTCTCCAGCCCCCGTCCCAAGCCAGACAACTCAGTTCCCCACCCTCCCCCACCCCATATGTCCCTGTCATCTCTCCAGCCACTGCCCTAGCACTGGAGCTCAGAGCAAGTGATTTCATTGATGGATTAAGTCCATGCATGGTCCCTTTAAGAAGAGTGCCTGAGAGTGCATCTGCCCTCAGTCGCACTCAGTCACAATCTCTGCTGGTTTTCACAACCAGAAATTATGGGGAATTATCTCCCTGGCACTGGAACCCTGGGCTGAGGTGGGACTGAAACCTCTTGCTCCCCTGAGGGTTGGGGGGATCCCCACAGCCAAAATGTCCCTCCTGATCTTTAATGATTACATGCGGATGTGAGACCAGCTCCTTTGCATCTGTGCCCTTTCTACCAGTCTGGAGATGGCTTCTTCTGTGCATTTTTAGTTGAAAGGCTTCAATTCAGCTGGATTTTAGGCAATTCTCAATAATGGTTGTTTTGTACACTAGTTATAATTTTGATGTGGTTGTGAGAAAAGGTAAGCACAGCGTTTGTCTACTGTGCCATCTTGGTTGTCTCTGTAGTACTATTCTTATATAATGCTATTTAAAACGATTTAAGATAGACTTTACTATATCTTGTAGTGCCAAAATATTTAAAACAATGTGCACAGATCAAAGAATATAGAATACCATAAAAAATTTTCATGGATTTTCAGATGTTGTCAATTATATTTTCCAGGCATGATTGCACTGTCATGTGTCTGACTCTTTAAATCACTTTTGTCTATTTTCAGCTTTTGTAAATTGTTTATGAATTATTTATGAAATTCTTTTCTAGTCAATTCATGTACTTGAAAAATTCTTCAACACACACACAAATGTTTTCTTGGGTAATACACAAATCTAATAATTAACTGTTTTACCTGGCTTGTATCTGATCTAAGGCTATATCATCTTCTTACCTTATTTAAAATTATTGATTTACCACAGCCATAATCTTAATTGCTTAGTTTTGTATTTCATCCCCTGAATAGTGTTATATTATTTATTGTTAACATGTCTTCTGCAAAAATGTTCTGCAATAATGTTGGCATAATTTGCTGTAGAATTTGCCAAATGAAGAAAATATTACTACATTTTCTTGGATGGTGCTTTAAATGTATGACTTTGTCCTGCCAAAAACTGAATTACCCATATCATGTGTTCATTACAGCATGTCAATATTTTCATATGGTTATGGTTCACAGCATTCATAGTTATATAATTTAATCCTGTTTCATTTTTTAATACCTATTATGTATTCAAGTATTGTTAAGGAGTGTTCACTTCTTTTGCTATTAACATGAGAACTCTGCTGATCTTTTACTTGTTCTCATTCATCAGATGATGTTTTTCAACCTCTATAGAATTTTCAGTATAGATTAAATAATTATTATTATACGTGGGTTGTTGTTTTTTAAAAGCAACCAGAATCTAGTTAGTTTTTCACCAATTGAAAAACTTTGTAACCACTAAACTATTGTCTGTGTCTATGAGTTCTTGTTTGTCTTGTTCTTTTGTTGTTTTTGGTTTATATACCACATATCAGTGAAATCATATGGTTCTCTGCTTTTTCTGTCTGACTTGTTTCGCTTAGCATTATACTCTCAAGATCCATCCATGTTGTCCCACACCCGAATAAATTAAAAAAAAAAAAAGAAAGAAAAACTTTGTGTGCAATAAATGACTCAAAACTTCTATCTTTTATTGAACTTTTTACGGTAGTATAACAAGCATTCAAAAAAGTATACAATCATTATAAAGTCCATTGAATTATCACAAAAGAACACACTTATGTTATGCAATTCAGATCAAGAATTAGAACATCACTGGCACCTCAGAAAACTCCTCATGCTACTTTCAAAATTACTTCGTATCTCATCCCTAAACATAATCACTATACTGGGTTCTAACATCAGAATTAGTTTTTCTATCCCTCTGTAATAGTTTACCTTGTCCCTAAAGAATATCCTTCAGCATTTTCTTGTATGATGACAAATTATTAAATTATTAAACTACTCTGTTGTACATCTGAAATTAATATAACATTGCAATGTCAGCTGCAATTGAAAAATAAATTTAAAAAAAATAAAAAATAATTTAAAAGACTGGGAAAAATACAAAATAAAAATATAGAATATAATTTGAAGTTAGAACAATATCTTCCTCCAGAATCTTTTAGGGATATTGGCAATATAAAAATATTAATTTCAGAGATTAAGATAATACGAAACTGAATTACAGTCTCTGCAAAGTCTTTTGCTTAGACCTAGGATGCAGCCCTTTAAGGTCACAATAAAAAATGCAGGTTCTAATGATATCGTTGAAGATTTATGAGTCTGTTGAAAGATTTGCTTAGCTTCTCAGTCTCTTTAGCTCCCTCTCATGGAATTAGCAGACGTCCTAGGGGAAAAGCTGCCCCAAATACAGGGCTCACCTCTGTGAGTTTGTTTTCTCCTGGATATTGACACAGTAGATCAGCTCTCCTTTGTTGGTTCTTCAATGTCTCGAGGCCAATCTTATTTTCTATTTTTCTTGCTGTTTCTAATTTTCCTTGACAGGGGAATTGGTCTCAATTAGGTAGTCCAGCATTTCTAGAAGCAGATGCTTTATGTTTCTTTTTAAAAATCATTCATCAATAAAATGTACCACCCTTCAGTGTTTGAAACCTCAATTTGTATCTCAGAAATCTAAGAAATAACAGCTGACACAGACAAAATGAGGCTACACAGTAGGTGACCTCTGAGCCTGTGTACAAACCACATGAATTCAAGGTTAGTTTCTTCATAAGTCTCCCTCTAGACCATGAAGCCAATTTCAAATAATATAGAAGAGGAACCAAATTTAGGGCATCTCATCTAGGCTCCACACCTAGTATAAACAGAAAGTCAAGGTAAAAACTGGCACTAACTGTTTTGCTGCTTTAATATTCTAAAATAACCCATATCTAAGAGCTCTCTGATTCCTTTGACGGAATCTTTACCTCATCATTCCTGCTGAGGCAGCCTAGTTGAATGTCAATGCTTATAGAATCTCATGTACATTTCCTAAGATTTGCTTTGGCATCGTGGCCTGTGTTCTCAATATTGACTTTGTGAGGTTTATGCATTTATTTAAGGTTCAGCAAGTAAATTTCTTCTTCCATAGGAGTACATTCTTGCTCTAGCAAATGCTATAGGGGGGATAAAAAAGCTGTAAAGTCATCTATATGTATCATTTCAGAATTATTTCTGAACCAGAAAAAGAGAATTTGTACTTACCTACCATGTAAAAACAATGCACGGTAATAAGATCACAAAAACTAATTCTTAATGACTAATGTTTAAAAATGTCACTATATTACTTCGAGAGTCCATATTAATCCATACATTCACTGCCACATTATTTACAATAGCCAAAATATGAAGGCAACCTGAGTGTCCCTGAGTGGATGAATGGATAAAGAAGAGATAGTACATATATTCAATGGAATATCACTCAGCCATTAAAAAGAATGAAATGTTGCCATCTGCAACAACATAGATGTACTTAGAGGGTATTGTGCTAAGTGTAGTAAGTCAAACAGCTAAAGATAAATGTCATATGATTTTACTTATAAGTGGAATATAGAAAACAAAAATAAACAAACAAATGAAACAGAAACATATTCATAGATACAGAGAACATTTCGATGGTTGCCAGATGGGAAGGGGGTAGGAGTGTCTGAAAAAGGAGAAGAGATTAAGAAGTACAAATTGGTTGTTACACAGTAGTCATGAGGATGTAGGGTATAGCATAAGGCATATAGTCAATAATATTGTAGTAACTATGTATGGTTTCAGATGGGTACTAGATCTAGCGGAGTGATAGATGGGAGGAGGTTTGGGGCAGGGTGCAAAAGGTGAAGGGACTAAGAAATACAAATTGGAAGTTACAAAATAGTTAATGGAATGTAAAATAAAGCATAGGGAATATAATCAATAATATGGTAGTAACTATGGATAGTGTCAGCTGGGTATTAGACTAGTTAGGAGGATCACTTCTTAGATTATATAAATGTCTAACCACTATGCTGTACACCTGAAATTAACATAAAATAATATTGAATGACAACTGTAATTGAAAATTTTTTTTTAAAGGGAGGAAAAAGATAAAAGGGAATAAGAGGTTCAAAGTTCTAGGTATAACACAAGTCATGGAATATAATGTACAGCATAGGGAATATAGTCAATAATATTGTGATAGTGTGGTGATCACAATATCATGGTGCTCATTTCATTAGGTATATAAATGTTGAATAACTATGGTGTACACCTGAAACTAATATAATATTGTATGTTAATTATATTTTAATAAAAATCTTTAAAAAAGTAAAAGTCTCAGAATATTTAAAATTAAACAAAAGCAGAAATGTATGAGTGCCGATACTCACTTTGTTCAAAGTCCATGTCTGCATTCTCTTTTATATGCTGAGATATTGAATGTATAAATTACCACATAAAATTGAAAAAAGTATAAATAATTTCAGAAACTTATAGAACACACCAATTTTCACATTCACCAATGAATATTTTTAAGCCCAAATTAAAGTCACACAGAAAATGAATTTCAAAATTAAAATGAATTTTAATTTTTCCTTTTTTTATTAGATTCAGGTATAATTTTTCCTTTAATCTTACTAAAATTCCTCATCTCTTGCTCCTGCCTCTGATGAAACATACGTTGTGTGTAGTTGTGGCCAGGTCTATTGTAAGAAGAAATTTCCTTCTCCTTGTTTTTCATCAGAATTGCACATCCTAAAAATGTCATGCGTTCTCTTTTAAACTTTCTTTCTAGAACTGAGAAATTTCCTACAAACTTGCAGCTTACTGTGGACTTGGTCAGTTAAACGTTCTCTGATACATAAATAAGAAAAGCATTTGGCAAAAAGATCATCATTAAAATAATAATTAAAGAATTCATAATTAAATCATTATAAGGAGTAAACATAAATATTTATAAATGTGAGAAGACAATGATGTGTTAAATCTTCTCTCATTTACAAAATGGGAAATGAAGAACTTGAAAGGGTTTCTGAAGTTTGACTCTGGGTGATTAAATATAGACATAAAAAAAGGAATGAGCTTAGAAGAAAACATTATTTATTCTATTTTAAATACCTGGAGACACAGCTGCTTCTCATATATTTTGAAACAACTTTCAGTGAGTATGTTTATGCTACAAATACTAAAAGCTGAATATGTAATGAATGAAAGAATGAACAAAAGAAACAAACTTATTGTGTCAGGAAGAACTTCATGGAAAATGTCTTGCCCTTTGATTGTTGCTGTCATTGCAGCAATATTTTGTGGTTTATGTTAGATTGTCTTTTCATTTCTATGAAAACCCTGAGAATATATTTTTGTCTCCATGTAACTAAAGAAAACAATGAAGATCAGTGAGTCTCTCCAAAGTTACTCACTTACCCAGCAGCAGACCAGCACTTTGAGTCCTGATCAGTGGTTTGTTAGAAGTATATGAAGAGTCCAGGAGAGAGAGTGATCCAAATGTCATAGTTAAAAAGCAAGACAGTATATGAGTTCAACAGAATGATGACATTATAGAAAAAGCAAAAGGGCAATAAACCAATTTTAAAGAATGGAGGAAAAGGAAGAGGATCATGAAGAAGAATGTTGCAAGTAAGAATAAAAATTAGCCAAGAGTCCCCTGAGGTCCAGGTACATTGTTTTGTCTTTGGATACGCCTGGTTGTTCTCAGAATGTGAAAGCATTCACAAGACTCAAAAGGAATAGAAGTTAGAAAGTTTATTTAAGAGAAACACTGGCAGAGCTGCTGGGGGTCAGAGTCTCAAGCCAATTGTTGCAGACAACTACACCTAACTTCAGGTTAGCTTTTTGTTATATAGGAAAGGGTAGGTAAATTTTCTTACAGCAGGAGATGTGTCGTCCAAACTTAGGACATTTGATGTACAGACAGGTCATTTGATTGACATATGTTGGTTACATAACTTGTTTCTTTCTGCATGTGTTCTTACCCAGAATGCATACAGAAAAACACATTGGGAGGGCAAGCCATAATGTTCATTTTATTTTAATTGTATTATGATGAGGCTGGAGTTCAAACTATGGCCTGGCTCCAGCAGTTTGCGCAGGCATTAAAACTAGATTACTCTGGCTAGGGTCTTATCTCTTCTTTCTAAGGGCATTTGGACAGCTTAATTTATCTCTAGGGGATAAGCCTGTGTGGTCCCTAGGGAGGGAATGCAGGCCTGGACCAGTCCCTCTTTGGGTTCACTTTTATTAACTCTTTTCTGCCTCATGATACATGGATGTTTCAGTCACAAACAAAAGAAAATCCTACTTGTTGGGTTGAAGTAATAAAGGGAATTTATGGTTTGACATAACTGAGAAGTCAGGGTCACTCAGACTTTAATCTAGACTCTTCTGTGAGTCTGTTGTCTCTGCCTTTATAAAAAATGTTTTGTTGTAGTTATTGTTGCTGCTGTTTTCAGCTTTATTGAGGTATAATAGACAAATGAAAATTTTATATATTTAAAGTCTATAACTCAATGTTTTGATTTATGTATATGTTGTGAAATGGTCACAACAATAAGCTAGTTAACATGTCCATTGTCTCACGTAATTACTTTTGGAAAAAGTAGCTTTAATTGTTTCAAGCTTTATACCCCATATCAACATCCACGACAAAAAAGAGCATCACTTTTTCCTACCATCAAACACAAGAATCAGGCTTTGTATAAACTGTGCCAACTTAGAGCAGATGACTAACCCTAAACCATCACTCTGAGCAAGGACAAGTGGAATCTATATGATGATTTGGCTTAAATTATAGGTTACCTGTCTGTCCTTTAGCCTATCACATTGTCAAGGATGCTTTCTCATGATTGCCTTAGGCAGATCAGAGTCCAAAACTGCAGATAAGAATGCAGTCAACTAACCAAAAACCACATGGCTGCTATGCAAGGGTGACATGGTAGATTGGAACCTAGAGAAGCAAACAATCAGTCCAATCCAGGCAGGAAGATTGCAGCTGCCCTACTGTTTGCTCTCCCTCATCCCATTATTTTCACCCATCTCAACTTTATTTTGCAAAAATTTCCACACGTGCAGCTGCTGCTACCTACACTAGGTTCATCTGGATGTTCTCCTTGCTCTCGGCCCCCTCTCTCAGCTCCTTGAACAAACTAGAGCCAAGTCTCTTTCCTTTAGTTCAACCCAAAAAAGTTTCTGTACTATGAAATTAAGATAGATGTAATCAACAATGAAAACAGCAAACTGTGAAATCAAATTAGGAAGGCAAAATTTTCAAGCTCAGAAAATAGTGATGATCTTTCTTTCCCCCACTACTTTATACTCAATATGTCCCTGCTGCATAACAAGTGCTTAAGAATCATTTGTGAAATTAATTCATGAATCCTAAAGTGATTGAAGTCCTGAAGTCTAGCCATAGATATCTCAACTCATACTACCATTTGGGATCTTTTCTCGGAAAGTGTCAACCTTCACTCTTCACAAATTCTGTATTTGCTACTGCACTTACCTGATAAAGTTGATTTGTAAGCCCTAAATCAAAACTTATAATGCTTTCATAGTCATTCATGGACCTGTGCAAAGTGGCACAAAATTTGAGTCAGCCGCCTCACACGCTATGCTCCCAGCTGAAGTTAAACAAGGTGGCTCCCTGCCTTTTTGTTTCAGTTCTCACACTGCAAACAATTGTCCCTTTCATGGTCCATTAATGCCACATTTTCCACATTTTTGTTCTCTTTGTTGGTGATTTCAATGTTTAAAATAGCTCTGAAGTGTAGTACTGAGGAGTTGTCTAATGTCCCTAGCACAAGAAGACTGTGATATGCCGAATACAGGAAATGCATGTGTAGATAAGTTCACTGTTAATAAATCAACAATGCAGCAAATCCAGAAAAAAGATGAATTTGCTGACCTGTATGTGGAGCCACTCATAAAGTGCTAAATTAATGTCTGTAATGCTATGATGAAGCCATGGAAAAGATGGAAAAGGGGCTCAATTTGTGAATTCATGATATGATGACCATTATTATTGATTGTTCATTTTTTTTTTTAATGCATAGTGGACAGCACAGCTGTGTGGCTAACAGTTGAAAAAAATTACAATCACATTACCCAGGGTCAGGAAAATGTTACCTCTTGGTTGGTGTTTTTATTATTAAAAAGTATATACTACATATAACAAATAAATTATTTGGAATTCTATGTACATTAAATAAGGTGTCTTTAAACAGAAACACACATAAAGTAGGGCTATGTTTTCATAATTTCAAAAAAATATTTTTACCAGAGGCTCACAGGAGCAATGGCTCAGCATTCACTCAGTATTCACAGTGTCTTTAACATGACAGCCACGAATAGTGAGAATATACTGTAGGCACTATCTTCACCTTGATCTCATGTCCGTCCTGACTATCAACACTCTTCTTCTTTTCTTTTGATCATCTTCTTCTTGTTTCAGTGACACACTTGCACTGCTACCTCTCAGGCATTACCTATATCAGTGTTTCTCAAATTTTAATGCAATGAAGAAACAAATACTCATAGACACAGACAATAGTTTAGTGGTTACCAGAGGGTAAGTGGGGAGAGGGAGTGGTAGATGAGGGTAAAAGGGATCAAATATATGGTGATGGAAGGAGAACTGACTCTGGGTGGTAAACACACAACATGATATGTAGATGATGTATTACAGAATTGTACACTTGAAACCTATGTAACTTTACTAACAATTGTCACTCCAATAAAACTTTAATTAAAAAAATTTTAATGCACCTATGAATCTCCTACTGATTGTGCTAAAATGCAATTATGATTCAGTAAGATGAGGTGAGGTCCAAGATTCTAGATTTTTTAACAAGCTCCAAGGTGATAACTCTGCTGCTTTCCCCTGTACCACACAAGGGCGACCTTCTGCCTTTCTCTTTTTGTTTAAAATACTTGGAGCAATAATTTCACACCAATAGGTCTCTACAGTTAAATCATAAGAATAGTCAGAGGCAAAAATTGTGTTTTTCCTCAGGGACACAGAGAAGTCATGAAGGAACTAGTAAGGTGTGAAGAATTTTAACAAAAAGAATATGAAATGTCTCAACTACTACAAACATGTCAGGAAGGTAAAGAATAATAAAAGACTACAATTTGACATAAATTCAACACAGGTTTTTATGCAGAGCATATTACATGCAGTTACTATACTCAATGATACAAATATTAAATTTTACTCTCAAGAAGCTTAAAAATTACAAGGGGGAAAGGGACTTACATAGCTGCAACAAAGGATAGGAAATGAGAAGTTGATTTAGCAAAGTATACTGAAAGTATGGTGGGAGGGAAGTTAAGACACCGCTTCCACTTGTGAAACAGGGAAGGCCCTCAGATGAAAGTGTCATCTGAAATAGGCTGGAGATCCATTAATTTTTGAATATGTAGAGGTTGCTAGGAACTCATGTAATCCAGAGTTAAAGGGTGAGCTTTAAAATCTCAGAACTCAGGTCAGAAAACAAATTCTATGAAACTACATTTAGCTTTATTAACTAACATTAAGCATAAATAAACAACAACAAAAGCTGTACAAGGAGAGTTGAAAGGACATCATCACTCTGCAGCATTTTGATATGTCCTGATTCCCTGAGCTGCTCGCACATCATTCTAAAAGAAAAGCAAGAGAAGGATCACAGTGTGTTCTAATAAGAACAGAGATGGAAATTACTCTGCATGAGGCTGAGGTGAGAATTGAATAGTAAAAGGGAGGAGAACTGGGAAGGGAAGAACTGAGGAGAGAGAGAAAAAAGAGATGGAAAGACAAGTGAGGATTGGATAAAAGAGCAAGAAAGATGGATACAAAGAACTCACGAGCACTTCTTAAGCCAAAATGTAAGACCTGTCAGAAGCACAAAAGATACCATCACTACCAAGAAGATCAAACCCATGGAGTTGCAATGTTCTGTGCATTTGGATGAACACAGAATATCATTTCGAAATTATCCCATTTACTGAATTTTCCGGGTCTTATTTTTTTCATTTGAGTATCTGCCTCACCAACCTCCTTTCTTCCTATTTCTTCTCTCTTCTCTATTCAGAGATGAATCTTTTATCTAACCCTCAACATCCTCCTACATTTTCAGGTCTCTCATTTTCAACTTTTCTATTTCTTCTTTTTTCCTTTGTTATTAAATTTATTGGAATGACATTGGTTAGTAAAATTATATAAGTTTCAAGTGTACATTTAGGTAAAATATCATTTATATATTGTGTGTGTTCACCACCAGAGTCCTTTGTGGATGGAAAGGGGCCACATATTAAACCTGACAAGCTCAGGAGACTGAAAATAACTACGTAGGATAGTGTGAACCAGAAATTCATAATTAAGGTGGGCTACGGTGGGAAGTCACATCCTAGGCCTGTACCTTCATTGACAAAGGTCAATCTTTAACTTAAGTGAGCCTATTTGTTGTCTTTTTGCATCTAAGATAATATACCCTTGGAATAATCCCTTTTTCTGGACCCCGAAGGGGGCACAACCCACCACACCAGAGCAGGAAACTACAAAATCCTTCTTTGTTATCTTGTTCTCCAAATACCATCTCTATGTGCTGTAAAATGCTATTAATTATCCTGTACCCACCAATGGAAAAGAAGTGTGTGTCTCTCCATTTTGCTTTTTATCCAATCCTAGAGATTTCCATGCTTTGCTTTCTCCCACCCCCTTAATCTACAACCAATGGATTTCATGTAAACTTTCTCTTTTGAGTCTAATGTATAAAATAAGTTGCAAAATGGCCATTTTCTGGAGCATTTTCTCAATCCATTGAGACTTTGCTTCCTGGCAATTGTCACCAATTTGGCTCAAGTAAACTCTTATAAGCTTTCTCTTAGGCTGGGTGTTTTTTCATCAACACATTCCATCACCATATATTTGATAGAATGTTAGATAGAATGAGGAGAAAAAAAGGCATTAGGAAGGTGAGAGAATGGAGGGGAGAAAAAAGGTGCCAGAGAGGGGAAACTCAGAATCTATAGGAAAGTGAAGCCATACTTTATATTCATCTTTCAGAAGGGGCCTGGAGTCAGGGATATTCAGAATAGAAGAACTACACTGACATTGTCACTCTCCAGGTATATGCTGAGGAAACTACACCACACACACACAAACACACACACACACACCCTTGCACCAAACTGGGCAGTTACCACCTGGGAGGAGAACTACTAGCAATAAAAGTTGCAGAAACATTTCATTTACAGATGTTATTTCTTTCTATCAGAAGTTTGTCTTTGGTTTCTGTTTTAAACAAATCTGCGTGACAATACCTCTATTATGACTTCTTTCTCCTACCAACAGAGAAACCTCCTCTTTAGTCACTGTCTACAACAACAACAATAGCAGCAGCAGCAAAAATGTACTCCTCTAAGCCAAGGACTACCAACTCAGACTCTCACATCCCCTCCAGTTCTGACTCTCTTCTCTGGCTTTCAGCTTCTAGAACTCTTTTCATCAGCCTCCATTCTATTCATCTTTCCCTAATTTGACCTCTATGGAATAAGTCCTATATGTCATAGAAAAGTCACTTTACTTCTCAGGACATGTTATTCTCATTATACAATAAAAGCATAAAGCTAAATGGCTTCCCAATTTTTCCTAATGTTCTCATGTTCCTGATCTCTTCTGTCACTCTGTCTTCCTCTTGCCCTTTGGAATATTCTCCAAATATTCTTTTTCTCTGTTTCACTCCACCCCACCTCTTTCATATCTCTAATTTCTCATTGGTTGCTTTATTTTCTTTTTCAGGATCACCTATGATTGCCCTGTGTAACAGTATAAACTGCTATGAATTCTCCATTATTCTTAGGAAAGAACTAGTAGCTATCACAGAGACCACAGCGAACTTGAAACTCAAAGAAAAACTCCCTCTGTTTGATTTGTATTGACATATATTCATTCACCCAAAAGTACCTTAGCATATGCTTGGGTCCAACCATCTTGCTACACTCATGAATATACAGCGGTCAACAGTGCAATCACATTTTCAAGGAGCTTTTATTCTACCTTGGAAGAAAACACATTGTCGACAAAAAGACATCCAGCCTAACAAAAAGCTTATGAAGAGTTTATTTGAGCCAAACTGATGACAATTGCTGGGAAGAAAAATCACAACAGACTGAGTAAATGCTCCACAAAATAGCAGTTTGCAACTTATTCTATATGTAGAATCAAAGGAGGAGGGTTACACGAAATCCATTGGTGGTAGATTAAGGGGGTGGGAGAAAGCAAAGCAGGGAAGTCTCTGGGATTGAATCAAAGTATATTGGACAGACAGATACTTCTTTTACATTGGTTGGTACAGGAGAGTTAATAGTTTGCTTTTTACAGCACATAGACATGGGAATCAGAGAACAAGAATAACAATATGGGATTCTGTCATTTGCTGCTCTGGTCCAGAAAAAGGGATTACTCTGACATTCCAAAGGCATGTTACCTTAGATGCAAAAAAAAAAGACAATAGACAGGCTCACTTAAGGTAAAGATTGAATTTGTCAAGGCCAAGAATGTGACTACTGGCAATAACCTGCTTTTAGTTAGAAATTTATGTTCAGACCAACCTATGTGGTTATTCCCAGCCTCCTCAGCTTATCAGGTTTAACATTTGGCCCCTTTTTTCATCCACAATATAAACCAAGAACTATAAATCTTGGTGTGTTGAGCTTTATTAAAATGTATAGGCTCTAAAACAAGCCTTCTTGGAACAATATTTTATAAAATGGCTACCTTTAACTAATGTTTCATGCTCAGAATCTTGACTTTAGTGGTTGGCTTGGGTGTTAGGCCTATATGCCCCTGTTGTACTAGATCTAACAGAGTGTCTGGCAAGTGACAGGGGCTCAATGAATATTTTTGCGTGATTGAATACTTTAGTTCAGACATCCAATTGTTTTTTTTAATTATGAAAACCTTTAACATAACTATTTTACAAGACATCAAAAATCATTATTGGTATTCCTACTTGGTGAAATGTGACCCTCATACAGTTTTATTTGGGATAAAAACATATGCTAACAAGTGTCAATGAAAAACATCCAGCCTAAGAGAAAGCTTATAATAGTTTATTTGAGCCAAACTACGACAATTGCTGGGAAGCAAAATCTCAATGGATTGAGAAAATGCTCCACAAAATGGCGGTTTGCAGCTTATTTTATACATAAAATCAAAGGAGGAAGGGTACATGAAATCCACTGGTGATAGCTTAAGGGCGGGGGGCGGGGAGAAAGCAAAGCAGGGAAGTCTCTGTGATTGGATAAAAGTACATTGGAGAGATGTCATAGGAATGGCAGCAGCAAGGTGGTCTTCTTGAGTTCTCCTCCAGAACTTACCACAAATTGAACATCTATAACCCATCAAAGGACTCTGCCTCATCACACAGAACAGCTTAGAGACTCCTACGAGGATTACTTGAAGGTGGGCAAATTAGGCTAGCAGGGGAAGAGGGAAGGGAGCGGAGTGGAGACATGGCCCGCATATGCGGCCACGGAGATGCAGGGGGTCCCAGGACAGAACAGAGACCACAAGAGCCAGGAGGTGGGGGCTCTTTCCCTGCATCCCACATCCCACAGTTGATCTTTCCTGCCGACAGAGCAGTATATCCAGCGTTTGAGGCAATAACCTCAGCTGAGACCTCCAGCTGAGCCCTAGGTAGGACAAAGAAAGTAAACACCATATCTGGGCCCCTACCCCCACTCTCCCAATCTTACCCCCACCCTTCCAGAGACTCAGCTGGCTCCTAAACTGAGGAGTAGTGTCAGATTACAGAGGAGCCATAGCCCTCAGGATCTGGGGAGACCCGGCTTACAGTTCTGACCCAGGGAAGAGGGTGGGAAGAGTGTGACACTGCTGGACTGAGAGAGAGAAGACGCCTCCAACCCCAGCCCCCACCTTTTCTGGCCTGCAGGAAGAATGTGACACTGCTAGGCTGGGAGAGAGAAGACTCCTTAAACCCAAGCCCCCACCTTTTCTGGCCTGCCTAGGGCAGGGCAATTACAACTGCCGTGACACACCCAGGGGTCAGCAGCAGGTGGAAGACGCAGCTCTAGGCTTTCAGCAGCTCAGAAATCTCCCACCCTCCACAAACACACACACACACACACACACACACACGCACACACACACACACACACTTAGGGAAGCAGTGCCCTAAGACTCAGGAGACCTGGGCACAGGGCTGGTTGTGTTACTCTCAGAGTGCATATATCCAGGCAAGAGCAGAAACGGCATTGACTTTGTAAAAACTACCATCCAGACCCCATAGACCCGTCTAGAACTGCAGTCCCAGGATCACTCTGGGCACCAGGTGACCAGCTCTGCCTACGCAAGACACAGAGGACTCTTTGGTACAGCAGAGGACAACCTGGAGATTACTTGGTGGGCTTAAGCCAAGACTGGCGCTGCTTTATTTGTTTTGCTTTGTTTTTGTAGTTTTGATTTTTTTGCCTGTGTTGAGTGTGGGTTAATAGTTGTTTTTACATGTGAGTGTATTTGGTTTTTTCTTTGTTGTTGTTGTTGTTGTTGCTGTGCTTGGTGATTTGCTTTGTTCTGAAATTGCCCTACACCAGGGCCCCAGCTCCAGAGGCTCAAGATTCAACACACTCAGAGGCCAACTCCAGACCAAACCAGAGAATTACTGGGTTTGACCTACATGTGACACACCCAGAGGGAATTCTCTATAGGCACAAAAACCCATAGGGGCCAAGTCTCATTTTAGCAGTCAACACTCACGCAGCAGAACATCCACTGTGGGCAGAGCCAAGTTTCACAACCAATCAGCCTAGGAGTCAATCCCACCTACTCACAAGCCAAAAGCAATTAAAGATCAACTTTAACAGGACAATAAACACAACATAAGTGTCACCTTTGGAGCACACGCACAGGAGAAGAAGGAAGTGGTGCAAGTCAAATATAAAGGTCACATACTACAAAAGATAACCCAGCAAAAACCAAGAACCTTAAGGGATCTACCTAATACATCAAAACAAACACAGAGAGTCAGCCAAAATGGGGAAACAAAGAAATATGTCCCAAATAAAAGAACAGAAGAAAACTCCAGAATTGGAACCAAATGAAATAAAGGTAACCAACCTATCAGAGACAGAGTTCAGAACACTGATGATAAGAATGTTTAAGGAGCTTAGTGACGACACAAAGAAGGATAGAGAAATCGTAATGAACAACCAGTTAGAACTAACGAATACAACAACTGAAATAAAGAACTCACTTGAAGGAATTAACAGCAGGTTAGATGAAGCAGAGGATCGAATCAGCGACTTAGAAGACAAGTTAGCAGAGATCACCCAAAAGGAATAACAAAAAGAAAAAAAGGAAAAACAATGAAGATGATTTAAGAGACCTCTGGGATAACATTAAGCAACAACATACGCATCATAAGAATACCAGAAGGTGAAGAGAGGGAGCAAAGGATCAAGAACATATTTGAAGTAATTATGTCCAAAAACTGCCCTAACCTGGTGAAGGAAACTGATGTTCAAGCCCAGGAAGTGCAGAGAGCTCCAACCAGGATAAACCCAAACAGGTCCACACCAAGACACATTATAGTCAAAATGGCAAAGGTTAAAGACAAAGAGAGAATCCTAAAAGCAGCAAGAGAAAGACAGCTGGTTACATACAAGGGAACTCCTATAAGACTACCAAATGCCTTTTCTACAGAAACATTGCAGGCCAGGAGGGAGTGTCAGGATGTACCCAAGTGATGGAAAGCAAAGGCCTACAACCTAGATTGCTTTATCCAGCAAGGCTAGCATTTAAAATTGAACCTTAAAACTCCACCAAAAACCTATTAGAACTAATAAATGAATTTCATAAAGTAGCAGGATACAAAATTAATATTCAAAAATCAGTTGCATTTGTATATACCAATAATAAAATATCAGAAGGAGAAATAAAGAAAACAATCCTATTTACAATTGCTTCAAAGACGATAAAATACCTGGGAATAAACTTAACCAAAGAGTAAAAGATCTGTACTCAGAAAATTTTAAGACACTGAAGAAAGAAATCAAAGAAGATACAAATAGATGGAAACAAATACCATGCTCGTGGACAGAAAGACTCAATATGGTTAAAATGTCCATGGTACCTAAGGCAATATCCACTCAGCCACCCTATGTCTTTTGATTGGAGCCTTCTAATGGAATTCATCTATCAGGTTTGTCCTGTTTGCCCACTCTAAAGGGATTAATGAACCCATTTCTGTCTTTCAGATCTGCTCCTTTGTTGGGCCAAAAGGAATTTATGAGATAATTTATTAACCACAAAGCATGTTCTCTTATCTTTGTCCTGGAGTGAAGGAGACATTCCAAAACCTGGAGTTTCAGGATATAGATGCCTTTTGTTTATTCCACCAGGGATCTCGCTGTTTACCTAACAACATGCTAACTAACCTGTCTTACCATTACTCAGATTGCACCCTTTGTCTCCAGTCATTTGGAATGCAGTGAGTACAGATCCGCAAGCTTTCCTTTCCCACCTTCAGAGGAGATTCTCAGCTTTTTCAGGCCTCTTTCTTTTACCTCTCAAAATTGCCTCTCCAATCCCTTAAGGCCATGCTCTTTTTGAACACTATTGCCCAACAAAGGATAACGCTAATACCAGCCAGACCAGTAGGTGGAGGAACAAAGGTACAACTACTTGCATGAGGGCTTGAGTACTTTCTTCTGGGTGGAATAATCAAAATTGTACCCTGGACTTTCCCCATTAGTCCTCTATAATTTCCCACTTCTGACTGAACCTTTTTCAACTCCCATAAGAATGCAGGAACTACCAGGAATCTTTCTCAACCCCCAGAAATCCAGAAAAGGTATGGGACAGTCTTACCACTGTCTTGAGGGGCACTTTTGCTACTGCCCTTCCCCTATAGAGGACAGTCTTGCCACTGCCCTTCCCCATGGGACAGCCTTGCCACTGTCTCAAAAGGCAGTCTTGCCACTGCCCATCCCCCCAGTGACTTGCCTCACCCCAGGTAATTTTTCCCTTTTCTAATTGGGGAATCAAGAGTCCATTCCCATTGAGATATGTCCTTTCTAATTGGTCACAATTTGAACCTCAAAATTGAAAAAAAAAAAAAGCCAACTACTTTTTTTTGTAACACAGCTTGGCCCCAATACCAACTAGGGGAAGGGGAGGTTTGCCCCCTTATTGGGATCCTAAACTATAACACAATTCTACAACTCAGCCTCTTTTGTGAAACATCTTGGAAAATGTTCAGAGATTCCTTATATACAAGTATTTTTCTATTTGAGGGGCCGTGGAGATTTAGGTAGAAAGTGTGAAGTTAGCCCTACTAATGAGGTACTTATTGATTCCTAAGTGCTCACTGAACCACCCCCAATCCCAGGGACCCCAGAGAAGCCCTTTTTGCTGCTTTCTTCACCACCCCTGTACCCAGGGTCCCCAGCACAACTGCTGGCTCCTGCTTCTCCTGTCCTAAAGCTGCTCCAACAATTAAGCTCTTTCCCCTGATAGAAGCAGCAGGGGAATTTAGCCCCCAACTAATACCCAGACCCTTCTCCCTCGTTGAGCTCAGGCAAATTAAAACTGACCTTGGGAGCTATTTGGACAATCAGGATGCTTTCCAACACTTTACTTTTGCATATGAACTGACCTGGAAAGATATGATGATAGTTCTGGGACAAACTTTGTCAGACATTGAACAGGAAAAGGTAAATAAGGAGACCAGAAATTTTGCTAACAATTTACATCTGTTTGACAACAAATACCCTATAGGAGAAACAACGGCCCCACTCATGGACCCTGAATGGGATTACAGTAGCAATTCCCAAAAGCTGGAGAGAAACCATTTCTTACTCTGTATTAATGTGAGACTCAGGGAAGGCCATCAAAAGGCCATTAATTATTCTTAGGTGTCTGCCATTAACTAGGGCCCAGATGAAAATCCTCTTACCTTCTTGGAAAGGCTGAGGGAAGCTCTCATTAAACATACTAACCTAGATTTAGAGTCTTACAAGAGACAAGTAATATTATAAAACAAGTTTCTAACCCAATCTGCTTCTGACATTAGGAGAAAGTTACAAAAGTTTCTCCAAAGACCTGGGGTTTCCTTAGACGAAATGCTGACCACAGCCAATGTGGTCTTTTACAATTGTGACAGAGAGGGAGGCCAGGGTTCAGAAGGAGGAACAGAAGGAAGCTAGGCATGCCCAAGTTTTAGCCGTGCTTGCAGGACATTCACAGTCACATTCTGCAGACCCTCCATAACTTGCTGCAAAATATACTAAGTGTCACGTGTGCCAAGAGACAGGACATTGGGCAAAGGAGTGTCCTAATCGTAATAAGCCTCCTCAAATGCCCTGCTACAAATGCATGACTGCAGTCCATTGGGCAGCCCTCTGTCCCTCAGGCCAAAGGGCCCCCAGGCCTAAGGCTGCAAATGCCTTGTAGATGGTAACTCAGGACTGAAGCTGCCCACCCCAGTCTGCCCCACTTCAAAAGGTCACCATTACTAGACTGGAGCCTAGGGTATGCATGGATGTGACAGGTAGGACAATAACCTTTTTATTGGATACCAGGGCTGCCTACTCTGTTCTCATTGCCTTCTCTGGACCCCTTTTCTCCCAAACTTACACTGTCCTGTGTGTGGTGGGAAAGCCCACCATTAAGAATTTCACTCTTCCTTTGGGCTATCTCTGGGATAGATATTATTTAATTCATTCTTTTCTTGTAGTCCTTGAATGCCCAACTCCCCTCCTTGGGAGGGACTTTCTCCAATTGTTAGGAACCAAAATAGTTATAGGAGGAAATCTTGTCTTAAGACCGCCCCACCAAATGTTAGTTATACAAACTAAAGACCATCTAAATACTCTCACCCCTACATGGGAAAGTCAAATTGAGCCAGTGGCCTGGGACACCAGGATTCCTTTCTGGGTTAAAACCCCAGTTCTCATTAGTCTTAAGGATCCCTCACAGTTTCCCCACAAAAAGCAGTACTCTCTAAAGCCTGAGGCAAGGGCTAGGATTCAGCCTATAATTTATAAATTCTTTCTCATGAGCTACTTAAATCCATTAGTTCCCCTTGTAACACTCCTATATTAGCAGAAAGGAAAAAGGACTACTCCTATAGACTAGTAATCCACGATCATCTATCACAGAAAATGGCTGAGTCATTAACTAAAACAGTGGAAATATTTGTAGCACTCCAAGAACAACTGGACTCTTTGGCTGGAGTTGCTCTCCCAAATTGAAGGACATTAGATCTCCTTACAGCCTCAGCTGGGGGAACATGCCTATATCTTAAGGAAGAGTGTTGCTTCTATGTTAACAAATCAGAACAAGTCTAACAGAACATTCAGAGCATCCTTGAATCCGTATTTAGGATCAATACTTCAATTTCATTCTGGGGTTCAAATTCATGGCTCATGTCTTTACTTGTTGCCTTTGCAGTTCCATTATTAATATAATCAACTTACTAACTAAATTTATCTCTTTTATAATAAAGGCTATAAAGCTACAAATGATCATCATGAACAACTTGATCTCCGGGACCCCAAGCTCCAGACACCTATTATGGGCTGCTGGATGGACACTTCCCTCCTCCTCCTTGATCAATAGTTAGCAAGCAAATGGAACCCAAAGAAGTCTCAACGTCCCTTTACAGCAGGAAGCAGACAGAGTGGTCATCGCCCCAAAGTCCTCAAAGATTTGGGTTCCTAATGCTTGAGGGGAGAATTGTTACGTAGAATTTAGAAAATGTAGGAGAAGGAAGAGGGGTGAAAGGGGTTCCATAGTGCCTATAGAAAAAGCTCATAAATAGCTTTGATTAACTGCCTCCAGCCACGTATTTGTTTCTACAACAAGAGATGACCGAGAGATGGTTTGGAGCAAGATAGGATCTCAGTCTACAGACCACTGCTCTTAGGAATTCATGCCCTCATGTGGAAGAGCATGCACGACTTTTCCCACCAAATCAATATGTAACTCCCTCACCCCACACAGAAATCTATAAGTCCTTGGGACAAGGATTCTCTCTCTGGCCATCAGCTCTCTGATCCTCGCTCTCTCCTCCTTATTTTCTCCCCCTTTCTCTCTCTCTCTCTCTCTCTCTCTCTCTCTCTCTCTCTCTCTCTCTCTCTCATCTCTCTCTCTCTACTTCTCTCTACCTCTCCCTCACCCCCCTCTCCCCTACTTCATCTAGTGATATAGAATATTTTCTTTGTTCTGGGATCGTGTCTCATGAAACCAAAGAATGGGAGCACGGACCAAGGAGAGGCGAGGAGTTGTAAAAGAGGATAATTTATTAAAAGTAAAGAGTAAAGAGTCACAGAGAGGCTAACGACTGGGTTGTCCAGTGACTGAGGCAAAAGTTCTTCCTTTTATACCTTCCCTTGCCTGCTTGGGGAAGGGGGCTGGAGCCTTCTAATGGAATTCGTCTATCAGGTTTTTCCTGTTTGCTCACCCTTAAGGGATTAATGAACCCTTTTCTATCAGATCAGCTCCTTTGTTGGGCCAAAAGGGATTTTTGAGATAATTTATTAACCACAAGGCACGTTCTCTTATCTTTGTCCTGGAGTGAAGGAGACATTCCAGAACCTGGAGTTTCAGGATATGGCTGCCTTTTGTTTATTACGCCAGGGACCTCCCTGTTTACCTAACAACATGCTAACTAACTTGTCTCACTAGGCCAGTTCTCTTCCTTAAGAATGAATCACTAATACCAGGGACCTAGGTTTCTCTCTCTCTCATCTTCCTCTCTCCACAACCTGGGCTAGGCCCATTCTCTTCCCTGAGAATATATCACTAATAAACCCTGCTTGCCTATTAATCAGCTTGCTGACCTTTTTTTCTTCACTGCATCGGCAAGAACTGAGACTCCCATAACAAACCTTACAACCCCTTTACTAATTTACTGCCCAAGCCAAATTTCCTTTAGATTTCTCACTAACAAATACCCAAACCTGCTTAGATTCCTATCTTATGAGCTGTAGCTTACTTTGTACTGTCAATTTCTCATAAATTTATTGTTTCTTTGTCTAAAAGGTATAAAAATGTGCCTAGTTCAATCACTTCTTTGAGCCTTATTGTATGATCTGAGCATCATATTGTGATACTCCCAATTGCATATATTAAATTGTTTTCTCCTGTTAATTTATTCTTTTATCAATTTTATTGTTTTAAAACTAGCCCAGCCCGGAGAACTAAAGAGGGGTAGAGTGGAGGAATTTTCTCCTGTTCCAGAACATTAACAAATTACTGAAGTCTAACATGAATATATAAAACTACTGAGAGTCACAGACTTGGGGAATTTATTTATATTTCTAGAATTTTTACAGAGACTCCTGAAAGATTGGAGTCAAGGATAGGGACCAGAAAAATCTTTCTCTGGTACAAGCCTGAGGTATGAGAACAGCACTGCATGAGAATAGCAAGTAGTCCTGTTACTGGGAAATGACGTTGAACCTTAACTCTTTGTCTTCTTGAAGGATTGATTCAATCAAGAGAAAATTTTGTGCAACATGAACAGCATAAGTTGATTACATAGTAAAACAAAGTACACCCTGAGACATGAAGTAGGCTGAACCAAGAGAGGGAAGCAGCCATCTTACATTGCATGAAGGCTTTTATTTCCATGGGTACAATTGCCTCCTCTTCTCTCTTCTCTTATCGCTCTTCCTCCCTTTGAGATGCTTAGTCCTCTGGCATTTAGCAATGCATTTCTTTGATTTAGGGGCATGTGTATACACATCTCATGGGGGTATACGAAAACTTGGAATCCTATTGGGCTAGTAAGGTATTGATGGTCCTGACAAACAGGATGTATGCCCTGATAAGCAGGATATCTTTCTCTCTTCTAATGCATTTCTTTGATTTAGGGGGATATGTAAGCATGGAATTCTGCTGGGCAGTTGCAAGATGTCTTGACTCAAGAAGGAGCTGCAGCAATGGGCTTTATAACAGGGGCTAAATTTCTCCTTCCGCTCATTTCTATGTTCCTACCCTATCAGTCCCACCTACATCTTTCTCCTTTATCTCCCACAGTAAAACAATTATTTCTTATTTGTTATTTTATTTTAGTTTCAGGTGTACAAAACAATGTAACAGTTAGACATTTACACCCCCTCCCTAAGTGATAACCCCTCCCAATCCACTACCCTTCTGACATCAAACATAGCTGTTACAATTCCATTGACTATACTCCCTATGTTGTACTCCACATCACGTGACTATGAGTGTGTGTGTGTGTGTGTGTGTGTGTGTGTGTGTGTGTGTGTACAAAAATGTAGAGCGGCCCGGTTGCTCAGGTGGTTGGAGCGCCGTGCTCCTAATGCAGAAGGCCACCAGTTCGATTCCCACATGGTCCAGTGAGCTGTGCCCTCTACAGCTAAGACTGTGAACAATGGCTCTCCCTGGAGCTGGGCTGCTGTGAACAGCCCTAGGTCGGTGTGAGCTGCTGTGTGCTGCCATGGACTGCTATGAGCTGACATGTGCTACCATGAGCAGCCACCATACTGACCAGCAGCTGGCGTGAGTGGCTGGAAATCGTGAGTGGCTGGCAGCCATTGTGAGCAGCCAGCAGCCAACAAGAGCTGCTGTGAGTTGCTGTGAGCGGCCGACCACCAACCAGTGACCGCCTCAGCCAGGGGGAGCGCTAGGCTCATAATACTACCATGAGCCAGGGAGTTGCGCCCTACAACTAGACTGAGAAACAGTGGCTTAAAAACTGCAGCGGGGGTTGCAGAATCCAAGACCGGAAAGAACCCAAGTGGCACTCAGAGAGTTAGGAGAGTCAGCTTTATTACACCAGTGGGCTCAATGGGATCCTTCCCAAAAGACTGAGCCCCTAACAAGGTTTTGAGCAGGTTTTTACGGGTTGGGGACTTCCTTGAGTTGGGGAAGGGGTAGGTGTCATCTGGTGATTGGCTCAAGGTGTGGCTTGGAGGGGGTTATGCAGAAGTGAGCTGGGGCTTAAGCTGGAGACTTCTCTCTCCGCTTGGGCCACAATTTTAGCTCAGTTCCACGTGCCAGGGAACCATTATAAGGTCAGTTCCTCCATCATGTCCCCCCGTTGATGATCGTAAGTGGTAACAACTTAGAGATCATCATATTAGCTAAGAGGATGATAATCCCGTAGGGCACGGATCCAGGCTGTAGCCCTACAGGTGACGGAGGTCTCTATGAAACGTAAATATGAGAAGGTTGGGTGGCCAGCGAATTTTCCCCAGCAGCCTGAGGGACAGGAAGGGAAGGTCATGATTCCTTCCCGGGGAAGAGATAGTATGAGAAAAAGCCAAATTATGGTTGCTGTCTAAGACAGGCTATGGAGAGGAGGCAAACAACCCAGAACAAGAAACAGAACCCCACTAGTACTTTCTCTAGTGGTGACCAGCTCAGTGGGGTGGATATAATGAGCAGGGTGAGGGCCAGAAATACTAGGAGTCCCATAACAGCAAGAATGGAGGCCGGGCAGATGATGGCGAGGCTCATCCCGGCTGTTTCTTGAGGGTCAGGCGGAGTGGATGGGCTGGGTCAGGCTGAGCGGTCCAGGCATTGGTCTCTCGCTGGGCTCCTTTAAACCAGCTGTGATGGATCCATGGGACAATGACTGAAACTTTAAGAGTGGTGGGAGTAATGAGTATTACAGTATGAGGGCCTGTCCACCTGGGCTGGAGGGGTTCGCGTTTCCAATCTTTGACCCAGACTTCGTCTCCCGGCGTAATGGGGTGTACCAGGGCACCGAGAGAAATGGGGCCCCTTTCCAGAATGTAAGCACGTACATCTGTGAGGACCTTGTCTAGTGAGGCCATCTGGTTTTGGAGGTTGGAGAACCCCAGCTGGCGAATGTCGCCAGGGAGACTGGTTAGCAGGGGAGAGGGCCTCCCATAATTTCGAAGGGGGAGAATCCAGATTTGCCATGGGTGCAGCACACCGAAGGACGTCTAGCAGTAGGAGGTCCACCCACCCTAGAGAGGTCTCCTGGTGGAGTTTAGCTAATGTCTCCTTGAGGGTACAGTCCATGCGTTCAACTTTCCCTGAGCTTTGTGGTCTGTAAGCTGTATGGAGCCTCCAGTTGATGCCCATAGCTCTGGTTACCATCTGGAGAAGCTCTGCTATGAAGGCTACACATTGTCACTGTGTATGGAAAGTGGAATCCCGTAATGGGGGATAATTTCCCTGAGGAGGACCTTAGCTACTTCGTGGCTTTTTTCAGATTGAGTTGGGAAAGCTTTGACCCACCCGGAGTAGGTACAGACCAAGACCAGTAAATACTTAATGCCACGGCAGCTTGTCATGTCGGTGAAGTCGACTTCGAGGTCTTCGAAAGGCACAGCTCCGCTCCTTTGGATCCCGGGAATGGGGCTGGGGCTGGACTTTGGATTGTTCTTTGCACAAGTGAGGCAGTGTTCTCCGACGGACTTGCAAAGAGCTGAGAGCTGGCTAATGTAGAAGTTTTTGTCTACGAGGCCTTTGAGAGCAGTTTTCCCTAAGTGGTTTAACTTGTGGTATTCAGCGCTTACTTGAGGACCCAGCAGTGCCGGGATGAAGAGTCTTCCATTGGGCAGTTGCCACCAAACTTGTGGCAACCTGGTGGCCCCTTCTGACCTTGCCCATCTGAGTTCTTCTTCTGTGTACCGAGGGAGGGATGTGGTGTAGTGTCAGTGACCAAAAGTAGTTCACTAGGGCTTCCCATCGCCACTGATTTGGCCGTGATGTCGGCGAGCCTGTTCCCGAGTACTGAGGGTTCGTTGCCCCTCTGGTGGCCCTAACAATGGATAACCGCAACCTGCTGGGGAAGCCAAATGGCTTGTAGGAGCTTGAGGATTTCTTGTTTATTTTTAATCGTTTTCGCTTTGCAGTCAGAAGGCCTCTTTTTTTGTTTATAGCCCCATGGATATGGATGGTTGCAAAGGCATACCGAGAGTCAGTGTAGATGTTGACTTTTCGGCCCTCAGATAGAGTAAGTCTTCTTATTAGTGCTCATAGTTCTGCCCGTTGGGCCGACCATCCCGATGGAAGTGCCCCTGCCTCGAGTACCTCGTCTGTGGTGGTTATTGCATACCCCACGTGACGTTTTCCATCCCTCAGGAAGCTGCTGCCATCAGTATACAGAGTAAGGTCTGGGTTAGGATGTGGGCTGTCCCAGAGGTCAGGTCTGGTGGCGTAGACCTTGTTGATAACTTCTGTACAGTCATGTTCTGGATCCCTGTCCTTGGTTGGCAGGAAATTGGCTGGATTCAGGTGTGCACAATTTCTAATGAGATCCGAGGGTTTTCCAGGAGTAGCCCCTGATACTGAGTCAGCCATGCATTTGACAGCCATCGGGATCCTTGACTGTCATTAAGGTGGTGACCTAGTGGGTTACTCTAACTATGAGTCTCTGGCCTAAAGTGAGCTTATCTGCCTCTTTGATGCTAGGGTCCACAGGCATGGTGGCCAACCCACTGCTACTGGATCTAGTTTCTTTGAGAGGTAGGTGATGGGATGGAGCCATGGTCCAACTGTTTGGGCCAGCAGTCCTAAGGCTATTTTGATCAGACTATTGCCAAAAAGCCAGGGATCCAGATCTGGCAGAAGCCGACGGCTCCAAGGAACTCACGGTGCACTCTCTGGTTGGTGGGCTGAAGAAGGGAAGTGATGACTTTCTTCCTCTAGATGATGAGGGCCTGCTGTCCTTTGGAGATGATAAAGCCCAAGTATTGTACTTGTTCTTTGCAGAGCTGGGCTTTCTTCCAGGAGACTCTATACCCTGTCTCGGCTAAGTGGGACAGGAGTGCCTGTGTCGTGGTTTGACACTCAGTCTCAGTGGCACAGACTAGGAGCAGAACATCCACATATTGCAATAGAATGCAGCAGTATTCTTCTCGAGGGAAGGTGGCTAAATCTGAGGCAAGCACTTCCCCAAAGAGGGTTGGGGAGTTTTTGAAGCCCTGTGGGAGCCGAGTCCACGTCAGCTGGAGCTGCCCGCTGGTATCAGGTTCAGTCCATTCAAAGGTGAACAGTGATTGGCTCTGGGGTGCCAACCGAATGCAGAAAAATGCATCTTTCAGGTCCAGGCAGGTGAATCATCCGGCCTCTGGGGGCAGCTCCTGAGGAGAGTATACAGATTTGGGACTACAGGTTATAGAGAGACTGTGGCTTGGTTTACCGCTCTCAAATCTTCTACTGGCCAGTATTCTCCATTAGGCTTCCTTACCAGCAGGAGGGGCACATTCCATGACAACTGGCATGCTACAAGTGTCCCTGCTGCTCTGAGACAGGCGAGGTGTTTTTGAATCCCTGCCTGAGCTTCCCTGGAGATGGGGTATTGGCACAGCCGTTGAGCTCCGGGTCTCAGTTCCACCCAGACTGGGGCCTTATGTTTTGCTAGCCCAGATGGGTTATCTTCAGCCCAAACCTCTGGGAAATTGGCCCTGTATGCTTCTGGGTTCTGTTCTACACTGCCGATCCCATAAAGCCTCCATTCTTCTTCCCTCTGATGGGGGTTGCAGTGACATGGTGGCCTGACTTGATGGTTCGAAGGAGATCTGTGCCCCTAACTTGGTAAGGAGGTCGTGTCCCAAGAGCAGGATTGGGCGGTCTGGTAAGTAGAGGAACTCGTACGATACGGTGTGTCCTCCCAATTTACAAGTCCGAGCCTGGCAGAACAGTCGGCTCTTAGCTTAATCCCTGGTAGCTCCCATTATGGTGACTCTGCGGTCCCCGAGCGGTGCCAGCTTGGTGACTATCGAGTATTCTGCTCCAGTATCTACCATAAAAGTCACTGTTTGGCCCCCTACATCTAAGTCAACCCTGGTCTCGTGAGGGCCGAGTTCGAACGAGCCCGGTCCCCCTCAGTCCAACTCGATTCCCGCTAATCCTATGAAGTCGGGCTCCAGGCTGGTTGGCTTGGGACCACGGGGAGGCCGGGGCTTCCCTGGGGAGGGCTTGGGAGGTCTGGTGTCAGCCATGGGGGATCAGATGGAGGCTGAGTGTCTGGAAGCGGTGGGGTTGCGCCAGATGTTGGCTGTGGTGCATAGGGAGGTGGTGGCGGCTCTTTGTCGGGGTCTCCCTGGTAAATGGTCTTGGTCCTGTCTTTCTGGGTGCAGCCTCGTGGGTTCCATGCAACAAGGACCCTGGACTGTCCCTTACTATTGGAGCATAACCGTACCCAAGAAGGAAGTGTTTGGGCTATTGCCAACCACGAGTCAACTTAAGGGAACTGGTCTGGATGTCCTGGGGTCCCGGTGACAACTACATAGACTCGGTGAATTGTGGGGAGGTCAAAAGTGCCTTCTGGGGGCCATCCCACGCCAAAACCTGGCCACTCCAGCTCACATGAATTGTGGAGATGTCCAGGGGTCTTTATGACTCTGTAGTCGCCTCTGAAACCTTTCCTGAAATTTTTTAACATGCAGTCTAGAACCACGGGCTTCCCTTGACTCCCTCCCATGATGTTCGGTGTTGCGCAGACAAGGGAAGGATTTCAATCAGGTGCTCACCTGGCCGTTTGCCTCACGGGAACTTAGAGTATGTCTTGGCTAAGGTGTGCCTGTATAAACCCCGAACAAGGTTGCACCCGAGAGTGCAAATCACCGTTATGCTGGACGACGCTACCACGAAAATGCAGGTTGGGGCTCACTCGGGTTCCATAGCCGACAGGCCGTGGATCCACACAGAATCCCGTTTGGGGACAAGCACACACACGCTCATTCAGGGAGGAGAGACACTGTCCCCCAGAATGGCCCTAACTGGAGTCCGAAGTGGGACTCAGCGGGAGGTGATCAAGCTCCCCTTCCCCCTTAGGCAGGCCTAACTGGGACCAGGCCCAGGGTCTTACTGTGTCCGATGTCCTGGTTGGCTCTCTGTCCTTTCTCCCTACTGGGGTCCCACAAGGAACCACAGGCCGGAGCCGGCAGGAGGTCGCCGGTCCCAGGCCTGTCGAAATCAGCAGAGTGTGCCTAGCCCTGTCTCAGCTCTCCTGCCACCCTGTGGCCTGCCTCTGCCCAGACCGGTGGCTCAAGAGGCCAACGTGGTTGGGTTCCCGGTCAGGGAACCAAATGTTGCAGAATCCAAGACCAGAAAAAACCCAAGCGGCACTCAGAAAGTTAGGAGAGTCAGCTTTATTATGCCAGCGGGCTCAACAGGATCCTTCCCAAAAGACTGAGCCCCTAGCAAGGTTTTGAGCAGGTTTTTATGGGTTGGGGACTTCCTTGAGTTGGGGAAGCGGTAAGTATGGTCTGGTGATTGGCTCAAGGTGTGGCTTGGAGGGGGTTATGCGGAAGTGGGCTGGGGCTTATGCTGGGGACTTCTCTCTCCACTTGGCCCACCATTTTAGCTCGTTTCCACATGGCAGGGAACCTTTTTAAGGTCAGTTTCTCCATCAGTAGGAGAAATGCAGAAGTCAAACATGACTTATATTCATCTTTTATTATTGGTACATATTGAGTATTACAATTTTAATACAGTTTTCCTTTTTTAAAATGTGTATACATCTTTTTGGTGCTCTCTCTCTCTCTCTCTCTCTCTCTATATATATATATATATATATATATATATATATATATATATATATATATATATAATAGGTGATATTCAATATTATCCAACTTCAGCTTCAGGTGTATAGCACAATGGTCAGGCATCTACACAGTCTATGAAGTGTTCTCCTTAATAAGTCCCATGCCCATCTGGAATCCTACATAATCTTTACAACATTATTGATTATATTCCCTAAACTGTATTTCATATCCCCGTGACTATATTGTGACTACTAATTTGTACTTTCTAATCCCTTTACCTTCTCTCCCATCCCCACCCCACTCCCATATTCTTTGTTAGGCCATATTTAGGCCAGGAACAGAATCCTTCTTATCTTAAACACCATCTTGTCTTTCTCTGTACCTTGTACCTGCCAGCTTGTGTTTGCCTTAGGCCTGGAGAAGCCTCCTGGGATGTAGAAACCATCTTATCCTGTCTTGCTTTGTACTTTGTCTCCTAGGGGCTTCTGATCAGCGGGCCTGGGCATTCCAGATGGTGGCCTTGGTGCCAGGATGTGGAACCAGAGAGCTTGGTCATGCCCCAAAACCCTTTGTTCTGAGAAACAATGCAATGAAAAAGCCCCCAAAGAATTTAAGGGGGAACATCCTCATTTACCCTGTACTATAAAACTCCATACTCCTTTTTGCTTGGGGAGGTTGTGGTCTTTTCTAGCCTGACCTCCACCAGCTCAAACATGCTAAATAAATTCTCATAGACCAATTTTGATCTCCTGTAACTCATTCTTCCAGCTGTGCCTAACATTCTTAACCTGGTGGGGGAAGCACAGAAAGCTCTATTGCTTTCAGGGCTCTGGTGAAGATGCACTGTAGCTGGAGGGAGAAAAATGGAGAAGAGACAGTAAAACACCCTATACTCTACTATTAGAGGTCCCACATTGCTGAGAGAAAGGCAGAGACACTTAGAAGGCTTAATCTGAAAAACTAAAAGTCAAAGCACTTGCCTAAAAATGAGACTGAACCAGAGCAAAGATAATGCCCCTGCTCCCTCTCCCAAGCAGGTTAGCAAACATTGAGTAACAAGAACAGTATACTGCTGGAAGAGGGGCAATAGTGCAAAGATAAAACCTTTTGAAACACATCATAAAAAAATATCAAATAGAAACCCTCAGGCATGGAATGGGGTTAGGGGATGGGTGAGAAAGGTGAAGGGATTAGGAAGTACAAATTTGTAGTCACAAAACAGTCATGGGGATGTGAAATACAGTATGGGGAATATAATCAATAATGTTGTAAAGACTATGTAGGGAGTCAGATGGGCACTAGAATTATCAGGGGGATCAGTTCATAGATTATATAAATGCCTAACAACTGTGCTGTACACCTGAAACTAATATAAAATAATATTCAATGTCAACTATAACTAAATGTATATATAGTCATGGGATATAAAGTACAACATAGTTATATAGTCAATGGTATTATAATAGCTATGTACAATATCAGATGGGTAGTAGACTTGGTGGGCTTATCATTTTGTGAGGGGTGTAAATGTCTAATTATGTTGTTTTGTACACCTGAAACTAATTAAAAAAAAAAAACCCTCAGGCAAACAGCCCTACGCTACAGAGTAATTCTAGAAAACTTTCAAAGACTGTTGAAACAACAACAAAACACAAACCCAATAAAATGACTCAAACCTCCACATTCAATGCTTAGCCAGAGAAAAGGGATGCCCATTTCCATATATATATTTACTGAGGTAAATAGTAAATAGCATATATGTGTGTGTGTATATATATATATATATATATATTTATATATATACATATATTTATATATATATACATATATACATGTGTGTGTGTGTGTGTGTGTATATATATATGTATGTATATATGCTATTTACCTCAGTGTCTATTATTCTACACAGATGCCTGAATTTCTACCAAAATTATTAAACACACACACCAATCAAGGGGAGTGGAGCCCCAGGGACACAATAGGGTCTGCACTTTCCCTGTGAGTCCCTGTGCCCAAGAGGGAGCAACATCAGCAAATTAAAACAAACACAACAACAAAAACGTAATGAGAGTTTGAAGGAGGTAGGGAGGAGAGCGACAGAGTTCAAAAAAAAAAGAAAAACTTTTATATTTTACTACCTCTATATAGGACTTTTTTTTTTTACTCTTTTTAGAATATGAGGCTCCGCATTTTCATTTTGCATTGGACCCCAAAAATCATGTAGCCACCAGTACTTATACCCTTTACTACAGAGTGGGGAAAGTGAGAAGAAAGCAGTTTAGGTTTTGGTAAGAAGGAGAAGAGAGAGAACTAAATTAGGAATGAAATTCTGGAACCAATGGGTTGGGAGTTGGTCAGAAACACCAGAAGGCATGGCAGATGCAGGAGAAGGAAGAGGTGTCAAAGAGGACAAAGTGTAGGAGAAGAAAGAGGAAGCTGAGAGGGAGGATGAGGAGGATTGGAAAGAGAAGTAGACTGGAGCTCCAAGTCTCTTCAGCTCAGCTTTTGTGTGCAGAGTTGATCTTGATCAAGGATGCAGAAAGCATCTGGTACTTGAGTCATGGTTCCACTCTGGATCTTCAGCTTTCCCAGCCAGTTTTACTCTTAAGCAAACACTCAGCTATGGTGGATGAAGGACAAGATCTGTAGGAGGAGAAAGAAGAGAAGCTTCTCAGGAGCTGGCTGAGGAATATCGAGAATTGAGACAGATGACAAAGAGCAAAACTGGAGGCAAAAATCAAGAGATAAAATGGGGCAGATGAAGTGACCAGGACAAGAGAGAAAAGAATTGGGAGAGATGACGTCATAGGAATGGCGGCAGCGGGGCGCACTTTCTGAGTTCCCCTCCGGATCTTATTACAAACGGGACCTATACCCATCAAAGAACTCTTTGCTCATCACACAGAACAGCTAAGAGACTCGTGAAAGGATTACTTGAAGGTGCGCTAATTGGGCGAGCAGGGGATGGAAGGAAGGGAGCGGAGTAAAAACGCGCAGGCCAGTGGCAGGGTCTCGGCCGGTGGCAGCGGCGTCGGCGGAGGGGAAAACCACGGTGGCACTGGCAGTTCCGGGCATGCATGGGATCCCAGGATGGAATGGAGAGCACAGAGACCAGGAGGTGGGCTCTTTCCCTGCGTCCCACGGCTGATCTCTCCTGCCGGGAGCGCAGCTAGTGGGCCCTAGGGCGGACAAAGAACACGGACTCCATACCTGGGCCCCTCCCCCCTCTTCCAATCCTACCGCCGCCCTCCCAGAGACTTAAACTGGACCCTGAACTGAGGAGTAGTGTCAGATTACAGAGGAGTCGTAGTAGTGCTCAGGCTCTGGGAAGACTGACAGGCAGCCCTGACCCAGGGAAGAGGCTGGGAAGAGTGTGATTTTGGCTGGGCTAGGAGAGAAGAGACTCCTCCACCCCCAGCCATCACCTTTTCTGGCCTGCGGGAAGAGGGTGACGCACAGCTGGGCTGGGAGAGAGAAGACCCCTCCATCCCCAGCCCCCAAACTTTCTGGCCTGCCTAGGGCGGGGCAAGTGCAACTGCCATGACACTCCCAGGGATCAGCAGTAAGCAGCAGACACAGCTCTGGGCTTTCAGCAGCTCAGAAATCTCCCGCGCGCACCCCTCCCCCCCATACACACACACACTGAAGAAGTGCCCTAAGACTCAGGAGTACTGGACACGGGGCTGGTGGGGCTACTCTCAGTGTGCATATGTGCAGGCAAGGGCAGAAACTGCACTGATTTTGTAAAAACTATCATCCAGACCCCTCAGGCCCACGCATTTAAATCTACACTCCCAAAGTCACTCTGGGCACCAGGTGACTGGCTCTGCCTGCGCAATAAGCAGGGGGCTCTTTGGTACAGCAGAAGACAACTCGGACATTACTTGGTGGGCTTAGGCCAAGACTGTTGCTGCTTTTGTTTTGCTTTGTTTTGTTTTGTTTTGCTTTGTCTTTACATCTTTGATATGTTTGCCTGTGTCCAGTGGGGGTTATCGGGTGTCTTTACATGTGAGTGTATTTGATTTTTTTCTTTGTTGTTGTTGTTGTTGTTGTGCTTGGTGATTTGCTTTGTTCTGAAACTGCCCTACCAGGGCCCTGCTTAAGAGGCACAAGATTCAACATATCCAGAGGCCAACTCCAGACCAAACCAGAGTATTACCGGGTTTGACTTACAAATCACACACCCAGAGGGAATTCTCTGCAGGCACTAGAGCCCATAGAGGCCAAACCACATTTAAGTGGTCAACTCTCACGCAGCAGAACGCCCTGGGTGGGCAGAGCCAAGTCTCACAACGAGTCAGCCTAGGAGTTAACCCCACCTACTTATAAGCAAAAAGCAATTAAAGATCTTCTTGAACAGGACAATATACACAACACAAGAGTCACCTTTGGAGCAAACGCAGAGGAGAAGAACGAAGTAGCGTAAGTCAAATATAAAGATAACTACATAAGATACTACATAAGATAACCTAGCAAGAACTAAGAACTCTAGGGGATCTACCTAATACATCAAAGCAAACACAGAGAGTCAGCCACAATGGGGAAACAAAGATACACATCCCAAATAAAAGAACAGAAGAAACCTCCACAACTGGAACCAAACTAAGCAGAGGTAACCAAATTTCAGAGACAGAGTTCAGAACACTGGTGATAAGAATGTTTAAGGAGCTTAGAGAAGACATAAAGAAGGATATAGAAATCATAACGAACAACCAGTTAGAACTAAAGAACACAATTACCAAAATTAAGAACTCACTTGAAGGAATTACCAGCAGGTTAGATGAAGCAGAGGATCGAATCAGTGACTTAGAAGACAAGGTAGCAGAGATCAAACAAACAGAACAACAGAAAGAAAAAAGAATAAAAAACAATGAGGATGGATTAAGAGACCTCTGGGATAACATCAAGTGCAACAACATGCGCATCATAGGAATACCAGAAGGTGAAGAGAGGAAGCAAGGGATTGAGAACATATTTGAAGTAATAATGTCCGAAAACTTACCCCAACCTGATGAAGGAAACCAACATACAAGCCCAGAAAGTGCAGAAAACCCTAACAGGTCCACACCAAGACACATTATAGTTAAAATGGCAAAGCTTAAAGACAAGGAGAGAATCCTAAAAGCAGCAAGAGAAAGACAGAGGGTTACATACAAGGGAACTCCCATAAGACTATCAAATGACTTTTCTACAGAAACATTGAAGGCTAGGAGGGAGTGGCAGGAGATACTCAAAGTGATGGAAATCAAAGGTCTACAACCTAGATTGCTTTATCCAGCAAGGCTATCATTTAAAGTTGATGGAGAGATAAAGAGCTTTCCAGAAAAAAGTAAGGTAAGGAAGTTATTACCACCAAGCCAGCATTGCAAGAAATACTAAAAGGACTTCTGTAAATAGAAGAAAGATCAAAACAAACTAACTACAAATTTAAAAATGGCAATAACTATGTACGTATCAATAATCACTTTAAATGTAAACGGATTAAATGCTCCAACAAGAGACATAGGGTGGCTGACTGGATAAGAAAGCAAGACCCTCGTATATGCTGTATACAGGAGACTCACCTCAGAACAAAAGACACACACAGGCTGAAAGTGAAGGGTTGGAGTAAGATATTTCATGCAAATGGAAACGAGAAAAAAGCTGGAGTTGCAATACTTATATCTGACAAATTAGACTTTAAAATGAAGAACATATTGAAAGATAAAGATGGGCACTATATAATAATAAAGGGATCGATCCGACAAGAGGACATAACCCTAGTAAACATCTATGCACCCAACATAGGAGTACCTAAATATATAAAACAGGTACTGACTGACATAAAGACAGAGATCAACAGTAACACTATCATAGTAGGGGACTTCAACACACCTCTGACAAAAGGACAGGTCTTCCAGACAGAAAATGAATATGGAAACAACAGCCTTAAATGATACATTGGACCACTTGGATTTAATCGATATTTTCAGAACATTCACCCCAATTCTGCAAAATACACGTTTTTCTCAAGCGTACATGGAACATTTTCCAAGATAGACCATATGTTAGGCCACAAAACAAGTCTTGATAAATTTAAGAAAATTGAAATCATACCAATTGTCTACTCTGATCACAATGTTATCAAATTAGACATGAACTACAGGAAAAAAACTGGAAGCCACACCAATTCATGGAGGCTGAACAACTTATTACTAAATAATGAATGGGTCAAGCAGGAGATCAAGGAAGAAATCAAAAGATATCTCGAGAAAAACGAAAATGAAAACACCACCACCCAAAATCTATGGGATGCCGCGAAAGCAGTCCTAAGAGGGAAATTCATAGCATGCATGCCTTCCTAAAGAAACAAGAAACATCACTAATCAACAGTTTATCTTCACACTTAAGGGATCTGGAAAAAGAACAGCAAAATAAGCCCAAAGGGAGCACAAGGAAGGAGATAATAAAGATCAGAGCAGAAATAAATGAAATAGAAACCAGAAAAACAATACAGAAGATCAATGAATCCAAGAATTGGTTCTTAAAGAAGATAAACAAAATTGACAAATCTTTAGCCAGACTCATGAAAAAAAATAGAGAGAGGACCCAAATGAATAAAATCAGAAATGAAAGAGGAGAAGTTTCAACAGACACCGCAGAAATACAAAAAGTTTTAAGAAATTACTATGAGCAACTATATGCATACAAATTTGACAATCTGGAAGAAATGGACAATTTTCTAGAGGCGTACAACCTTCCAAGGCTAACTCAAGAAGAAACAGAAAACCTGAATAGACTGATTACCACCAGGGAAATTGAATCAGTAATCAACAATCTCCCAACAAACAAAAGCCCTGGACCAGATGGCTTTACAGGTGAATTTTACAAAACATTCAAAAAAGAATTATCACCTATTTTCCTCAAGCTCTTCCAAAAAATCCAGAAGGAGGGAAGACTCCCAAAGACTTTTTATGAAGCCACTATCACCCTGATCCCAAAATCAGACAAAGACACCACAAAAAAAGAAAACTACAGGCCGATATCTCTAATGAACATAGATGCAAAAATCCTCAACAAAATACTAGCGAACAGAATTCAGCAATACATTAAAAAGATCATACACCATGATCAAGTGGGATTCATCCCTGGTAGGCAAGGGTGGTTCAACATCCGCAAATCAATTAATATGATACACCACTTTAACAAAATGAAAAATAAAAATCACATGATCATATCAATAGATGCAGAAAAAGCATTTGATAAAATCCAACAGCCATTTATGATAAAAACCCTTAAGTAAGTGGGAATAGAGGGATCATATCTCAACATAATAAAGGCCATATATGACAAACCCACAGCTAACATCATACTCAATGGGGAAAAGCTAAAACCGTTTCCCCTAAGATCAGGAACAAGGCAAGTTTGCCCACTATCTACGCTTCTATTCAACATAGTGCTGGAAGTTCTAGCCACAGCAATCAGACAAGAAAAAAAAATAAAAGACATCCAAATTGGTAAGGAGGAAGTAAAATTACCATTATATGCAGATGATATGATACTATATATAGAGAACCCTAAAGACTCCACCAAGAAGCTATTAGAGCTGATAGATGAATTTAGTAAAGTAGCAGGATACAAAATTAATATTCGAAAATCAGTTGCATTTGTATATACCAATAATAAACATCAGAAGGAGAAATTAAAAAAAAAATCCCATTTACAATTGCTCCAAAGACTATAAAATAACTGGGAATAAATTTAAACAAAGAAGTAAAAGATCTGTACTCAGAAAATTATAAGACACTGAAGAAAGAAATGAAAGAAGATATAAATAGATGGAAACACATATCATGTTCATGGATAGGAAGAATTAATATAGTTAAAATGTCCATACTGCCTAAGGCAATATACATATTCAACGCAATTCCTATCAAACTACCAACGACATTTTTCACATAAATAGAACATATAATCCTAAAATTTATATGGGACCATAAAAGACCCCATATAGCCTCAGCAATCTTGAGAAATAAGAACAAAGTGGGAGGTATAACAATACCTGACTTCAAATTATATTACAAGGCTACAGTAATCAAAACAGCATGGTACTGGCATAAAAACAGACACATAGATATAAATCCATGCCTATATTGCCATTTAATCTACGACAATGGAAGCAAGAATGTACGATGGGGTAAAAACAGTCTATTCAATAAATGGTGCTGGGAAACCTGGACAGACACATGCAAAAAAATGAAGCTGGACCACCTCCTTACACCATATATAAAAATAAATTCAAAATGGCCTAAAGACTTAAATGTAAATCTGAAACCATAAAATACCTACAAGAAAATATAGGAAGAAACTTCACAGACATTACCCGGAGTAAGATTTTTACTGATATATTCCCTCGTGCGAGGGAAGTAAGAGAAAAAATAAACGTGGGATTATATCAAACTAAAAAGTTTTTTCACAGCAAAGGAAACCATCAATAAAACAAAAAGGGATCCTACTGAATGGGAAAAGATATTTGCCAATGATATATCTGATAAGGGATTAATATCACAAATCTATAAAAAACTCACTCAACTCCAAAAAAACAAACGACCCAATTAAAAAATGGGCAGAGGACATGAAGAGACATTTTTCTAAAAAGGACATACAGATGGCAAAAAGACATATGAAGAAATGCTCAACCTCACTAACCGTCACAGAAATGCAAATAAAAACCACAATGAGATACCACCTCACCCCAGTCAAAATGGCTATCATCAATAAATCAACAAACAACAAGTGCTGGCGCGGATGTGGAGAAAAGGGAACGCTTGTGCACTGTTGGTGGGATTGCAGATTGGTGCAGCCACTATGGAAAACAGTATGGAGGTATCTCAAAAATCTGAAAATGGAACTACCCTATGATCCAGTAATTCCACTCCTAGGTATCTATCCAGAGAAATCCAAAACTCCAATTCAAAAATCTTTATGCACTCCTATGTTTATTGCAGCACTATACACAATAGCCAAGACATGGAAACAACAGAAATGCCCATCAGTAGATGACTGGATTAAGAAAATGTGGTACATTTATACAATGGAGTATTTCGCAGCCATAAAGAAGAAAGAAATCTTACCATTTGCAACAACATGGATGGACCTAGAGAACATTATGTTAAGTGAAATAAGTCAGACTGAGAAAGATAAGTACTATATGATCTCACTTATATGCGGAATCTAAAAAAAAGAATAAGTGAGTGAACTAATCAGAAACAGTTTTGGCGACAAAGAGGAAAAATTAAGGGTAACTAGATTTGTGGGGGGGTGGGGGTAAGGGGGAAGGTGAGGGGATTAGAAAACAATCAGTAACCACAAGATGGCCACCGGGTTTTGAAAATTAATCTGGGGAACGTTCTTTAGTGGGTACCAGAGTGTAAGGGGGTTGGGGGGTGGGAGTTGAGGGTAAGGGGGATCAAATATATGGTGATGGAAGGAGAACTGACTCTGGATGATGAACACACAATTGAATTTATAGATGATGTGATACAGAATTGTGCACCTGAAATCTATGTAATTTTACTAATTGTCACCCCAATAAATTAATAAATAATAATAAATTAAAAAAAAGAAAGAAATCTTACTATTTGCAACAATATGGATACTAAGTGAAATAAGAGGGTGTAAAGTACAGTAAGGGAAATATAGTCAAAAATATTGTAAAAACTCTGCATAGTGTCAAATGGACTCTATACTTACTGGGGGTATCACTTTGTAAATTATATAAATGTCTAAACATTATGCTACATATCTGAAACTAATATAAAATAATATTGAATGTCAACTATAATTAAATATATATGTGTGTGTACAAATATACACACACACATACAGATACACACGCATATATATATACTCATGAGTATGTGAACTACAGCCTAGGAAATATAGTCAATAATATTGTAATAACTATGTACAATGTCAGATGGGTAGTATATATATATTATATGTATATATATATATATATATATATATATATATATATATATTATATGTATATATATATAATAGTTGGCATTCAATATTATTTTGTATTAGTTTCAGGTGTACAGTGTAATAAGTTACAGTGTAACTTATGAAGGGATCCCCCAATAATCTAGTACCATTTGACACCAAAGATAGCTTTTACAGCATTATTGACTATATTTCCCATACTGTATTTCACATCCGCATGCCTATTTTGTGACTACCAATTTGTACTTCCTAATCCTTTCAGCTTTCTCACCCAAATCTCCTATGCCCTCCCATCAGTTTGTTCTCTGTATATATGAGTGTATTTCTTTTCTGTTTGTTCATTTATTCTGTTCTTTAGATTCTACATATAAGTGAGATCATATGGTATTTGTCTTTCTCAGTCTGACTTATTTCACTTGGCATAATATCCTCTAGGTCCATTCATGTTGTTGCAAATGGTAAGATTTCATTCTTTTTTATGACAGAGTAGTTCTCCATTACATATATGTACCACAGTCTCTTTATCCAATTGTCTATTGCTGGACATTTCAGTTGTTTCCGTATCTTGACTATTGTGCATAGCACTATAGTAAACATAAGGTGCATATATCTTTTCTAATTGGTGCTTTCGATTTCTTTGGATAACTACCCAGGAGTGGAATTTCTGAGTCATAAGGTAGTGCTATTTGTAATTTTTTTTGAGAAACCTCCATACTGATTTCCATAGTGGCTGCTCCAATTTGCAATGCCACCAACAGTACTCAAGGGTTCTCTTTCCTCCAGATACTCACCAACACTTGTTGTTTGTGAATTTATTGATGGTAGCCATTCTGGAGGTTGTATTTCATTGTGGTTTAAATTTGCATTTCTCTAATGATTAGTGACATTGAACATCTTTTCACATGTCTATTGGCCATCTGTGTGTCTTCTTTGCAGAAATGTCTATTCAGGTCCTCCACTCATTTTTAATTGTATTGTTTGATTTTTGAAATTGAGTTGTATGAGTTTTTATAAATTTTGCGTATTAACCCCTTATCAGATGTATCATTGGCAAATCTCTTCTACCATTCAATAAGATGTCTTTTTAGTTTGGTTTATTTTGCCATGAAAAAAACATTTAAGTTCGATGTAGTTCCATTTGTTTATTTTTTCTCTTGTTTCGCTTGCCTGAGGAGATATAGCAGTAAAAATATTACTGAGACTTTACTTCCTGTATTTTCTTCTAGGAGTTTTATGGTTTCAGGTCTTACATTTAAGTATTTAATCCATTTTGAGTTTATTCTTGTATATGATGTAAGAAGGTGGTCCAGTTTCATTTTTTTCATGTATCTGTCCTGTTTTACCAGCATCATTTATTGAATTGACTGTCTTTACCCCAATGCATGATTGCCTCCTATGTCATAGATTAAATGTCCCTATACTCATCGGTTTATTTCTGGGCTTTTTATTCTGTTCCATTGATCTATGAGTCTCATTTTATGCCAATAACATGCTGTTTTGATTAATATGGCTTGTAATATATTTTGATATAAGGTAGCATGATACCTCCAATTTTGTTCTTTCTCAGGATTGTCATGGATATTCAGGGTCTTTTCTGTTTCCATATAAATTTTAGGATTATTTGTTCCAGTTCTGTGAAAAATGCCACTGGAGTTTTGATAAGGATTGCATTAAATATATAGGTTGCTTTGGGAACTATGGACATTTTAACTATATTGATTCTCTTGTTCATGTGCATAATATATGTTTCCATTTATTTGTAACTTCTTTAATTTCTCTCTTAAATGTCTTATGATTTTCTTTTTTATTTCTACCAAAAGAGCAGTTTATTTGGGAAAAGAAAAAAAAAAAAAAACGTGACCACCCCAGCAATGTGTGAACGCACACCACTGGCTGGGGCTCCAACCATCCACCCTCATGCAAAAAAAGAGAGAGCCTTCTCCTGTCTTATAATTCTCTGATTACAAGTCTTTTACTTCGTTGTTTAAATTTATTCCTAAGTATTTTACTTTTTGATGTAATGGTAAATGGGATTATTTTCTTAATTTCTCTTTCTGATAGTTCATTGTTGGCATATAAACATGTAATTGATTTCTGAATATTAATTTTGGATCCTGCTACTTTACTAAATTCATTTATCATTTCTAATAGTTTTTTGGTGGAATCCTTGGAATTCTCTCTACATATTATCATGTCACCTGCAAATAATGATAGCTTTACTTCTTCCTTTCCCATTTGGATGCTTTTTATTTCTTTTTCTTGCCTGATTGCTGTGGCTAGAACTTCCAGTACTATGTTGAATAAAAATGATGAAAGTGGGCATCGCTGTCTTGTTCCTCACCTTAAAAGGAATGGTTTTAGCTTTTCCCCATTGTGTATGATGTTAGCTGTGGGTTTGTTTTCTTGAGATATGTTTATTTATGTTGAGATATGTCCCCTTTATTATGTTGAGATATGTCCCCTCTGTTCCCACTTTGCTAAGTGTTTTTATCATAAATGAATGCTGGGTTTTGTAAAATGCTTTTTCTACGTTTATTAAAATGACAATATGATTTTTATTTTTCATTTTGTTTATGTGCTGTACCACATTGATTAACTTACAGATATTATACCAACCTTGCATACCAGGAATAAATCCCACTTGATCGTTGTGCATGATCTTTTTAGTGTATTGCTGAATTCAGTTTGCTAATATTTTGTCAAGGATTTTTGCATGTTTATTAGGTCTATCTATCTATCTATCTATCTATCTATCTATCTATCTATCATCTATCTACCTAGTCTGGTTTTGGAATCAGGATAATGGTGGCCTCATAAAATGAGCTTGGGACCCTTCCTTTTTCTTGGACTTTTTGGAATTGTTTGAGGAGAATTTGTGTGTGTGTGTGTTTTTTTTTTTTTTTTTTTTTTTTTTTGAATGCTTGGTAAAATTCACCTGTGAAGCCATCTGGTCCAGGACTTTTGTTTGTTGGCAACTTGTTGATTACTAATTTGATTTCATTGGTGGTAATCCGTCTGTTCAGATTTTCTGTTTTTTCTTGATTCAATCTTGGAAGATTGTATCCTTCTAGGAATTTATCCATTTCTTCCTTGTCTAACTTGCTGGTATATAGTTTCTCATAGTATATACTTAAATATTTTTGCATTTCTGTGGCATCTGTTGCTTCTATTGTATTTCTGATTTTATTTATTTGGGTCATCTCTTTTTCTCGATGAGTCTGGTTAAAGGTTTGTCAATTTTGTTTGTGTTTTTAAAAAAAGAGCTCTTGGTTTCATTGATCTTTTGTATTGTTTTTTTAATCTCCATTTCATTTATTTTCACTTATATTTTTATTATTTCCTTCCTTGCACTCACTTTGAGTTTTTTATAGTTCCCTTAGGTGTAAAGTTAGACTGTTTATTTGAGATTTTCTTTTTTCTTAGGAAAGCCTGAATTGCTGTGAATTTCCCTCTTAGGACTGTTTTCACTGTGTCCCATAGATTTGTGGTCATTGTTTTTATTTTCATTTGTTTCAGGATATCTTTTGATTTCTTCCTTGACCTCATTGTTGACTCATTCATTATTTAGTAGAATATTATTAGCCTCCATGTGTTTGTGTGTTTTTCAGTTTGTTTCTCATAATTGATTTATAGTTTCGTGCCATTGTGGTCAGAGAAGATGTTTGATGATTTCAATCTTGTTAAGTTTATTGAGATTTGTTTTCTGGACTAACATTTGGTCTATGTTCCATGTGCACATAAGAGGAATATATGTTCTGCTGCTTTGGGGTGATAGGCTCTAAAAAAATTAATTACATCCATATCTGCACATAAATGTTTACTAGGGTGATGTCCTCTTGTTGGATTGATCCCTTTATTTTTATGTAATGTCCTTCTTTCCCTCTTATTGTAAAGTCTATTTTGTCCAATATAAGTATTGCTACCCCAGCTTTCTTCTCATTTCCATTTGCATGAATGAAGTATTTTTTCCATCACTTTACTTTCAGTCTGTGTGTGTCTTTAGATCTGAGGTGGGTCTCTTGTAGACAACATATGCAACACTATTGTTTTCTTATCCACTAAGCTACACTTTGTCTATTTGTTGGAGAATTTAATCCATTTACATTTAAAGTGATTATTGATAGGTGGATAGTTACTGCCATTTTATTATTCATATTTTTTATCTTCATTCATTTGTATGTTTCTCCTTTCTTGTGCTTAAAGAAGTTCTTTTAACATTTCTTGTAATACTGACTTGGTGGTAATGAATTCCTTTAGTTTTTCTTGCATGAGAATCTCTTTATCTCTTCTTCAATTTTAAATGATAGCTTTGCTGGGTAGAGTAGTCTTGGTTTTAGACTCTTTCCTTTCATAACTTTGAATATTTCCTGTCACTCCTTTCTGGCCTGCAAAGTTTCTGTTGAGAAACCAGATGGCAGTCTTAATGGAGCTCCCTTCTAAATAACTATTTCTTTTTCTTTTGCTGCTTTTAGGATTCTCTCTTTGTCTTTAACCTTTGCCATTTTAATTATGTTGTGTCTTGGTTGGGCCTGTTTGGGTTTATCTTGTCTGGGACTCTCTGCTCTTCCTGGCGTTATATGTCCATTTCCTTTGCCAGGTTAGGGAAATTTTCAGTCATTATAGTATCTCAATTGCTTGCTCTGTCTATTCTCTTTCTGGTACTCCTATGATGTGAATGTTGTTATGTTTGATGTTGTCCCACAGGTCCCTTAAATTAAATTTTTTTAATCTGAGGCTGACCAGCAGCCACAGATCAACGAAAAGCCCGAAAGGGGGAGTGGGAATGAACAAAGACACTTACACAAATGTTGATGATGCGATCGATCGGTCTCCAGTGATGCTGAAGCACCTCTTTATTGAAAACTTCCACTTATATACCCTATGCATACGTGCAGACTAGCAGTCACAAGTGTACATTACCTCACAGAAAGTAAATTGTTAACCCCTAACCAGAAACTAACTAAATCACAAAAGCATCCCAAATCCCATTTCCACAAGACAGGAACCATCAATTATCCTGATAACCATCTGTGCTCTGTGTCCGAGAAACCGGCCATTCTTATCGCACACCTCAGCAGCCTGCAAGCACCCTCCAGGTGCAGGCAAGACAATGCCTTAGGAGCTAGAACAGGTTAATCATAAACTGAGCCAGTTCTCAAAGTTCCAAAGTACAGAGAAATCATGGCTCCCCACATCTCCCCCTTTTTTATTTAATTGAAAAAGCAAGGCGACGGCGCCTGTCTTAGGCGTCCCAGGATGTCCTTATCAACTTGCCCGTCTTTGGCGCCTGTATTGTATAATACAAGCCCTGTCTTAGGTGTTGAAAGGCTCCTTAGGACTTACCCGTCTTTGGCTAACCCGTCCCTTCGAAGCTTCGGGAGGAGAGGGGTTTAAGGCTTTGTCTTAAGCTCCAATTGATGTATGTCAGCACGCAAGTCCAGCATTCTATTAATGAAGGCTCTGATGAGGACAGGGAGCAGGCACAGAATCACACAGACACAGATGCCCAATGTAAGAAATACCAATACAGAATGTACCAAATTTGGCATAGAAGGCAAAGAAGGCATAGCATTTTTCAAAGCATTAACAAAATCGGAAGCAGCCTGAGCAGCATCGAATCTCAAAGGCTCGGCCTCTCTCATATTTTTAATTTCCTCATGAAGCCGAAGCATATCAAGAGAAACATTAGCATTATGCCACACTCCTTGGAGATGCAAACGAACCCGATCCCATTCATATTGACTCTGATTATACTCCTTAGAAGTTACACAAATCCAATGATATTCTGGATGGCATTCTAAATGAGATTTAACTTTCATACTATGGATCACACTTCCCATATACTGGACTGCATCATATAAGGCATTTAACTTTTCCTCTAATTTTGTATCAATATCCTCTTGAGTCCCCAATGCCAAAGAAACATTTTTAGTTAGAGTGTTAACATAATTGGCATTTTGAATAGTTTGAGACAAAGCTACAGCAGCTGTAGCGGCCGTGGCAACTACAGTTACCAGGGCGACTATTCCTGCAATCAGGAGTCCAATAAACCGTTTCTGCCTGCTCAAGGCGTGCTCTATTTCTTTAAAAATTTGCAGACTTCTTTCTGCATACCACGGTTCGGAAATATTGACAGGAAGCATAACAAAAGGGGGCTGCTTAAGAACCATAATTTGAGTTCCAGACGGTACCCAGGAAACACAATTTGCCAGAGTACAATTATTACAGAATACATGAAAATGATTTCCCTCAAATTGAATATCAATATTCCCAATTAACAAAGCATATGGGGAAGGCACACAGGCAGAAACATTTGCAGCATTACGTACAGTAATCCAATTTTTAGATCCATCATCTAAAACAGAATCAGGGGTACAAGGTGTTCCTGATTTACAATATTCAACAATATAATCAATTTTTTCCATTACCCCCATAAGTTTCCACAAAGCACTCTGCAAATGCTGTGAGTCAGAAGTCCAAAGTCCTGAATCCAACTTTCGAGTCCATCCGGCCCGTTCTGTAAGAGTCCAGGTCTTATCCGACCAGTCAAGGATGTATCTATTTGTTCCAGGAATGTCATATCGAAATGAAACCTTATTTGAACATCCCTTCCACGGGACCGATGTAATGTCCAATTTAGAATTGTCTGTGCAAGGTGGAAAATGAGGGGCAGGAACAACAGGTGGACTCTCCGAAGACCAATCTCCTAAAGAAAGAATTTTAACTGTCCATCCAATAACTGAGTTATTAGTATGCATAATAAGCGAAGAGGCAGATAGACATCCCGTGACTGATTTCTTTTTGGATAGGCAAACAGGTAATCCAATACCTTTTCCAGCATAAGTAAAGTTCTTCTCCAGCTGCGGTTTTAAATGTCCACTCGAAGGCAGACCTAATGCCTGAGTGTTATCAACATATATAGGGATCTCAGGGCTTTCCCAGACCACGGGGTGTAATAAGGGGGGGTCAGGTATATAAGCCCAATAGGTCTGTTCAGGTCTTGCATAGCCGAATGTCATGGTCATCATCAGCAGGCACAGATTCCACATGTCGCACCAACCTCTCCGGCAGCCACCGAGGGCCATCAGCATCCTGTGGAAAAACACAAACATGTCCTCGGCCCCATACGAGGATTGGATCCGGGCCGTGCCAAGAGCCTGTAAGTGGGTCCTTCCATTTGACCAAAGCCTGAGGGGCAGCAGACGGATGCCAAAAGCGCTCCGCAGCACTCTTACCATGGGCATCCAAGGTCAAAAAATTTTGAATAAAGAGAGAATGAGACAGGTAATTATGGGGCTTCAGGGGATATAACTCCCCCTTTTTTATTTTATGTAAAATATTTTTTAATGTGCCATGAGTATGTTCAACAATCCCTTGTCCTTGGGGATTGTAAGGAATCCCAGTAACATGATTAATGAAAAATTGCTGACAAAACAAGGCAAATTTTTTACTGGTATATCCAGAGCCATTATCTGTTTTAAGCTTTTTAGGAGTTCCAATCATGGAAAAAGTAGCAAGGCAATGTCTGATTATATGAGATGCAGCTTTTCCGGATTGAGCCGTAGCGACTACAAAACCGGAGAATGTATCTATAGAGACATGTACATATTTTAACTTTCCAAATTTTGGTATATGTGTTACATCCATTTGCCAGAGATCATTAGGGCGGAGGCCTCGAGGATTAATTCCATAATGAGGCACAGGCTGCAAATGAGCACAATTAGCACATTGTTTAACAATCTGACGTGCTGCTTCTCTAGGGATCTTATATTGCAGTCGCAGGCTTTGACTATTTTGATGATGAAGGCTATGAGCCTTTTGTGCCTTTTCTATTTGAGTTAGAGCGATAAACTGTGTGGCAGAATCTGCAGCTTGATTACCTGCTGCCAAAGGGCCTGGAAGATTGGAGTGAGCTCTAATATGGCCAATATAAAATTTTTTGCGGCGTGACTGAATTGCCTGTTGAATCTGAAGAAACAAATCCTGAATAACAGGATTACTGGTACTTATGAAAGGCACTGTTTCCAGGTTTTTAACAGCCCGCACCACATAATGGCTGTCAGAAAATAAATTAAAAGACTGAGAAGCAAAATCAAGCAGCACCATATGAACTGCTCGAAGCTCAACAACTTGAGCCGAGGCTGGAGATGTTTGTAATCTCTTAACAACTTCTTTATTTAATGTATAAACAGCTATACCATTGCTAGATCCATCAGTGAAAACATTTGGTACAGCAGAAAGAGGATCATGTGCAACAACAGAAGGAAAAATTGGGTCATGATGTTGAAAAAACTGGAGCAGCTTATGCTTAGGATAATGATTATCTAAGGTTCCTGTAAATTGCGCCAAGGCAATAGGAAAACTGTCTGTAAACTGCATTAAGCCTTGAATCTGAACCTTTGTAAAAGGAACAACAATAGAATCTGGCTCCTTTCCATAATATTTTCGAGCCTCCAAACGACTTTCCTGAATTAGACTGGCTACAAACTCATGATAAGGAGTGAGATTCTTCTGAGCTGCTACATGAAGATGTATCCACCTAAGCGGCCCTTCTTGCCACAACACTGCCGTAGGCGTATGTTTAGTTTCTAAAATATAGGCATGAAAGGGCTTAGAATAATCCAAGAAAGAAACATGCTGTTGTTGAATGGCCTTCTCAACTTTAGAGAGAGCCTCTCTCGCTGACTCAGTAAGATTTCTAGGGGAAGTTGGATCAGAGTCTCCTTTTAGAATCTCAAACAATGGTTTTAAATCTCCGGTTGTTAAACCTAAAGAAGGTCGCAGCCAATTAATATCTCCTAACAGTTTTTGAAAATCATTAAGAGACTTCAAGTGATCCTTTCTAAGCTCCACCTTTTGAGGAACAAAAAACTGAGAAAACAATTGAAAACCCAAATAAGCAAAAGGCTCCGCCCTCTGTATCTTCTCGGGGGCTATGATAAGGCCCGAGGCTAAAAGGTTTTCTTTTATATTTACAAAACAAGCCAACAACACTCCTTCCTTCTTACAGGCCAACAAAATGTCATCCATATAGTGGATGATATATACAGAAGGAAACTGTTTTCTCGTTTTGTCAATTGCTTTACTGACAAATTTCTGACACAGCGTAGGACTATTTGTCATACCTTGGGGGAGAACAAGCCACTGATATCTTTTTATAGGCTAGTTTTATTTACTTTTTTAAAATCTTGTAACAATCTCTATTTTTCTGATTTTTTTCTTAATTACAAAAATGGGTGAATTTTAGGGTGAAGTAGATTTAATTATATGGCCTTTATCAAACTGTTTTTGTACTAAAAGGTTAACAAGGAGGCCGGGAATCAAACTCAGGCCTCCTGTATGGCAGGCAAGAATTTTACCACTGAGCCACCAAAGCTTTACTAGACACGACATCTAAAATTGCCATTGTAAAAGGGGCGATAGGACCGTACTGTGTGCAAGCTTTTTTTAATTTTTTTTTTTTTTTTACTTGTTTTTACTGAAAAGGTCTCCATTTTTTTAAACACATTTTTTGTCTGGTCAAGTCTGTTAAAGACAGGATATACTCTAAATTGTTTTAAAGACTCTGCCTGCTTATGAGTCTCTTTGCAAGCCAATTGAAGAGGGGAGCGCACAACAGAATCTGATCCTGGCTTAACATATCCTGGCGGGGGGGTCTTTACCCCGAGGATCCCACTGATTTCTTAAAGAAATCTGGGGACCCAGAGGACAATTTTCTTTACTCACAGCAACTTTAAGCTCTACTAATTGTCTCTGAATCATCTTTATCTGTTCTGCGAGTGTAAACATAGGATCTGCAAGCCGTCTGCTCTCTTGAGCTGCAGCCACCACTAAATCTTTCTGATCTTGAGGGTCTAAATCTTCCCAGTGTTTATCTGGAGGTTTTTGGCTAACAGGCTCTTTATTATGTTTAGCAAGTCCCTCTGCATATCTGACTCCTTTTCCCTCCTCTTTCTCCTCCGGAGAGGCGGCAGATGGAAGAGTTTTCTCAGCATAATCAGCCCCCTCCCTTTTTCCCAGCTCTTCCAGTGAAGCGGCAAACGGAAGGGTTTCTTTATTTTCTGCCTGTTTTACTCTTTCTAACTTACAGCCTTCCCTTTTAAGATCTAAGCAATCTCTAATTAAAGTCCACAATCCAAATGTTTCTACAGGGACTCGCTTAGGTCCATGAGCTGTATAATAATCCTGCAGTCTGTCTCCTATCTTTTCCCAAGTTTCTAAGCTGATGGTTCCTTCATCTGGGAACCACGGGCAAACCTCTTTAACAAATTCCAAAAATTTATCTAATTGCTCTTTGTTCACCCTGCTGCCACGGGCGGCAAGAACTTTCTTGAGGCCTCTAACATACAGGTCCTTGCTGCTGGCATGACCCATTTTCTCTAACGGTCCTAGCTGATAGCGAGACCTACTTCTCCTTAAACGGTCCTTGCTGATAGCGTGACCTATTTCCCTTTTCCCTCGGCCCTTCTTTCACACTAGTAAAACACACAGATGCTTGGCTGGCCGTGCCTCTCGCGAGACCAAGACCGTCGTGGCAATTAAGCGTGGCGGTATAATCCCCCGCCCTGGCAAAACCGAAGTTTTGATCGCCGTTTAGCCGTAAGACAGTGCCGGAAACGCAGTTACAAGCCCATTCAAGCTCCGTAACACGAAGTCGTGGAGCTTCCACTCACTCACACACTCATTCGACCGAGGGAATAGTGCCCTACTCACCGTACCGTCAGCACTCTTTAACCGAGCTGGGCCCAAGCTGTACGGTGTTCCTCACTGAATCCCCCGTTTTCGAGCCCCACGTTGGGCGCCAAATGAGGCTGACCAGCAGCCACAGATCAACGAAAAGCCCGAAAGGGGGAGTGGGAATGAACAAAGACACTTACACAAATGTTGATGATGCGATCGATCGGTCTCCAGTGATGCTGAAGCACCTCTTTATTGAAAACTTCCACTTATATACCCTATGCATACGTGCAGACTAGCAGTCACAAGTGTACATTACCTCACAGAAAGTAAATTGTTAACCCCTAACCAGAAACTAACTAAATCACAAAAGCATCCCAAATCCCATTTCCACAAGACAGGAACCATCAATTATCCTGATAACCATCTGTGCTCTGTGTCCGAGAAACCGGCCATTCTTATCGCATACCTCAGCAGCCTGCAAGCACCCTCCAGGTGCAGGCAAGACAATGCCTTAGGAGCTAGAACAGGTTAATCATAAACTGAGCCAGTTCTCAAAGTTCCAAAGTACAGAGAAATCATGGCTCCCCACATTAATCCTTTTTTCTTTTTTGTTGTTCTGATTGGGTGTGTGCTGCTACCTTGTGTTCTAAATGCTGATTCGATTCTCTGCGTCATCTAATCTGCTGTTGATTCCTTCTAGTGTATTCTTTTTTCTAACTTTTATTTATTTTAAGTGTTTTCCCAGGACCTGTCAGCTCCAAGTCAAGTAGTTGCTTCAAACTAGTTGTGGAGAGCGCAGCTCACACTGGGCCATGTGGGGATGAAACCAGCAACCCTGATTTTACGAGTATCACGCTCTTACCTACTGAGCTAATCAGTGGCCCCATAGTGCATTCTCTTTTCCCCCCCATAGTATATTCTTCATTTCAGTTATTATATTCTTTATTTCTGACTGGTTCTTTCTTAACAGTTTCTGTCCTTCTTTATGCTTACGATCTCTTTTTTGAAATTCTCACTAAGTTCCTTATGCATTCTTATAACCAGTGTTTTATCTTAAGCATTCTTATAACCAGTGTTTTGAACTGTCTCTGGTAGGTTTGTTGCCTCCATTTCAATACTTCTATTTCTGGAGGTTTCTACTGTTCTTTTATTTGGAACGTGTTTCTTTGTTTTCTCATTCTGGCTGCTGCTCTGGGTTTGCTTCTATGTATTAGGTTGATCTCCTAAGTTTCTTAGTTTTTGCTCGGTGGCCTTATGTAGTATGTGTTCTGTGTGGTCAAATGGTGCAGTCTTTCTGATCTCTTGTGTTTGTGTTTTCTGGCAGTGTCCCTTGAGTGTGTTGTGTGTGTTCTCCTGTTTTAGTTGAGTCTTTATTGCTTTTTGTGCATCAGTGGGTGGGATTGACTCCCAGGCTGACTTCCTGTGATGATTAGCTATGCCCACAGTGTATGAGCTGCTGTGTGGGGACTGACCCCTCAAAGGGGGATTCACTCCATGGGCTCTTATGCCTGTTGAGACCATTCTTTAGGTTTGCTGCTTGTGAGACTAACCAGGCAGTTGCCTGGTATGGTCTGTAGCTGGCCTCTGGGTGTGTTTCTTCTAGTGTCTCTTGGGAGGGGCTCCCATGGAGGCCAATTTCAGCCCTGCTTGTTACCAGCACATGGCTACCTGGTAGGACCCACAAACCTGTATGTGGTTGGCTGCTGGACATGAAGCCATGTGCAAATGGCCTCACTGTGAACTGAGGCCAGGTGCCACCAGTATTCAGTTTGGGACAGCTTAGCAAAAGACCCAGGTCCCTCTAGGCCTATTGCCACCTGTCAGCTGCCTATAAGGCTCATCGACTTCAAGGTTTCCTCCCATCTTTGTGGCTTCAATCATTTCTTCATGCTACTCTGAGTGCTTCTCATCATTCCCACTATATCTTTTGCACTAAAAGGATCTTAGGATTGAGAGTCAAGATGAATTCCTAGATGAGATACCTACTAGATTTAGTGAATTGGAGAAATCATACCAATATTCTGGCCTTTGTTTCTTTACTTGTAAAATAACTGGGTTGAATAAAATAAATGTTTTCTAATACTGTCGATTTTGACTTTAACATTCTATGTGTCTTACTGGGCTCCCATTCCTTCCCACCCAAGTGTTCTTCTCTTTCCCCATTCTGCTTCTTCTTCCTTCTTTTTCACTTCTCCATGTCTTAACAGTCATTATCCACTTAACCTCCATTGCAGCTCCAAGGACTCCTCTCCATTTCCTTATACTCCTTATCCATTCAATTGAATCTCAGTCTTTATTTCCTGACTCACTTTCAAAGCTAAAGCATTGCTATATTTCATGGCCCTTACATTCCTGTGCATAATACATAAAACACAGTTATGGATACTATTTCTGTCAAAATGGCACACTACATAATTTGAAAAGACATATAATACAAACACCCAGGAATACAAGCCAAAAACTATTGTATTTTTGAAAGCAGAGCTGCATTTACAATGAAATAAAGGAACAAAACAAAGAAGAAATGGGAACACAGAGTCAAAGAGGATATGACATTTAGGTATCCCTAGGCATTGCATGGGTCCACTGAGATTTGGCTATTGTAGTCACTTAGATTAGGAGATAAGGCCCTGAGACCAGGAAAACAAGATAAAGTTGACTGGGTCTCCTGCTACACTCTCATCTCAATGACAAGATAGACTAGAAAAAAATACACCTAATTGTACAGGGAAGGAAGCTTGTCTGTCTCCATATTCACTGAATGTTGGCTTGTTGGTGATTCTCATTTTGAGAATTATTAATCACAAGTCAGAGATTGGAGTTCAAAAATGTTCTACAGGTGCCATCCTGAATAACAGCTAAGGAGCTCTTAAGTAAGAAAAAAATAAGTTATGAGATACATATGAAGAGTGAAATAAAATTCAATATAAGCCAAATGCAAATTTCCTTAGGAGATAAAACACCTAACGAAAAGGAAATATTTGAAAAAAAACAAAGGATGAAAATTTTCCAAAAAACAATGAAAGGCATACATCTTTAGATTTGGGATAGACAAAAGCTCCAAAGCAAATTTATGAGTTTGAAAAATAATCTTCATTTTGCATAGTGAAGAAAGCAATACAAAGATACAGGTAACATGGAATATAAATCAATTTACAGCTAAGTTTCTTTTTCTTAGATTTCAGTTATTTTTTTTCACTTACGATAACTACATTTTTTATTTTTTAAATTATTTTTCTTCAATTACATTTAACATTCAATATTGTTTTATATTAGTTTTAGGTGTACAGCACAGTGGCCAGACATTTATATAATTTATGTAAACTTTCCCTGATTAGTTTCGCTCCCACCAGCAATTAGACAGGGTTGTTGCAACATTATTGACTTATTCTTTCTTTTTTTAATTTAGAGTTTATTGGGGTGAAAATTGTTAGTAAAGTTACATAGGTTTCAGATGTACTACTCTGTAATACATCACCTACGTATCACATTGTGTATTCACCACCCAGATTCAGTTCTCCTTCCATCACCATATCTTTTATTCCTTTTGCCTTCATCTACCACCCCCATCCCCTCCTACTCTCTGGTAACCACTAAACTATTGTCTGTGTCTGTGAGTTTTTGTTTCTTCATTTGTTTGTCTTGTTCTCTTTTTTTCAGCTTTATATACCATATATCAGTGAAATCATATGGTTCTCGACTTTTTCCTCCTGACTTATTTCGCTTAGCATAATAATCTCAAGATCTATCTGTGTTGCAAATGGCACTATTTCATCTTTTCTTATGGCAGATATATACCATATATATATCACATCTTCTTTATCCAATCATCTATCAAAGGACACTTTCATTGTTTCCATGTCTTGGCCACCATATTAATGCTGCAATGAACATCAGCATACATATATCTTTATGAATAAATGTTTTCGGGTTGTTTCAATTGATATCCAGGAGAAGCTGGGTCATATGGTAATTCTATTTCTAATTGTTTGAGGAACCTCCATACTGCTTTCCATAGTGGCTGCATCAATCTACATTCCTACCAACAGTGTATGAGGGTTCCATTTTCTACAAAGCCTCTCCAGCACTTGTCTTGATGATAGCCATTCTGACTGCTGTGAGGTGATATCTCATTGTGCTTTTTACTTGCATTTCTCTGATGATTAGTGATGTTGAGCATTATTTCACATATCCATTGGCCATTTATATGTCCTCTTTGGAGAAATATCTATTCAGGTCCTCTGCAAATTTTTTAAATGAATTGTTTGGTGTTTTTGCTGTTAAGCTGTATGAATTCCTTATACATTTTGGATATTAGCCCCTTATGGAGACATTGTTTGCAAAAATCTTCTCCCTTTCAATTGGCTGCATCTTTACTTTGTCAATGGTTTCTTTTGCTGTGCAGAAGCTTTTTACTTTGATATAGACCCATTCATTTATTTTAGCTTTTACTTCCTTTGCCTTTGTGGTCAAATTCATAAAATCCTCTTTGAACCCAAGATCCATAAGTTTAGTACCTATGTTTTCGTGGTCAAATTCATAAAATCCTCTTTGAACCCAAGATCCATAAGTTTAGTACCTATGTTTTCTTCTATGGAGTTTAATGTTTCAGGTCTTATGTTTAGGTCTTTGATCCATTTTTTAGTTAATTTTGGTACATGGTGACAGATAACAGTCTAGTTTCATTCTTTGACACATGGCTTTCCAATTCTCCCAGCACCATTTATTGAAAAGGCTGTCTTTTCTCCATTGTATGTTTGTTGAAAATTATCTGTCCATATTTATGTTGGTTTATTTCTGGGTTCTAGATTATATTCCATTGATTTGTGTGTCTGTTTTTCTGCCAATACCATTATGTTCTGATTATTGTTGTCCAGTAATACCAGCTGAAGTCAGGGAGTGTGATAACTCCAGCATTGCTCATTTTTCCTAGGATTGCTTTGGCTATTTGGCATCTTTTGTGGTTCCATACAAATCTGAGGATTTTTTATTCTATTTCTTTAAACGATGCCATTGGTATTTTGATGGGGATTGCATTAAATCTGTATATTGCTTTGAGTAATCAACTATGTTGATTCTTCCAGTACATGAACATAGAATGTCTTTCCATTATTTTCTAACTTCTTCAATTTCTTTTAAAAATGTCTTATAGTTTTCATTGTATAGGTCTTTCACATCCTTTGTTAAGTTTATTCCTAGGTATTTTATTCTTTTTGCTGCAATTGCAAATGTAATTGTTTTTTTTTTTAATTTCTTTCTCTGAGGTTTCATTGTTATTATATAGGAATGCAATGGACTTTTGTATATTGATATTGTAGCTGGCAACTTTATTTATCTGTTTATTGTTTCTAATATCTTTTTTGTGGAGTCTTTAGGGTTTTCAATATATAGCATTGTGTCATCTTCCAAAAGTGACAGTTTACCTACTTCATTCCTTATTTTGATGCCTTTTATTTTTTTCTCTTTCCTGATTGCTCTGGCTAGGGCTTCCAATACTATGTGGAAAAGCAAAGGTGATAGGGGAAAACCCTGTTGTGTTCCTCAATGTAGAGCAAAGGGCTTCAGTTTTTCACCATTACTTACGATATTAGCTGAGGGCTTGTCATATGTGGCAGTTATTATGTGAAGGTATTTTCCTTCTATACCCATTTTATTAAGTGTTTTTATCATAAATGGATGTTGCATCTTGTCAAATGCTTTTTCTGCATCAATTGATATAATCATATGATTTGTGTCCTTTATTTTGTTTATGTGATGTATCACATTGATGGACTTGTGTATGTTGAACCAGCCTTGTGCCCCTGGGATGAACCCCACGTGGTCATGTCGTATAATCTTTTTAATGCATTTTTGCATTGGATTTACTACACTTTTGTTTAGGATTTTTGTATTTATCAGAGCTATTGGTTTGTAATTTTCTTTTTTTGTGTTACCTTTACCAGGATTTGGTAACAGGGTAATGTTGGCCTCATAAAATGAGTTAGGGAGTATTGTCTCTTCTTCAATTTTTTGGAAGAGTTTGAGTAAGACAGGTATTAGAATTTTTGGAATGCTTGGTAGAATTCACTAGTGAAGCCATCTGGTCCTGGACTTTTGCTTTTAGGAAGGTTTTGGATGACTGATTCAATTTTCTTACCGTTGATCAGTCTATTTAGATTTTCCAGTTCTTCATGATTCAGACTAGGAAGGTTATATGATTGTAAGAACATGTCCATTACTTCTAGGTTATTGAATTTGGTAGTATATAGCCCTTCATAGCATTCTTGAATAATCCTTTGTATTTCTTTGACATCTGTGGTAACTTCCACCTTTCATTTCTGATTTTGTTGATAAGGGTTTGTCAACTTTATTAATCTCTTCGATCAACAAGCTCTTTGTTGCATTTTTTCTATTGTCACTTTGTTTTCTATTTTATTTAGTTCATCTCTGATTTTTATTATTTCTTGCCTTCTGCTGACTTTAGGCTTCATTTGTTTGTCTTTTTCTAGTTCTTTAAGGTATAGCATGAGGTTATCTCGGATTTTTCTTCTTTCTTGAGGTAGGCCTGTAATGATATAAATTTTCCCTTAAAACTGCTTTCGCTGTATCTCAAAAATTTGGATAGGATGTATTTTCATTCTCATTTGTTTCTATTTATCTTTTGATCTCTCCTCTTGTTTCTTCTTTGACCCAGTCATTCTATAAAAGTATGTTGCTCAATCTGCATATATTTGTGTTTTTTCCTGCTTTCTTTTTGCAGTTGATATTCAATTTCAAAGACTTGTGACCAGAGAATATGCTTGGGATGATTTCAATCTCCTTAAATTTGCTGAAGCTAGTTTTATATGCCAATCAATATATGGTCTATTCTTGAGAATGCTCCATGTCCATTAGAAAAGAATGTATAGTCTGATCTTCTTGGATGAAGTGTCTATAAATATCAATTATGTCCATTTTATATAAGGTGTTATTTAGGGCTGATATTTTTTTATTGATTTTCTGTGTGGATGATCTATCCATAGCTGTCAATGATATATTTAGGTCCCCTATTAAAATTTTGGTCAATTTTTTCCTATAATTCTGTTAGTAGTTGCTTTGTATCCCTGATTGGGGGCATATGTATTAATGAGTGTTATGTCTCCTTGTTGTATAGTCCCCTTTATCATTATGAAATGTCTATCTTTGTCTCTTGTTACCTTTTTTATCCTGAAGTCTCATACCATTTCATTTCATACCGTGTTTCCCTGAAAATAAGAGCTAGCCAGACCATCAGCTCTAATGAGTCTTTTGGAGCAAAACTTAATATAAGACCCAGTATATTATATTATATTATATTATATTATATTATATTATATTATATTATATTATATTATATTATATTATATTAGACCCAGTCTTATTTGATAGTAAAATCTTATATTAATTTTTGCTCCAAAAGACGCATTAGAGCTGATTGTCTGGCTAGGTCTTATTTTCGAGGAAACATGGTATCAGGACAGTTACACCTGCTTTTCTCTAATACCATTTGCTTGGAATGTCAATTTCCACCCTTTCACTTTGAGTCTATATTTGTCCTTGTAGCTGAGATATGTGCCGTGGAGGCAGCATATGGTTGTGTTTAGCTTTTTGATCCAATCTCCTACTCTTTGCCTTTTTATTGGTGAGTTCAATCCATTTACATTTATGATGATTATTGATATGTGAGGATTTCTTATCATTCTACCTTTGGTTTGCTGGTAGGATGGTGTCGCCATTGTTTCTTTGCCTTTTTGTTGCTGTCTATAATTTCAATGTGGTGGTATTCTGTGATATTTCCCTGTTTCTTCTTTTTTTATGTTATATATTTCATTTTTGCATTTTTTTGACTGGTTACCATTAAGTTTATGTAAAAGAAAGTTTGGTATTTAGAGTGTTCCATTTTCATCCGCATGCTTTTTGTCTCTATTCCCCTTTGCATGTTCAGACCTTTACTCTTTCTCATTTTATGTTTTTGTTGTCACAAATTATCCCTATGTGTGCAGTGAGTTGATTTCTGCACTCCAGTAGCAAGTTGTCTTTTTCTTTTTTTAAAAAAAATGTGTTTTTCTTCTTTACCCTGTATGTTATGTTTAAGTGTGTAGTGTCCTATTTGGTGTAGGGGTTGCTATTTCCTGCTTCTGTCTGCCTATTCATGATACTACTCATAGTTTTGTATTCTTTTGCTTTTTTGTTTCAGGTCGAATAGCTTCCTTTATTATTTCTTGTAGTGCAAGTCACGTGTTAGAAAATTTCCTCAGCTTCTGTATGCCTAGAAAGGTCTTTATTCCTCCTTCGTATCTAAAGAATATCTTTGCTGGATATACTACTCTTGGCTCATAATTTCTCTTTCAATAGTTTGAATATTTGATTCAATTCCTTCCTGACTTGTAAAAATTTTGCTGAAAAATCTGATGATAATCCAATGGGCTTTCCTTTGTAGGTTACCATCTTCTTTCACTGGCTGCCTTGAGAATTCATTGTCATTAATTTTTGACATCTTCAAAACAATGTGCTTTGGAGAAGGCCTGTTGGGATTGAGGTAATTAGGTGTTCTATTTGCTTCTTGGATTCGAGGATCCAGTTCTTTCCACAAGTTTTGTAAGTTCTCATTGACTGTTTGTGTGAATATACTTTCTATTCTCTTTTCCCTTTCTTCTCCTTCTGGTATGCCCATTTTTCTTATATTGCTCTTTCTGATGGAATCAGAAAATTCTTGTAGAGCTCTTTCATTTCTTTTAACCCTCAAGTCTCTCTCTTCTTCCACCTGTGCCTTTTCCCCATTTCTATCTTCAATGTCACTGATTATTTCCTGCCTGCTCTATTTCTGGTCAGCTCTATTATGTAAGTTGGCTATTTCATTCTTCATTTCTTTTATTGAGTTCTTAATCTCCAGGAATTCTATTTGGTTCTTTTTGAAAATTTCAATCTCTTTGGTAAAATGTTCATTTTGTTCTTTGATTGTTTCTGAGCTCATTAAATAGTCTTCTGTGTTTTTTTGCATCTCGTTGAGTTTTTTAGGAACTGCAATCTTGAATTCTGTGTCATTTAAGTCACATATTTCTGGAGACTTCATTTTATTTCTGAGCTTCCTTGTTACCTTCATTATTCATGGCAATTAATGAATTATTATTTATCTTCCTAGGCATCTGCAGGAGTAGATTCTGCAACAGATTCATAAGAAGAGGTCTTTCTTTTGCTTTCCAGTAGGTGTTGATGGAATGTTTTATTTTCTTTTTTACTGCAGTCTTTTATTCTCTCTCATACTGTAGTGTTATATTTTCTCTGCATGGTTCTGGCTTCCCACACAATGGTTGGGGTGTTCCCTGGAAAGTGGGCTTTTCTCTGTCAACAGGTCACCTGCGTCACTGGGCACTGCCACTGTGGGGGGGGGGTGTGTGGAGAACTCCTGAAGTTCCATAGCTCTTTCTGCACCAGTTTCAGTGCCTGTGTGTTTCAGCAGCTCTGTTTACCCCTTCTGGGATCCACCCAGATAGGTGGGGGCAGGGGCAATGTTGGCCCTAGGCAATTGTGGCAGCCACCAGCAGATCCATACCTGCACCCAAGGATCACTCCTCTTTGCTGGAACTAGGTCGGCCAAGAGTCTGTGGCTGCAGGGCCACAGCGCTCAGAACTGCAAACATTCTGTTCTTTTGATGTGACACTACTACTGTTCTGCTTCTAGCACTGAGAGGGTGGTTTGGATCGAGCTCTGGAAGGGTAGGGCGGGGTCAGCTAGGCTCTGTGCCTATGCCTTCTGTCCTCTGCTTGGCAATGAGGGCTTAAACTGCTGTTTTCATCCTTCTTCCCTCTGTCTTCACTTCAAGGTCTCTGCCGTGAGCATCGGGTTCAGCTGTGTTATATGCTGATCCGTCAGGCGGGACTGTGGACCATAAGGAGAGAGCTAGCATTTCGAATTCTTTCCTCTCCTGTGACTGCTGCAGCTCTGGAATGCAGGGCACTCAGAGTTCCGGGCTCCAATCTGCATCCTGGGGTCCACACATGGCCTGCGTCTCTGCACTTCCCCCTTCCTCCTCTACCACTCACCCAATTTGCCCACCTTTAGATGATATCAATTGCTCATGTCTTAGTCTTGCCTGTCTGCTGTTCAGGGAGTCCTTTGTGGAATTATAGCTATTCAATTTGTTGCAAATTCCAGGGAAGATTTCAATTAGCTCACTTCATGCTGCCATTTCTGTGACATCATTGACTATATTCTCTCTGCTGCACTTTATATCCTCCTGAGTATTTTGTAACTACCAATTTGCATTTCTTAATCCTTTCACCTTTTTTCACCCAGCTCCTCATCTCTCTTTCCCTCTGGCAACCACCAGTTTGTTCTCTGTATCTATGAGTCTATTTCTGTTTTGTTTGTTCATTTATCTTATTCTTTAGATTCCACATGTAAGTGAGATCATATGGTATTTGTCTTTCTCAGTATCACTTATTTCACTTAGTACAATACCCTCTTGGTCCACCCATGTTTTCACAAATAGTAAGATTGCATTTTTTTGTATAGCTGAGTAATATTCCATTGTATATATGTACTACATCTTCCTTATCTGGTTGTCTATTGTTTGGCATTTGGGTTGCTTCCATATCTTGGCTATTATAGACATTTTTTGCAATCAACATGATGATACATGTATCTTTCAAATTAGTGTTTTAGATTTTGTCAAATAAATGCACAGAAATGAAATTGTTGGCTCATAATGTAGTGCTATTTTTAATTTTTAGAAGAAACTCCAAACCATTTTCCATAGAGGTTGCATAATTTGCAGTCTCACCAACAATGTACAAGGGTTCTCTTTCCTCTACATGCTTGCCAACACTTGTTGTTTGTTGACTGATTGATGACAGCCATTCTGACAGGTGTGAGGTGATATGTCACTGTGGGGTTTTTTTTCTTTTCTTTTTTTTATTAAAGTTTATTGAGGGTGACAATTGCTAGTAAAATTACATAAGTTTCAGGTGTACAATTCTGTAATATGTCATCTATATATCATATTGTGTGTTCACCACCCAGAGTCAGTTCTCTTTTCATCACCATATATTTGATCCCTTTTACCCTCATCTACTACACCCCTTTCCTCTTACCCTCTGGTAACCACTAAACTATTGTCTGTGTCTATGAAATTTTGTTTCTTTCTTTAAATGTCTTGTTCCTTTGTTGTTTTCAATTGTATATCCCTCATATCAGTAAAATCATGTTTCTTGACTTTATCTTATTTATTTATTTCACTTACTATAATAATCTCAAGATCCATCCATGTTGTCACAAATGGTACTATTTCATCTTTTCTTATGGCAGAATAGTATTCCATTGTGTATATACACCACATCTTCTTTATCCAATCATCTATTGAGGGATGATTTGGTTGTTTCCATGTCTTGGCCAATGTAAATAAAGCTGTAATGAAAATCAGAGCACATAAGTCTTTATGAATAAATGTTTTTTGATGTTTTTGGGTAGATAACAAGGAGAGAGTTTGCTGGGTCATATGGTAATTCTATTCCTAATTTTTTGAGTAACCTCCACACTGTCTTCCATAGCAGTTGCACCAATCTGCATTCCCACCAACAGTGTATGAGGGTTCTTTTTTCTCCAACACTTGCTGTTATTTGTCTTGTTGATGGCAGCCATTCTAACTGGGGCCATTTTTAAAAGAAATTGAAGAAGACACAAGCAATGGAAAGACATTTAATGTTCATGCATTGGAAGAATCAACATAGTTAAAAAGGCCACATTACCAAAAACAATATACAGATTTAATGCAATCTCCATCAGAATCCCAATGGCATTTTATTAAAAAACAGAACAAAAAATCATCAGATTTGCATGGAACCATGAAAGACCCTGAATAGACAAAGCAATACTAAGAAAAAAGGACAATGTTGGAAGGTATCACACTCCCTGTGTTTACTGTAGGACTACAATAAGAAAACTACTGCAGGACTACAATAAGAAAAACAAAATGGCATTTGCAGAAAAACAGACACACAGACCAATGCAATAGAATTGAAAACCCAGAAATAAACCCAAATAAATATGGAAAGATAATTTTTTACTAAGAAGCCAAAAACCTACAATGGCAAAAAGATAGCTTTTTTAATAAATAGTGCTGGGAGAATTGGAAAGCCACGAGCAAAAGAATGAAACTAGACCACTATATGTCACCGTGTACCAAAATTAACTCAAAATAGATCAAAGACCTAAACATAAGACCTTAAACAATGAACTACATTGAAGAAAATATAGGTACTTAGACTTATGGATTTGGGGTTCAAAGACGATTTTATGAATTTGACTTCAAAGTCAAGGGAAGTAAAGCTAAAATAAATGAATGGGACTATATCAAACTAAAAAGCTTCTGCACAGCAAAAGAAACCATCCACAAAATAAAGAGACAACCAACCGAATGGGAGAAAATTTTTTGCAAACAACACCTCCGATAAGTGGCTAATATCCAAAATATATAAGGAACTCATACAAATCAACAACAACAAAAAAATCCCATTAAAAAATGGGCAGAGGACTTGCATAGACATTTCTCCAAAGAGGACATACAAATGGCCAACAAACATGTCAAAAAATGCTCCACATCACTAATCATCAGAGAAATGCAAATAAAAACACAATGAGATATCACTTCACACCAGTTAGAATGGTTATCATCATCAAGACAAATAATAACCATTGTTGGAGAGGCTTTGGAGAAAAAGGAGCCCTCATACACTATTGGTGGGAATGCAGATTGGTGCAAAATTAAGAATAGAATTACCACATGTCCTAGCAATCTGTCTAACGGGTATCTAACCGAAAAATCTGAAAACATTTATCCGTAAAGATTTATGTGCTCCGATGTTCATTACAGCTTTACTTAAAGTGGCCAAGACATGGAAACAACCAAAGTGTCCCTCAGTAGATGATTGGATAAAGGAGATGTGGTATATATACAGAATGGAATGCTATTGTGCCGTAAAAAAAAGATGAAATAATGCCATTTGCAGCAACATGGATGGATCTTGAGATTGTTATGCTAAACGAAATAAGTCAGACAGAAAAAGTCAAGAACTATACGACTTCACTGATATATGGTATATAAAACTGAAAACAAAAGAACATGACAAGCAAATGAAGAAACAAAAATTCATAGACACAGACAATAGTTTAGTGGTTACCAGAGGGTAAGGGGGGTGGGGTGTGGTAGTTGAGGGTAAAGGGGATCAAAGATATGGCAATGGAAGGAGAAGTGACTCTGGGTGATGAACACACAATGTGATATATAGATGATGTGTTACAGAATTGTACATCTGAAACCTATGTAACTTTAGTATCAATTGTCACCCCAAAAAACCTTAATTTAAAAAAGTCAACAAAATAAAGAGGCAACCAACTGAACGGAAAACGTTTTTTGCAAAGAAGGCCTCTGAAAAGGGGCTAATATCCAAAATATATAAGGAATTCATACACCTCTGTAAAAAACAGCACCCCAATTAAAAAGTGGGCAGAGGACCTGAATAGACATTTCTCCAAAGAGGACATACAAATGGCCAATAGACATATAAAAAAATACTCAACATTACTAATCATCAGAGAAATGCAAATAAAAACCACAATGAGATATCACCTCACACCAGTTAGAATGGCTATAATCAACACTGTGGATTTAATTTACATTTCTCTGATGATTGGTGACATTGAGCATCTTTTCATATGTCTATTGGCCATATGTATGTCCTCTTTGGATAAATGTCTATTCAGGTGCTCTACCCATTTTTAAAATTGGATTATTTGGTTTTTGTTGTTGTTGAGTTCTTTATAAATTTTGGATACTACACCCTTATTGGATGTATCATTGGTGAATATCTTCTCCCATTCAGTAGGCTGTCTTTTTGCTTTGGTGATAGATTCCTTTGCTGTGCAAAAACATTTTAGTTTAATGTATCCCATTTGTTTATTTTTTCTTTTGTTTCCCTTGCCCAAGGAGATATGTTAGAAAACATATCACTAAGAGCCATGTCATAGAGTTTAGTGTCTATGTTTTCTTCCAGGAGTTTTATAATTTTGGGTATTACATGTAAGTCTTTAATCCATTTTGAGTTTATTCTTGTATATGGGGTAAGAAGGTGGTCCAGTTGTATTTTTTTTGCATGTTCAGTTTTCCAACACCACTTATTGAATAGACTGTCTTTACTTCACTATATGTTCTTGCATCTTTTGTCATAGATTAAATGACCATATAGGCATGGGTTTATTTTCTGGCTTTCTATTCTTTTCCATTGGTCTATGAGGTCTGATAATTAAGTTCATGAACTCATCCTAGAAAAAGTGCTACATACCTCATTGCTGAACATCATTTTGGTCACCTTTGAAGTACTCCTCTTGGGAAGCTATACACCAACGCCAGCACCTAGTCCACCCTTCAAAGCAATTTTGGAACTCTTTTTCTGGAATGGCCATCAGAGTTGTCCTCATATTACCCTTGATAACCTGATGTCTTCCTTTTAATATTTCCTGTATCTTCAGGTAAAAAAAGAAGTCATTGAGGGCCAGATCAGGTGTATAGGGAGGGTGTTCCAATACAGTTATTTATTGACTGGCTAAAAACTCCCTCACTGACTGTGTCATGTGAGTTGCTGCATTGTGATGCAAGAGCTCCTTCAGGACCATTTTCGCATACACCTTTCTCATGCCAAGATTTTCAATTAAGATTTTCCTGTTTCTCTATCAATGTTTTCTTGGTCTGCTATGCTTCTCACAGTCAGCTGATGATTTTGACACACTGTATGAGGAATTTTTGCAATTTTTTCGTCAGTTCTGCTCGTTACTGGCTGCTCTGACCTCTCTTCATTAGTGACATGTTCTCTTCCCTGAGAAAAATGTTTAATACATTTGTATCTGACATTTTCTTCCTGGCATTATCCCCATAAACTTGGAATAACATGTCCCTGATTTCACTTCCACTCTTGCCAAATTTAACAAGAAATTGAATGTTTATTCTTTGCTTTAATTCAAGCTCAGACATTGTCGCGATGGCACACAAAAACACACAACAATGTTGAACACCACTCAACAAGACACAGCCACACATTGACACAAACACAGCTGTGAGACACTGATATACCAAATTTATGACACCTTACAGAGCTGTTTGTACAGTGCTGCTATTGTAAGCGCACGGTGGCAAGTTCATGAACTTGCCAGTCCTTCATATTTGTCTGTTTTTATGCCGGTACCAGGCTGTTATGATTACCATAGCCTTGTAAGTATAGTTTGCCTAGTATAGTTTGTAAGTATAGTTTGATATCAGGCATCATGATATCTCCATCTTTGTTCTTCTTTCTCCAGATTGCAGTGGCTACTCAGGGTCTTTTGTGCTTCCATATAAATCATAAGTTTATTTGTTCTAGTACTGTGAAAAATGCCATTGGTATTTTGATAAGGAATTCATTAAATCTGTAAATTGCTTTGGGTAGTGTGGTCATTTTAATGATGTTAATTTTTCTTTTTAATCCATGAGCATGGTATATGCTTCTATCATTGTACCTTCTTTAATCTGTTTGTTCAATGTCTCATAGTTCCCTGAGTACATGTCTTTTACTTCCTTGGTTAAATTAATCCTAGGTATTTTATTTTTTATGTAATTGTAAATCAGAGTGTTTTCTTCATTTCTCTTTCTGAAACTTCATATGTGTGTATAAAAATACAACTGATTTCTGAATATTTAGTTTGTATCCTGCTGCTTTACTAAATTCATTCATCAGTTCTAATTGTTTTTTGTGGAATCTTTGCAGTCTATATATATATTATCATGTCATCGGCAAATAATGCTAGTTTTACTTTTTTCTTTTCCAGTTTGGATGGCATTTATTTCGTTTTCTTGTCTGATTGCTGTGGTTAGGTCTTCCGATACTATGTTGAATGAGAGTGTACCTCCTTGTCTTGTTTCTTATCTTAAGGAGAATTCTTTTCACGTTTTCCCATTGAGTATGAGGTTAGCTGTGGTTTTGTCATGTATGTCTTTTATTATGTTAAGGTATGTTCACTCTATTGCCACTTTGCTGAGTTTTTATCATAAATGGATTCTGGCTTTTATCAAATGCTTTTTTTTTTTTTGCATCTATCGTTATAATCATATGATTTTTAGCTTTCATTTTGTTTATGTAGTGTATCACATTAATTGATTTGTGAATGTCAAACCAACCTTGTGTACTAGAAATAAATCCTTCTTGATCATGGTATGTGATCTTTAATGTATTGCTGAATTGGGTTTGCTAATATTTTGTTGAGCATTTTAGCATCTGTGTTCATCAGGGATATCAGCATTTAATTTCGTTTCTTGTAATGTCTTTTTCTGGTGTTGGAATAAGGGTAATTATAGCCTTGTAAAATGAGCTGGCAAGCTTTCCCTCCTCTTGAAATTTTTAGAATACTCTGAGAAAGATAGGTGTTAATTCTCTTTCAAATATTCAGTAAAATTCACTTGTGAAGCCATTCAGTCCAGGACTTTTGTTGTTGGGAGTTTTTTGATTACTGATTTGATTTCATTAGTAGTAATTGGGCCATTCAGATTTTCAGTTTCTTTTTGATTCAGTCTTGGAAGAATGTATGCTTCTAAGAATTTGTCCATTTTTTCAGTTTGTCCAATTTGTTGACATATAATTGCTCATAAATTTTTTTCTCATACTGAGTTGTATTTCTGTGGTGTTTGTTGTCATTTCTCCTCTTTCCTTTCTGATTATATTTACTTGAGCCTTCTCTTTTTTTCTGGTTAAAAGTTTATCGATTTTGTTTATCTTTTCATAGAACCACCTCTTGGTCTCCCTGATGCTTTGTATTGGTTTTTTTAGATTCTGCTTTGTTTATCTCCACTCTGATCTTTAGTATTTTCTTACATCTACTCACTTTGGACTGGCTATATTTGCTGTTTTCTCTTTCTAGTTACTTTAAGCATAAGTTGAGACTGTTTATTTGAGATTTTTCTTGATTCTAGAGGTATGCCTGTATTGTTATGAATTTCCATACTAGGACTGCTTTTGTTGTGTCCCGTAGATATTAGGTCATTGGGTTTTTTAATTTTCATTTGTCTCAAATTCTCTTTTAATTTCTTCTTTGATCTCATTGTTAACCCATTCATTGTTTAGTAGCATGTTATTCTACTCCGTGTGTTTGTATTTCTTCCAGTTTTTCCTTATAATTGATTTCTAGTTCCATAGAATTGTGGTCAGAGAGGATGCTTGATATAATTTCAATCTTCTCAAATTTATTGAGACTTGTTTTGTGGCCATTATCATGTGGTCTTTCCTAGAAAATGTTCTTTGTACACTTGAAAAGAATGTACATTCTTCTACTTTATAGTGAAATGCTCTAAAAATATCAATTAAATCCACCTGGTCTAGTGTGTCATTTAAGGCTGCTGTTTCTGTGTTGATTTTCTGTCTAGAAGATCTGTCCATTGGTATCAATGGGGTGTTAAATTCCCTTATTATGACTATATTACTGTTGATCTCTCTTTTTATGTCAATCAATAATTGCTTTATATATTTAGATGCTCCTATGTTGGGTGCATAAATATTTACAAGGGTTATATCCTTCTATTGGATTGATCTCTTTATCATTATGTAACATCCTTCTTTGTCTCTTATTATAGACTTTGTATTAAAGTTTATTTTGTCTGATATAAGTATCTCTACTCCAGCTTTTTAATTTTTTTGTTTCCAATTGCATGAAATATCTTTTTCCATCCCTTAATTTCAGTCTCTGTGTGTCTTTTGATCTGAAATTCGTCTCTTGTAAACAGCATATGTATGGGTCTTGTTTTCTTATCCATTCAGCTACCCTGTCTTTTGATTGGAGCATTTACTCCAATTACATTTAAAGTGATTATTGATAGGTTGCATAGTTATTTTCATTTTATTATGCATACTTATATTTTTTCCCCTTCTTCTTCTTAAAAAAGTCCCTTTATCATTTCTGGTAATACAAATTTGTTCACGATGGACTCCCTTAGCTTTTTCTTATCTGGGAAGCTCTGTATCTTTCTTTCAATTTTAAATGAAAGCCTTGCTGGGTATAGTACTCTTGGTTATATGTCCTTGCCTTTCATCACTTTGAATATTTTGTGAGAATTGCTTCTGGTCTGCAAAATTTCTGGTGAGAAATTATCTGACAGTCTTATGGGAGCTCCCTGATAAGCAACTAGTTGCCTTTCTCTTGCTAATTTAGGATTCTCTCTTTCTGTTTAAACTTTGCCATTCTAATTATTATGTATCTTAGTATGAGTCTGTTTGGGTTCATCTTACTTGGAACCCTCTGTACTTCCTGGACTTGTATGTCTGTTTCTTTCACCAGATTAGGAAAGTTTTCAGTCATTATTTCTTCAAATAGATTCTCAATCTCTTGCTTTCTCTCTTCTCTTTCTGGTACCCCTATGATGTTTGATGTTGTCCCAGAGGTCTCTTAAACTATTCTCTGTTTTTTATTCTTTTTCTTTCTTTCTTTCTTTTTTTTTTTTTTTTTGCCATCCTGAGTGGGTGTTTTCTGCTACCTTGTCTTCCAAGTCACTGATTCAATCCTCTGCTTCCTCTGGTCTGCTGGTGATTCCTTCTCCTGCATTCTTTATTCAGTTATTGTAGTCTTCATTTCTGACTGGTTCTTTTTTATGGTTTCTGTTTATTTATGGTTGCTATGTCTTTGTTGAAGTTCTCACTAAGTTCCTTAAACATCTTTATTACCCTTGTTTTGAACTCTGTATTTGATAGATTGCTTGCCTGCATTTTGTTTGTTCTTTTTCAGAGCTTCCTCCCGTTCTTTCATTTGTGACATATTTCTTTGTTTCCTCATTTTGGCTGCTTCTCTATGTTTGTTTCTATGTATTAGGTAGATCTTCTACATCTCCTAGTCTTCTTGGGTGGCCTTCTGTAGTAAGTGTCCTTTGGGGCCCTGTGGCACAGTCTCCCTGGTCGCCTGCTTCAGGCACTCCAGGAGTGTGTTTTGTGTGAGTTGTGTGTTCCCTCCTGTTGTAGTTGATCCTTAATTGCCATTGGCACATCAGTGGGTGGGATTGATCCTTATGCTGATTGGCTGTGGGGTTTTGCCACATCCACAGCTTATGGGCTGCAGTGCAGGGTGCTTATCAAATGGAGCAGAATATGCCTCAGTGAGCTCTAGTGCCTGCTGAGACCATCCTTTGGTGTACCACTAGTGGGGTTAATAACGTGGTGTTCTGCTGTGGCCTTAAGCCAACCTTTGGGTATGTATGTTTGTTCTGGGGCCTCTTGGGAGGGGCTCCTGTGCAGGCCCAGATCACCCAGTACCTGTGACTAGGTAGTCCCTACCTGTTGCTGCCTATACTGGATCTGAAGGTGCTTGGGAGAGGCCACACTGCAAACTGAGGATGGCTGTTACCAGTGCCAGGCCTGGGGTAGCTCCACAAAAAGCCCAGGGTATCCCAAGGTCTGTTGCTCTCTGCTGGCTCCCATAAAACTCAGCTGTTGATTGAGCCTCCTGCAATACACAAGTTAGGTGAGGTAGTGTCTCAGGGAGTCACCAGGGTACAATGAGTGGTGTTTACCAGGTTAATGTGGATTTTGGTTTGGTGCCAGTGTTGAGCCTGGAGCTACTCAGCAAAAGTCTCAGAGCACACTGAGGTTAGCTGCCGCCTATCTGGGGTCTGTGGAACCCTGAGAGTTGTCCAAGAATAAGTGCAGCACATGCGGGACTGGCTGCTGGCCATGAAAGTGCCTCCCAAGTTTCGCGACTTCGGTGGGGCAGGGTCCCAGGGAGTCACCACGGTAGAGCAAGTGGAGTTCACCAGTCTAATGCAGATTCAGATTTGGCCATGTGGGGGAGAGCTCAACAGGAAAGATGGCGCCTGCTTGCTGGCTGCATGGGAAGAAACTTCTACACAGAGAAAATGGTGACTGTCCCTGTAGTCCTCCCCCTGAAGCCACACAACTCAGTCTCTCCCTGTATGTCTCTGCCACCTCCTGATTCACTGTCTCTTTGCTAGAGCCCAGGCTGAGTGCCTGCAAGTAAGTCTATGCACGGGCACTTTAAGAGGACGTCTGAGTTTCTCCCAGCCTTCTATCTCACCCAGTCAGAATCCCCACTGTTTTTCACAGCCAGATGTTGTGAGGGCTACTCTTCCCCACACTAGTATGCTGGGCTTGGGAGCCTGATGTGACGTTGGGATCCTTCACTCCTCTAGGGGGGACCTCCATGGCCAAGATATCCCTTCTGATTTTCAACAGCACATGCAAGTGTGGGGTTGGCTCACCTCTTATCTCCACCCCTCATACCAGTATTGATGTGGCTTATTTATATCTTTAGTTATAGGACTTCTGTTAAGCTAGTCTTCAGATGGTTTTCTAGATTGATTGTTCTGTAATTTAATTGTAAACTAAAGTGGTGTGGGAGGAGGCAAGCACAGTATTTGTCTACTCCACGATCTTGAATCCCCTTAGATTTCAGTTATTTGTTAAATAATAATTCAATCAATGCATACTAAATACCAAGGGTTGTGCTAAACATTAATATTAGACAGTGTCACACAGGGTGTCAGGCGGGGTCTCAGCTCTCGCTCCCCACATAAGAACGCAGGATATGGTGAGGCCAAAAAGGAACACCCATGGAGCCATAAATAGGGGAGTCATATCACTATATTTTCACTGGCGGCTGGGTTGGAGACACAGGAAGCAGGAGCCACACTATCCACAACCTGCCGTCCACTTCTCTGCAATCCGCAACTTACACTCCACTGCATGCTAGCTCAGCCACCATCTTCTTGCTAGCCCCCATTTGCTGTTAGTGTAGCCACAGCAGCTATATTAGTGGCCAATGGCTCACTGGTTACAGCTGACAGCCAACTAGCCACAGCTGATGGCCATCCAATCACAGTTGATGGCCATTGACTACCTGAGCCTGCACCTTTCCACATGAGGCCGAGAGCCTGGAAACTGCACTCCTGGCTCTGTCCCCACATTCCACCCCTACAGGGTCTCGCCTCACAATCTATGTGACAAGCATCTTCCACGAGGGGCCCTGTGTGAGGACCCTGGAGGTGAATCCTGGACATTGCCTGGCTCTATGGGCACAGCCAGGGTTTCTCAGGGCACCACCAGTTCTTCTGGGCACAACCAGACTTCCTGGGCTTCTTAGGGTACCACCAGTCTCCCTGGGCACAGCCAGGGCCTCTCAGGGCACTGCCACTCTCTCTGGGCATAGCCAGACTTCCTGGGCTCAGTCAGGGTTCTCAGGGAACTGCCACTCTGCCTGGGCACAGCCAGACTTCCTGGGCTCAGCCAGGGTTCTCAGGACACTGCCACTCTCTCTGGCCCTCTCAGGGTACTGTGCTGGAACAACAGTGACTCACAGTCAAGGTGCTTATTCTCAAAGGTGGCTGGTCAAGACACAAGAAGCAAACATCCACCAATTCCACTGCATGGTGGTATGTTCCCAAGCAAACAGTCAAGCGGTCCATTAAATTAGGGATGGAAGACAATACCCCATAGTCCATAGTCATTCACCAGGGCTGTCCTGGGGGTGAGGGATGACCTTGACCTCACCCTAATCTCCCACGGAGGACTCAGCAAGCGTTTCCTCCTGGGACTACAAATCCTGCATCCGGGCTGCCTCAGCAAGAACTTCCCAGCCTACAGGGCCTCGATGACCTTTGCTTTCTCTGACCTCTACTGGTTGGGGAACCATCCATGTCTTCCCACCCTTCCACGGGGGTCCTCCTCTCTGGCAGGTGCTCCTCCTGGTCTTCCTGAGACTGAATATTCATTTGCACAAACTGCTCCACCACCTTTTGGAGAGTTTTGGCTGACACTGTACTTGCTCGCTGTGCCATGTGTCATGCATGGTGTCATGCAGGGTCTCAGCTCCCGCTCCCCATATAAGAACGCAGGATATGGTGAGGCCAAAAAGGAACACCCACGGAGCCATAGATAGGGGAGTCATATCACTATATTCTCGCTCGTGGCTGGGTTGGAGACACAGAAAGCAGGAGCCACACTATCCACAACCTGCCATCCACTTCTCTACAATCCGCATCCTGCACTCTACAACTTGCTAGTTCAGCCACCATATTCTTGCTAGCCCCCATTTGCTCCTAGTGTAGCCACAGCAGCTATATTAGTGGCCAATGGCTCACTGGTTACAGCTGACAGCCAACTAGCCACAGCTGATAGCCATCCAATCACAGTTGATGGCCATTTATTACTTGAACCAGCACTTTTCTACGTGAGGCCGAGAGCCTGGAAACTGCACTCCTGGCTCTGTCCCCACAGACAGAGTAGAAAGATAGAAGCTCAAACTCTAAAGAAAGAAACATGTAAATGAATGACAAATATAGAGTGTGATAATTCTCTTGTAAGGGAAAGTACAGGGATTGAATGATCTTCAATTAAATATGTTTTATCTATATTTTCATTGCTTACATGGTCATGTTCAATCTGAGAACCAGAATATTGGCTGCAATAGTCATGTAGGACTTAGGCAGTGAGACGATATATCCATGAGAATATTTCAAGTGATTTTTAATTCAGAAATTTGTGAAGATACCAAAAGGATTGAAACTGAATTTACATAATGAGCACCACATGTAACACCTTGTGTGTTACATATCAACTTCTAACTCCTCAATTAAAAAGCTGATGAGAATTCTTGGACAGTTAGAGAACACTTCTTGGTTATACTGCTTAGTAGTTCTCACCTATTCTAGTAATCACTAGAGAATAAGGATAAAAATTCACACACCTGTTGTTTGCCTCTTTTTGTACTGATTGCATTAAGTATTTCCTCGCCTTTTTTCCAATTTATTTTGTCAAGTCTTTTATTATCAGATAGAAAGTAGGTGGTATCAAAATAGTGGCATGAGGTGAGCCTCTGTAAAGCTCCCCTGGAATTTACAACTAATTGAACAACAATAACTCCACAAATGACTCCCTGCACAGTAGACAGGCAAGACAAAGAGGTCCACTACTGAATTCACCGAAAGGTGGGCGAATCGTGTGAGCAGGGGAGGAGGGAAGGGAGAAGTGAGGAGACATAGCCGCGCAGGCGGGCACAGGACACAGACCTAGCTCAGTGCTCCGAGCTCGCTGCATCCCAGAACTACCGCAGCTGTGGGAAAGGGAAGAACTCAGACTGCTAGGGCTCCGCTTATGGCTCACAGGACTGAGGGGGCAGCATATAACACAGCTGAACCCAATGTTCACGGCAGAGACCTCGGAGCAAAGACTGAGGGAAGAAGGATGAAAACAGTGGTTTAAGCCCTCACTGCTGAGCAGAGAATGGAAGCCTTAGGCACTGAGACTAGCCACCCCCTCCCTACCAGCCCAGAGCTCATCCCACCCCCACCTGCCCGGTGCTAGAAGTGGAACAGTAGCAGTGTCAGATCAAAACAACAGAATATTTGCTGTTCTGAGAACTGTGGACCACAGACACAGATTCGCAGCCCAACTAGTTCCAGCAGAGGGGAGGGAGCTGTGGAAGCAGGACCGGCTGTGGTGGTGGTCACTGCCATTGCTCTGGGCCATCTCTCACAACTCACCCCGCCCCTGGCCCCACCTATCTGGGCGGATCCCTGCAGGAGTAAACAGAACTGCTGAAACATATGGGCTCTGAATCTGGTGCAGGAAGAGCTTTGGAACTTCAAAAAATCTCCACATACCCACAAGGACACTGTGCCTTGTGACCCAAGCGAACTATTAACAGAGGAGAAGCCCATCTCCCAGGGAATCCCCCCATTGTGTGAGAAGCTGGAATAGTGCAGAGAAAACATAGTACTACCATGGGAGAGAAATAAAAGGCTACAGTCGGAGAGAAAATAAAACATTCTATCAACAAGTACTGGAAAAGAAAAGAAAGACCTCTTCCTATCAACATGTTGCAGAAGCCACTCTGGTAGATGTCTAGGAAGAGAAATAATAAATCAGTAATTGCCATAAATAACCAAGGCAACAAGACAGCTCAGAAAGAAAGTGAAAAGTCTCCAGAAAAGGAACTTAAAGATATGGAAATATGTGACTTAAACGACAGAGAATTCAAGATTGCAGTTCTGAAAAAACTCAACGAGATGCAAGAAAACACAGAAAGGCAGTTTAATGAACTCAGAAACACAATCAAAGAACATGAGCATTTTACGAAAGAGATTGAAATTTTGAAAAAGAACCAAATAGAATTTCTGGAGATTAAGAACTCAGTAGAAGAAATTAAGAATAAAATAAACAGCTTAGGTAGTAGAGTTGATTAGATGGAGGAAAGTATCAGTGACATCGAAGATAGAAACCTGGAATTTACACATATGGAAGAAGAAAGAGACTTGAGCCTTAAAAGAAATGAAAGAACTCTACAAGAACTTTCTGACTCCATCAGAAAGAGCAATATAAGAATAATGGTCATACCAGAAGGAGAAGAAAGAGAGAAGGGAACAAAGAATATATTCAAACAAATTGTTGCTGAGAACTTCCCAAACTTGTGGACAGAACTGGATCCTCGAATCCAAGAAGCAAATAGAACACCTAATTGCTTAAATCCCAACAGGCCTTCTCCAAGGCACATTGTATTGAAGCTGTCTAAAATCAACGACAAAGAAAGAATCCTCAAGGCAGCCAGGGAAAAGAAGACGGTAACCTACAAAGGAAGGCCCATGAGATTATCATCAGATTTTTCAGCAGAAACTCTACAAGCCAGGAGGGAGTGGAACCAAATATTCAAACTATTGAAAGAGAGAAATTATGAGCTAAGAATAATGTATCCAGCAAATATATCCTTTAGATATGAAGGAGGAATAAAGACCTTTCCAGATATACAGAAGCTGAGGGAATTTTCTAATACACAACCTGCACTACAAGAAATAATACTAAAGGAGGCTATTCAACCACCATTAACAGGGACAATTTGTGGCAACCAAAATATAAAAAGGGGGAGAGTAAAGGCCTGAACCGGAATATGGGAATGGAGAAAGTAAGCGTGCTGAAGAAAATGGAATACTCTAAATATCAAACTTTCTTTTACTTAAACTTAAGGGTAACCACTCAAGAAAAATCCAGAACTGAAATATATACTGTAATAAAAGAAGAAACAGAGGGAAACATCATAGAATACCACCACACAGAAAAAATAGACAACAACAAAAAGGCAAAGAAACAATGGAGACACAGCCTTACCAGAAAACTAAAGATAGAATGACAGGAAATCCTCACATATCAATAATCACCTTAAATGTAAATGGACTGAACTCACCAATAAAAAGGCACAGAGTAGCAGATTGGATCAAAAAACTAAACCCAACCATATGCTGTCTACAAGAGACACATCTCAGCTACAAGGACAAGCATAGATTCAAAGTGAAAGGGTGGAAATTGAAACTCCAAGCAAATGGTACCCAGAGAAAATCAGGTGTAGCCATAATGAGATCAGAGGAAACGGACTTCAGGGTGAAAAAGATAACAAGAGACAAAGATGGACATTTCATAATGGTAAAGGGGACTATACAACAAGAACACATAACAGTCATCAATATTTATGCCCCCAATCAGGGAGCACTGATATACCAAGCAACTACTAACAGAACTAAAGAGAGAAATTGACCAAAACACAATTATAGTAGGGGACCTAAATACATCACTGACAACTATGGATAGATCATCCAAACAGAAAATAAATAACAAAATAGCAGCCCTAAATGATACATTAGATGAAATGGACATAATTGACATATATAGAGCACTTCATCCTAAAACATCAGACTATATATTTTGTTCTAGTGTACATGGAACATTCTCAAGGATAGACCATATATTGGGACATAAAATCAGCCTCAGCAAATTTAAGAAGATTGAAATCATACCAAGCATACTCTCTGATCACAAGGCTTTGAAATTGGATATCAACTGCAAAAAGAAAGCAGGAAAAAAACACAAATACATGGAAATTAAACAACATACTTTTAAAGAACAACTGGGTCAAAAAAGAAATTAGAGGAGGGATCAAAAGATACATAGAAACAAATGACATCCTACCAAAATTTTTGGGATGCAGCAAAAGCAGTTTTAAGAGGGAAATTTATATCATTACAGGCCTATCTCAAGAAACAAGAAAAGTCCCAAATAAGTGACCTCATGTTACACCTTAAAGAACTAGAAAAAGAAAACAAGTGAAACCCAAGCTCAGCAGAAGAAAGGAAATAACAAAAATCAGAGCAGAACTAAATGAAATAGAGAACAAAAAGACAATAGAAAAAATTAATGTGACAAAGAGCTGGTTCTTTGAAAAGATTAACAAAATTAACAAACCGTTGGCTACATTCCCTAAGATAAAAAGAGAGAAGACACTAATTAACAAAATCAGAAATGAAAAAGGGGAAGTTATTACGGACACCACAGAAATACAAAGAATCATCCAAGAATACTATGAAGGACTATATGCCACCAAATTCAATAACCTAGAAGAAATGAACAAGTTCTTAGAAACATGTAGCCTTCCAAGGCTGAACCATGAAGAACTGGAAAATCTAAACAGACCGATCACCAGTAACGAAATTGAATCAGTTATCCAAAACCTTCCCAAAAGCAAATGTCCGGGACCAGATGCCTTCATTAGTAAATTCTACCAAACCTTCAAAGAGGATCTAATACCAATCCTGCTCAAACTCTTCCAAAAAATTGAAGAAGAGACAGTATTCCCTAACTCATTTTATGAGGCCAACATTACCCTGACACCAAAACCTGGTAAGGAAAGCACAAAAAAAGAAAACTACAGACCAATATCTCTGATGAATACAGATGCACTCCTAAACAAAATTCTAGCAAATCGAATACAACAACGCATTAAAAAGATTATTCATCACGACTAAGTGGGGTTCATCCCCGGAGTATAACGATAGTTCCACATCCGCAAATCCATCAATGTGATACATCACATAAACAAAATAAAGGACAAAAATCATATGATTATATCAATTGATGCAGAAAAAGCATTTGACAAGATACAACATCCATTTACGATTAAAACACTTAATAAAATAGGTATAGAAGGAAAATACCTTAACATAATAAAGGCCATATATGACAAGCCCTCAGCTAATCTCATAATTAATGGTGAAAAACTGAAGCCCTTTGCTCTGTGTTCAGGAACACAACAGGGCGTCCCCTATCACCTCTGCTTTTCAACATAGTGTTGGAAGTCCTTGCCAGAGCAATCAGGCAAAAGAAAGAAATAAAAGGCATCCAAATTGGGAATGAAGAAGTAAAATTATCACTCTTTGCAAATGACATGATGCTATATATAGAAAACCCTAAAGACTCCACCAAAAAGCTATTAGAAACAATCAACGAATACAGTAAAGTTGCTGGCTACAAAATCAACATACAAAAGTCCATTGCATTCCTATATACTAATAATGCAATCGCAAAAAAGAAATACAAAAAACAATTCCTTTTGCAGTTGCAGCAAAAAGAATAAAATACCTAGGAATAAACTTAACCAAGGATGTGAAGGACCTATATGCTGAAAACTATAAGACACTTTTGAAAGAAATTGAAGAAGACACAAACAAATGGAAAGACATTCCATGCTCATGGATTGGAAGAATCAACATAGTTAAAATAGCCATATTACCAAAAGCAATATACAGATTTAATGCAATCCCCATCAGAATCCTAATGGCATTTTTTTAAAGAAATAGAACAAAAAATCATCAGGTTTGTTTGGAACCACAAAAGACCCCGAATAGCCAAAGCAATTTTAAGAAAAAAGAACAATACTGGAGGTATCACACTCCCTGATTTTAGCTTGTACTACAGGGCTACAATAATCAAAACAGCATGGTATTGGCAGAAAAACAGACACATAGACCAATGGAACAGAATTGAGAACCCAGAAATAAAACCACATAAATATGGACAGATAGTTTTTGACAAAGAAGCTAAAAATATACAATAGAGAAAAGACAGCCTATTCAATAAATGGTGCTGGAAGAATTGGAAAGCCACGTGCAAAAGAATGAAACTGGACTGCTATCTGTCACCATGTACCAAAATTAATTCAAAATGGATCAAAGACTTAAGCATAAGACCTGAAACAATAAACTGCATAGAAGAAAACATAGGTAATAAACTTACGGACGTTGGGTTCAAAGAGCATTTTATGAATTTGACTCCAAAGGCAAGGGAAGTAAAAGCTAAAATAAACAAATGGGATTATATGAAACTTAAAAGCTTCTGCACAGAAAAAGAAACCATCGACAAAATAAAGAGGCAACTAATTGAATGGGAGAAGATTTTGGCAAACAGTGCCTCCGAAAAGGGGCTAATATCCAAAATATACAAGGAACTCATGCAACTCAACAACAAAAAACAAACAACCCAATTGAAAAATGGGCAGAGGACCTGAAGAGACATTTCTCCAAAGAGGACATACAAATGGCAAATAGACATATGAAAAAATGCTCAACATCACTAATCATCAGAGAAATGCAAATAAAAACCACAATGAGATATCACCTCACCCCAGTCAGAATGGCTATCATCAACAAGACAAATAGTAACAAGTGTTGGAGAGGCTGTGGAGAAAAAGGAACCCTCATACACAGTTGGTGGGAATGCAGACTGGTGCAGCCGCTATGGAAGGCAGTGTGGAGGTTCCTCAAAAAATTACGAATAGAATTATCATATGACCCAGCAATCCCTCTCCTGGGTATCTACCAAAAAAATCTGAAAGCATCTACACATAAAGACACGTGTGCTCCAATATTCATTGCAGCTTTGTTTACGGTGGCCAAGACATGGAAAGAACCAAAATGTTTCGATAGATGAATGGATAAAGAAGTTGTGGTATATATACACAATGGAATATTATTCAGCGGTAAGAAAAGATGATATAGGAACATTTGTGACAACATGGATGGATCTTGAGAGTATAATGCTAAGCAAAATAAGTCAGACAGAAAAAGCAGAGAACCATATGATTTCACTCATATGTGATATATAAACCAAAAACAACAAAAGAACCAGACAAGCAAATGAGAAACAAGAACTCATAGATACAGACAATAGTTTAGTGGTTACCAGAGGGTAAGGCGGGTCGGGGGTGGGAGATGATGGTAAGGGGGATGAAATATTTGGTGATGGAAGGAGAACTGACTCCCGGTGGGGATTTATAGATGATGTAATACAGAATTGTACACCTGAAATCTATGTAATTTTACTAACAATTGTCACCCCAATAAACTAAAAAAAAAAAAAAAAGAAAAGAAAGTAGGTGAAGACACTCTTTGCTATGTTTACTCAGCATTCCTTTTTAGAGCATCCTTTAGGGGCAGCCAGATGGCTCAGTTGGTTAGAGCATGGGTTCTGAACAACAGGGTTGCTGGTTCGATTCCCACATGGGCCAGTAAGCTGCACCCTCCACAACTAGATTGAAGACAACGAGCTGCCACTGAGCTTCTGGAAGGGTGGCCAGATGTCTTGGTTAGAGCATGAGCTCTCAACAACAAGGTTGGTGGTTCAATTCCTGCATGGGATGGTGGGCTGCACCCCCTGCAACTAAAGATTGTAAACGGCAGCTGGACTTGGAACTGAGCTGTGCCCTCCACAACTAGATTGAAGGACAATGACTTGGAGCTGATGGGCCCTGGAGAAGCATACTGCTCCCCAATATTCTCAAAAGAAAAAAAGAGCATCCTTTACAGAACTATTTTAAGAAGACCTTGATTTTCCCTAATATGTTCCAAAAATGCTTCCTAAATATTCAATTATTAAGTTGGTGCAAAAGTGATTGCAGTTTAAAAGGTTAAAAATTATCACAAAAACTGCAATTACTTTTGCACCAACCTAATATTATCCTACAATACCTGTTATACACTTGTGTACTTTCCTACTGTGCTTAATGACTAATCATCTTAAAGAAAACTTTGCCCATACCAGATGTGTTAGTTTGCTAAGCTTGAATCACCACATGGATGATTCAAACAACAGAAATCTATTTCTCACAGTTTTAGAAGCCAAAAGTCCAAAATCAAGATGTCAGGGGAGGGGGAAGAAAAAATAAAAAGAGTGTCAGCAGGTTTGGTTTCTCCTGAGGCCTCTCTCTTTGGCTTATAGATGGCCATCTTCTTGCTGTGTGTCCATATAATCTTTCCTCTGTGCACACCCATCCTTGGTGTCTGTTTGTGTGTCCAAATTTCCTCTTATAAGGATACCATTCAGATTGGATTAGGGTACATCCTAAGGGTCTGGTTTTAATTTAATTACCTCTTTAAAAGTCTTTTCTCAAGATACAGTCACCTTCTAAGATACTCGGGGTTAGGGCTTCAACATACAAATGTTAGAGAGAACTAATTCAGATTATACACTGGATATTTCTACTTTTCAAAATCTTATTCACTTTATTTCTTTACTTTTCAAAATCTTCTTGACTTTTAAATGTGTTTGTTTGTTTTAAGTTAGCAAATGTGTTTTTTAAATAGAGGTGTTTTACAGATATCTAGACTTCAGAGACAGTTACTATGGCCTTTGAAAGTAACCTTTAACTTCCAAAAAATCTGTACTTCTGTATTGTTTTCTTATGCATAATTGCTGCACTAGTACTTAGATTTAAACTGGCGTCTCTGTTTTCTAAAATGTGTAGATAATTCTGGTTTTTCTTTATTAAGCTCCCCACCTCCCAAAAAAGTTGTATTTTTCCTCTTCTTTTAAAAGATGCACTTCAAAAAAACATAGTAGGAAGAGTTACTCTGGTAGTTATCAAGATTTATTATAAATCTAAAGTAATTAAGATTTCTTTATCACATTGCATTGCCACAAAGATAGACTTATGAAAGAATGGAACAGAATAAGGAGTCTAGAGACAGACATATACTTAAATTACATTTGAATTACAACATAATTGGTACTGCATATAGTGGTATTGGTCAACTGACTAACATTGAAAAAAATAAAATTTTACCCCCATTTCACAGCACACACAAAAACCAAGTCCAAGCATATTGTAGATCAAAATGTAAAAGGTAAAACACTTAAGCTTCTCAAAGATAAAGTGGTTTTCAAAGTGTGATTCCCAAGACTACCAGAATCAGCAGCATCTGGAAGTTGAAGGAATGCAAATTCTTGGACCTCTTTTTTGACCTAAATAACTAGAAACTCTGGATTTATGACCTAAAAATCTCTTTTAAAAAACGTCCCAGTCACAGGGATGCAAAGTACAGTATAGAGTGCACTGGTTTTTTGAATACCCCCGGTCATTCACAGAACATGAAAAAATTCACGATTCTCAGAAAAGAAGGAAAGCAAGGAAAAGTTTATTGAAAGTCGGGCAGCAAGGATGCCTGTGGCAGTGTCTAAAGAAGATGGCTGCCACAGGTTTCTGTTTTAAAAAGAGAGAAGCACCAGCAAAGGAGTTGCCAGGGGCAGACTGAGAGGTAGAAGTCAGAGAGAAGTACCAGCAGAGAGGTTGCTGGGAGCAGAGTCTTAAATAGACAGCTGCCCAAGGTATAAGGGGTTAAGGAGAGAAGCACCAACAGAAAAGTTATCAGAGGCAGAGTCTAGAATAGACAGCTGCAGTGGGTTTCTGTTTAGCTGGGGTTTTATATTTTTCTCTGCAGGATGTAGGGTGCTTATCAGCTTGCAGGGGGTTGCTGTTACAATTGGCTTCTTATGGGAACTGTCCCACTTCCATCAATGATGGATTCAGGGCTCACGTCAGCTTGCAGGGAGCTTCTGGGAACTGTTCTGTTCCCATCAATGAGGGATGTATGGTGTTTGTCAGCTTAGAGGTGCAGGGCTAGCCGGGGGATACAGAGCCAAGCAGTTAATTTTTAAGTTCATTCCTGCTATTTCACAAGCTCGCTCCTGTTAACTCTTTGCCTGTCTCATCCTGCTAGCTCACAAATTCACTTCTGTTAACTCTTCACCTGTCTCATCATAGAGAATACAGTCAATAATGTTGTAACAACTACGTACAGTGCCAGGTAGGTACTAGACTAATCAGGGGGAATCACTGCATAAATTACATAAATGTCCAACCTATGCTGTATATCTGAAACTAACATAAAATAATATTGAATGTCATCTGTAACTGAAAAAAAAATCAATAAATATTTTTTTAAAACTTCCAGATGATTCTGATGCCCATTCAAGTTTTAGTACCACAGGATAAAGAGAATATTTCATGGTCCTGGAGAAGGAGTAAAGAATTTACAGGAGTAATAACAATAGTCATAAAGAAACATATTAATAAATTGTATCCCATTAAAAAAAATCCTTTCCATCCCAATACAAGTTTAAAAGAATGAAAAGTAAACCAGAAACTGGTAGAAGATATTCACAACACATATTCAACAATAGACTAGTATACAAAAATTATAAAGAACTTCAAAGCAATAAGAAAAAGACTTCCTTCCCTCACCAGACACAAACAAATAGCTAAAAACTTAAACTGGTATTTCACAAAAGAGTGCATCTAAATGGCTTATAGGCATGTGAATATATGTTAAGTACCATCAGTCAACAAGGAAATACAAACTAAAACAACAATTGGACACACTACATTCACACCAGAATGGCTAAAATTAAAAGGGTAAATAATATCAAATACGAATGAGGATGTGGAGAAAATGGAAGGTAAATTGGTACAACCACTATGAAAACCTGGTTGCCAATATCGATTAAATGTAAAAAAATGTACAACCTGTGGCCCAGTAATTCTATTTCTATGTAATTCTTATGAGAAATGAATGTTTTGTTATCAAAAGACATGCACAAAAATGTGCAAAGCCATTATTCAAAATGGTTAGTCTGAAAACAATTCAAATGTTCATTCATAGTAGAATAGGTGAATTATGGTATATTCACACAATGGAATATTACACAAAAATGAAAAATAATGAACTACTGCTACATGCCACAACATGAATAAATCTCACAGAAATAATGTTGAGTGGAAAAAGCCAGACACAAAACAGGATCTACAGCATGATTCTAGCAACAGAATTTCAAAAACAGAATCAAAACTAATCTATGGTGATAGATAGAGACCAGAACATTTATCAACTTAAAAAGGTGGTTGAGCTATGAGAGAGACTTCTGGAAGCTGAAAATATTCTTTATCAGGGTAGTGGGTTATGCTTAGGTTCCTTCCAAAAAGAAGACTCTAACACAGGAAAGGAGAGAAAGTCAGAGTAAACTATATTGATGTGGGGTGTTTTATAGGTAAGACTTTATTTTGGGACATGATACCGGGTGTTAAGATTGGGACACTGGAAAGAGTAAAACACGAAAGGGAAAGAAAACCAATGCAATGGTGTAGTATCAAAGTGGTCACCACTATGGAAAACTAGAACCTGATCTCATTAGAACCTCCTGTTGAATCATGCAGATTGTGCCTCAGTATTTCTCACCTGAGAAATACAAGGGGAGCATATATCAATAATCCACATACCCCTTTAAAGTCAAGGATTGACCCAAGGGGTGTTAATTACTCCGTATTTGTAATTTTGAGCATCCACAAATGATAAGCAGCTTCTCACAGGTGTCCCAACCACATCATAAGAAAAGCCTTAGTATAAAAATGCAAAAGATATGCAGTGCAGTTGAAATTAGGTTCTGTAAACATTCGCCTTGCAATGGCTAGGTGGTAAAGTGGGCTGAGAAGATGTGAGACAGGACACAAACAGTGACTAATACTAGCAGGTTTTTATGAACAAACAAATAAAAATATAATATATACAAAAAATCAATCATTTTTTTCATAGTAAAACTTCAATGCGACAGTCTGTTCAATAACTGTTTAACTCCTAGTGACACCTAGTGGTGAAATATAGACATTCACAAGGGTCAAATTACAGCTCTTTAATGGTGTCTAAAGAGCAATTCCTGTGAAATGCTATGTTGCTCAACTTCACTCCATTCTGAATTAAACACCCAGTGGACAGTCAACTGCAATAACAGCTGTTCATCTGTTCGGACCCTTATCTTAATCCATCACTTTAAGAAGATCAGGCAAAACTCAGTTTGGTACCTTGCAAGTAAACTATATTTGCTTCGTTGTAAGTGGAGGATTTTACCTGACTCTGGGATACTCTCCCCATATTTTTTTTCCATAGTTACAGTCAGCCTCACATGAGATCTTTATATTGCATCTGTAATCTAAAAATCTTAATTTCTCCAGATTTCGGTAGTTACTCTACTTAAATTAAATATGTATGAGAAAGTACCAAATAAATTCCATTAAGCCAACTTAATTTCATTATTTTAAAACCACAATTAGTTTCTATATTTCCAACTGATTTATATTTTATTAAAAGCACATTCAGAGGGATCAATTCTTTTCCATATGAAAATATTATACATGGTAAAAACTGACATATCAAACGTTGAATTTTACCTGTAAGTGTTTTGCTTTTGTGAGTTTTCTTTTGTTGCCTTTATTTATACCAAAATGCAACTTTCCCTGATTGACTTGATCTAAATGTTATGATATGCAGTTTTATCCACTAAAAATTTTATTTTGTGTTCATTTTGCTGCTATTCATAAATATTTTATAATTTAGATAAAGCAAAATAGTTTAGCTCATTGATGCAATTCTAATGAGATATTCTGTAATTCTCCTTTGTCCTGGATTAGTTTATTATATTGTTTGCAAAGAGAAAACTTTGCAAACTGTATACTAACTATGCAGACTCTGGACAGAAAAAAGAGCATAGAACGGGAGTAAATGTTCTGTTATATAGACTATCATGTCCCCTACAAATAAAGATAGGCTTCGTGTTTTACAATCTTTATGCTTTAATTTCTTTTTTTCTATATTAATTCTTAATTAATAAGATTGAGACATTCACTACAATAATGAATACAAATGGTGAGCACAGACATCCTTGCCTTCCTCCTGAGCTTAGAAGAAAAGCATAGAATGCCATCATTTAGTAGGATGTTAAAGGTAAGTTTTTGCTGATGCCTTTTATGAAATTGAGAAGGTGCTCTTTTGTTCTTAGTTTACTGGCAGTTTTTGACATGAAGAGATGTTGAATGTTTCAAATGTTTTATTTCTATCTATTGAGATAAAAATATGATTATTTTCCTATATTCTGTTATGGTGAATTATAATGATTGATTTTTAAATTTTAAGTAAGGCTTCCCATCTGGGATAAACACACATGGTCATCATATTAAATAAACCCTATTAAATTTTGTTTAAAATTTTGTGTCTATGTTTATAAGAAATATTGGTGTATACTTTTCTTTTAATTTCTTTATAAGCTTTTAGTGGTAGGTATAAAGTAAATTGGGAATGCATTCGCCTGTATTTTCTGAAAGATTTTATGTAAGACTACTATGTCTTCAACAAATTCTTTTAATATTTGTTATTATTTATTTTTGTTTATTACATTTAATATTTAATATTTATACCACTAACAACTTTTATACCAAGCTAGTAGATATTCTTTATCTTCTTATCCAATTAAAGCTGTTTTTAAAGGAGCTTTTGCTTTTAATCTACATTTTTTAATGTATTGGCATAAAGTTTTTATACTGGATTTATCTTATCTTTTTAATGATAGGGTCTGTGGGGATATCTTTTTTTGTTCTTAATACTAATAATTTGTTTTTTCTTTTTTTGTGATTGTTCTTGATAAGTACCTATCAATTTTATTAATCTTTTCAAAAACAAACATTTGGCTTTGTTGATTTTCTCTATTATTTATTTTCTGTTTTATTGATTTTTTCTTTACCTTTATTATTACTTTGTGTTTATGTTGGGTTCATTTTGTTCTTTTTGTTCTTGACTCTTAAGGTAGGAGCTTAGATCACTGATTTTAAACATTCCTTATTGCTGTTATTTGGTATAAACATTTGAACTTTGAGGTTCCTCTTTGATTTGCACCAGTTTTTGAAATATTTCACATAGTTTGATATGCTGTGTTTTCATTATCATTTAGTTCAAAATGTTTTCTAATCTCTCTTTTGAATCCTTCATTTACCCCTGAGTTAATTTATTTAGAATTGTGCTGCTTAATTTTCATATATTTGGATGTATTCTATTTTATTTTAAGGCAAAACATAATTTCATATTTTCTTTCTTTTTTTTTCAATTAAAGTTTATTGGGGTGACAATTGTTAGTAAAGTTACATAGGTTTCAGATGTACAATTCTGTAATACATCACCTACATATCACATTGTGTATTCACCACCCAGATTCAGTTCTCCTTCCATCACCATATATTTGACCCATTTGCCCTGATCTTCCACCCCTATTCTCCCTCACTGTCTGGTAACTACTAAACTATTGTCTGTGTCTATGAGTTTTTGTTTCTTCATTTGTTTGTCTTGTTCTTTTGTTATTTTCACTTTTATATATCACATATCAGTGAAATCATATGTTCCACGACTTTCTCTATCTGATTTATTTCGCCCAGCATAATTCTCTCAATCCATCTATGTTGTCGAGAATGGTACTATTTCATCTTTTCTTATGGAAGAATAGTATTCCATTGTGTATATATACTACAACTTCTTTGTCCAATCACCTATCAAAGGACACGTTGGTTGTTTCCATGTCTTGGTCACTGTAAAAGAAAGCTGCAATGAACATTGGAGCATATACATCTTTACGGAAAAATGTTTTCAGATTTTTGGAGTAGATACCCAGGAGAGGGATTGCTGGATCATATGGTAATTGTATTCTTCAATTTTTGAGGAACCAATCTGCATTCCCACCAAGAGTGTATGAATGTTCCTTTTTCTCCACAGTCTCTCCAACACTTGTTATTATTTGTCTTATTGATGATAACCATTCTTTTTTGTTTATTTATTTCTTTTTAATTTATTGGGGAATATTTGGGAGCAGTGTGTTTCTCCATGGCCCATCAGCTCTAAGTCATTGTCCTTCAATCTAGCTGCAAAGGGTGCAGCTCAGCTCCAAGTCTAGTCGCTGTCTTCAATCTTTAGTTGCAGGGGATGCAGTCCACCATCTCATGTGGGAATTGAACTGGCAACCTTGCTGTTGAGAGATCGTGCCAAAGAAAACTGAGCCATCCGGCTGCCCCTCTGGCAGGTCATCAGCAGCTCTTTGTCTTTAATCTGGTTGTGGACAACTACAATCTAGCGCAGCTCACTGGCCCATGAAGGCATCGAACTGGCAACCCTGTTGTTCCGAGCTCATGCTCTAACCAACTGAGCCATCTGGCGGCCTGATAGTAGCCATTCTAATTGGTATGAGGTGATAATCTCATTGTGGTTTTTATTTGCATTTCTCTGATGATTAGTGATGTTGAACATTTTTTTCATATATCTATTGGCCATTTGTATGTCTTCTTTGGAGAAATGTCCAGTCAGGTCCCCGGCCCATTTTTTAATTGGATTATTTGCTTTTTGTTGTTGTTGAATTGTATAACTTCCTTATATATTTTGGGTGTTAGCCACTTATCGGAGGTGTTGTTTGCAAAAATCTTCTCCCATTCGGTTGGTTGCCTCTTTATTTTGTGGATGGTTTCTTTTGCTGTGCAGAAGCTTTTTAGTTTGTTATAGTCCCTTTCATTTATTTTAGCTTTAACTTCCTTTGCCTTTGAGCTCAAATTCATAAAATGCTCTTTGAATCCAAGGTCCATAAGTTTAGTACCTATGTTTTCTTCTATGCAGTTTATTGTTTCAGGTTTTATGTTTAGGTCTTTGATCATTTTTCAGTTAATTTTGGTACACAGTGACAGATAGTGGTCTAGTTTCATTCTTTTGCATGTGGCTTTCCAATTCTCCCAGCAGCATTTCTTGAAGAGGCTGTCTTTTCTCCATTGTATGTTTTTGGCTTCTTTGTCAAAAATCATCTGTCCATATTTATGTTGGTTTATTTCTGGGTTTTCAATTCTATTCCATTGGTCTGTGGGTCTGTTTTTCTGCCAATGCCATACTGTTTTGATTATTGTTGCCCTGTAGTACAAGCTGAAGTAAAGGAGTTTGATACCTCCAGCATTGTTCTTTTTTCTTAGGATTGCTTTGGCTATTTGGGGCCTTTGTGGCTCCATACAAATCTGATCATTTTTTGTTCAATTTCTTTAAAAGATGCCATTGGGATTTTGATGGGGATTGCATTAAATCTGTATATTGCTTTGGGTAATATCGCCATTTAACGATGCTGATTCTTCCAGTACATAAATGTCTTTCCATTTCTTTGTGTCTTCTTCAATTTCTTTTAAAAATGTCTTATAGTTTTCATTATATAGGTTTTTTTTTTACATCCTTGGTTAAGTTTATTCCTAGGTATTTTTTTTTGTTGTTGCAATTGCAAAAGGAATTGGTTTTGTTTGTTGTTTTTTTTTCCTGAGATTCCTTTGTTAGTATATAGGAATGCAATGGATGTTTTTGTACATTGATTTTGTAGCCGGCAACTTTACTGTATTCGTTTAGTGTTTCTAATAACTGTTCGGTGGAGTCTCTAGGGTTTTCTATATATAGCACTGTATCATCTTCAAAAAGTGACAGTTTAATTTCTTCATTCCCTATTTGGATGGCTTTTGTTTATTTCTCTTGCCTGATTTCTCTGGCGAGGACTTCGAATACTATGTGGAAAAGCAGAGGTGATAGGAACAGTCCTGTAGTGTTCCTGAATGTAGAGTAAAGGACTTCAGTTTTTCACCATTAATTGTGATATTAGCTGAGGATTTGTCATATATGGACTTTATTATGTTAAGGTATTTTCCTTCTATACCCATTTTATTAAGTGTTTTCATCATAAATGGATGTTGTATATTGTCAAGTGCTCTTTTTTCATCTACTGATATAATCATATGATTTTTGTTCTTTATTTTGTTTATGTGGTGTATCACATCGATCAATTTGCATATGTTGAACCATCCTTGTGCCCCTGGGATGAACGCCACTTGGTCATGTAGTATAATCTTTTTAATGCATTGTTGCATTCGATTTGCTAGAATTTTGTTTAGGATTTTTACATCTGTATTCATCAGAGATATTGGTCTGTAGTTTTCTTTTTGTGTGTCATCCTTACCAGGATTTGGTATCAGAGTAATGTTGGCCTCATTAAATGAGTGTGGGAGTATTGTCTCCTCTTCAACTTTTTAAAGGAGTTTGAGTAAGACTGGTATTAGATATTCTTTGAATGTTTGGTAGAATGCACTAGTGAAACCATCTGGTCTCAGAATTTTGCTTTTGGGAAAGTTTCATATGACTGAATCAATTTCAGTGTATTTAGATTTTCCAGTTCTTCATGATTCAGCCTAGGAAGGCTATATGTTTCTAAGAACATGTCCATTTCTTCTAGGGTATTGAATTTTGTGGCATATAGTCCTTCATAGTATTCTTGGATGATTTTTTTGTATTTCTGTGGCACCGGTGGTAACTTACCCTCTTTCATTTCTGATTTTGTTTGTGTCTTTTCTATTTTTATCTTAGTGAGTCTAGCCAAGAGTTTGTCAATTTTACTAGTCTTTTTAAAGAACCAGCTCTTTGTTGTATTAATTTTTTCTATTGTCTTTTTATTAATCTATTTCATTTAGTTCTGCTCTTATTTTTATTATTTCCTTCCTTCTGCTGATTTTGGGTTTCCTTTGTTCTTCTTTTTCTGGTTCTTTAGGTATAATGTGAGGTTGCTTATCTGGGATTTTTCTTGTTTCTTGAGATAGGCCTGTAACGATATAAATTTCCCTCTTAAAACTGCTGTCGCTGCATCCCCAAAATTTTGGTACGAAGTATTTTCGTTGTTAGTTGTTTCTATGTATCTTTTGATATCTCCTCTTATTTCTTCTTTGGCCTAGTCATTCTTTAAGAGTATGCTTGGGGCGCCGGTTTGCTTAGTGGGTAGAGCACAGTGCTCATAACATCAAGGTCGCTGGTTCAATTCCCATTGGCAAGTGAGCTGTGCACCCCCACAACTACATTGAAAACAATCACTTGACTTGGAGCTGGTGGGTCCTGGAAAAACACACTGTTCCCCAATATTCTCCAATGAAAATTTTTTTTAAAAGAGTATGTTAATTTCCACATATTTGTGGTTTTCCCTCCTTTTTTGTTTTTGCAGTTGATATACAGTTTGAAAGCCTTGTGATCAGAGAATATGCTTGGAATGATTTCAATCTTTTCAAATTTGTTGAGGCTAGTTTTATGTCCCAATATATGATCTATCCTTGAGAATGTTCCATGTACGCTAGAAAAGAATGTATAGTCTAATGTTCTAGAATGAAGTGCTCTATAAATGTCAAATATGTCCATTTCATCTAATGTGTCATTTAGGGCTTTTATTTGATTATTTATTTTCTGTTTGGATGATCTATCCATAGCTGTCAATGATGTATTTAGGTTTCCTACTATAATTGTGTGTTAGTCAATTTCTCCCTTTAGTTCTGTTAGTAGTTGCTTTGTATATTTCAGTGCTTCTTGATTGGGGCATATATATTGATGACTATTATATCTTCTTGTATAGTCTCCTTTATCATTATGAAATGTCCATCTTTGTTTCTTGTTACCTTTTTTATCTTTACGTCTATTTCGTCTGATATTAGGTACACCTGATTTTCTCTGAATACCAATTGCTTGGAGTATCAGTTTCCACCCTTTCATTTTGAATCTATATTTATCCTTGTAGCTGAGATGTGTCTCTTGAAGGCAGCATATGGTTGGGTTTAGTTTTTTGATCCAATCTGCTACTCTGTACCTTTTTTTGTGAGTTCGGTCCATTTACATTTAGGGTGATTATTGATATATGAGAATTTCTTATCATTCTGTCTCTGGTTTTCTGGTAGAATGGTGTCTTCATTGTTTCTTTGCCTTTTTGTTACTGTCTATTATTTCAGTGTGGTGGTATTCTATGATTTTTCCCTCTATTTCTTTTTTCTTATGTTATATATTTCAGTTCTGGATTTCTTTTTTTTTTTTTTTTTTTGAGTGGTTACCCTTAAGTTTATGTAAAAGAAAGTTTGATATTTAGAGTATTCCATTTTTTCAGCATGCTTCTTTTATCCATTCCCTTGTGCCGGATCAGACCTTTACTCCTTCCCGTTTTATATTTTTGTTGTCACTAATTATCCCTCTTTATGCTGAATTGATTTCTTCATTGCAGTACCAAGTTGTCTTTTTCTTCTTTTTTTAAGTGTCTTTTTTTTTTTTTTCCTTCCTTACTCTGTATGTTATGTTTAAGTGTATAGTGTCCCATTTGGTCTAGGGGTTGCCATTTCCTCCTTCTGTCTGTTTGTAGTACTACTCAAGGTTTTGTATTCTTTTTTTTTCTTTTTTCTTTTTAATTTATTGGGGTGACAATTGTTAGTAAAATTACATAGATTTCAGGTGTGCAATTCTGTATCACATCATCTATAAATTACATTGTGTGTTCACCACCCAGAGTCAGTTCTCCTTCCATCACCATATATTTGATCCCCCTTACCCTCATCTCCCACCCCCCAACCCTCTTACCCTCTGGTAACCACTAAATTACGTTCCCCAGATTAATTTCCAAACCCCATGGCCATCTTGTGGTTACTGATTGTTTTCTAATCCCCTCACCTACCCTCTTACCCCCACCTCCCCCGCCCATCTAGCAACCCTCTGTTTTTCCTCTTTGTCTCCAAAACTGTTTCTGATTAGTTCATTCACTTATTCTTTTCTTTAGATTCCGCATATAAGTGAGATCATATGGTACTTATCTTTCTCTGTCTGACTTATCTCACTTAACATAATGTTCTCTAGGTCCATCCATGTTCATTAGAAAATTTCAAGAAAAATTCAAGAAAATTTCAAGAAAAATTACAGTCTCTTCATTTTTTATAACTGATCTGATTCTCCTCATAATTATCTCCTGCTGAGTAAAAGGAAAAAAGAAAGAAGAAAAATGTAGTTATGCTTAAAACTCAGTGTGGGATATAGGATTTAATTTTTCTATCATGAGCCTACTGTACAAACAGAACGCAGATGGGACATATTCTCTGTGGCTCTGACTCACAAAAGTTAAGATATCTCTAACTCTGCTTATTCAAAAGCAAATAGACAAAATGTGTAACAAAAGGCCAACAAGAGCTGAGCCTGGAGTTCCTTGAAGAAAAAGACTAAGGGAGAAAGCAACAGAAGCACTAGGGACTTGGGCTTCAGAAGCATGAGTGGCAGCCCAAAAAGTAAACTGCTAATGCCAGAAGAACAGGAAATACAGCAATAGGGAATTAAGAATGTCAAAAGCCAGCCTAGAGATGCAGAAACAGCAGGGTATGGTTGTCTAAGACTGATTTTTGTAGGAACTTTGTCACAGGCATATTAATACTTGAAATAGCTAGGTAGTAGAAAGTTAACTCTAAATCTCTGAAGTTGTCAGAAAAAAAGCAAACCTTCTTTGAAGAAAAGTTCTCCCACTTAGGCCAACTAAATTCACATAAATTAAAAGCAATTACGATCTCAAATAAAGATTACCAAGGCATCTCCAGTAGAGATGAGGAGCAACATAGGTATATTATCTAGGAATAAATTGATGTCCTTGTTGGAAAAAGCAAATATAATAGCTATGTGGAATTTTTAAAGAGAGTAAGGATGAAATTACAAAGATAACAAAAAGAAACTATCAGAAGTGGATATCTAGAAATGAAATTAAATTGATGATATAATGAACTCCATGGGTGCATTCAACAGCATAATAGACACAGCTGAAAAGTGATTTAGAGAAAATAAAGATATTTCTGAGGGAACTTCCAGAATGCAATAAAGAGAAATTAAGAAATGTAAAAATATGAAAGAGATAGTAATAGAGAAAAAAGAATTAAAAAGAGTGAAGATAGGTTAAGGGACTTATGGGACATGGTCAAACAAATCAATATATGTACTATAGGGGTCTCTATAGAAAGAGAAGAGATAGAAAAGAGGGCAGAAAGCTTATTCAATGAAATAATGACTGGGAAACTTCAAAAACTGGGAAAAAGAAACAGAGAGCCCAAAGAGTTTTCCAAAGAAGATACATCCAAATAGACACACATCAAGATACATTATAATTAAATTGTCAAAAGCTAAAGACAAGAAGATAATCTTAAAAGCAGCAAAAGAAAAGCAACTTGTTACATACATGGAAACCACCATAAGATTATGAGCGGATTATTCAGCGTAGACTGTATAACTATAAAATGTTTTATGTTAGTTTCGTGGTAACTACAAAACAAAACCTACAGTAGATACACAAAAGATAAAGGAATAAAAGCATACCACTACAGAAAAAGATAAAATCTTAAATCTCCATATACTTGGTTTAGAAACATACTTCTAGGAAATTCATTAGTCAAAGAAGAAAACATACTGAAAGTTTACAAAAATTTAGTACTGTAACAATAAACACACTATATATCAAAATGTGAGATGTGCAGTTATACTGTCTAATTTTTGGATGCAGATTCAATATAGGTCTACTAGATTAATAGTTTCACTTTGTTCCTCAAATCTTTTATATCTATGATGATTTTCTGGCTACTATACAAGGTACTTAATAATAACTGTGACAATTGTATTGAAATCTCCCTTGAGGTTTCCTCCATTTGTGTAGAAATGGAATTTCAATAAAATCTATAGACTCTAAAACACTTATATCAAAACACAGAAACATGGGAAATTAAGGAGCTAAATGGCTATTTTTAGATATCACTGATTGGCCTGGCTGTGCTTTTGTGTGGTGGGAACCAGCACTGGCCTTCAGGCTCAGACACCCAGGATGGGAGGATGGAAGGGGATCAGCTGAGTGGACCCAGCATGAGTAAAGTTTCCTGCAAAAGCATACGTGACTACATGTGCTGGAAGGACAAATAAATACTTGTTGTGTTCTTAGTGGGATTGATCATATACACTGATTTGAACATCTGGCCCCAATTACGCATAACATGTATTGTCCTTGGTGGGGAAGGGAACGGACCCAAATGCAGTAGCATTACAGTATTTGCTTTAGAGGGTTAAGGGAAACACCCACCACTTACCCAAAAACAGATGATGAGCATAATGAGCCAGACATACTTTCTCTCCTCCTGCTATGCTGCCATACTCAGGGTCATGGCTCATTGTCCCTTTGGGGGGGGACCCTTTTTTTGGTTTCTTATTTTGGGTTTATATGTCACATGGAGCCCTTACATTTAGTTTATTTGAATAGTTTTTCCTGAGAAATAATAGCCAGACTACCCTTGTTGTCTTTACGTCCAGGTCCTCTTGTGGTGGCAACAGAGGGTGTTATGATGGGAGGAGTAGGGTGTACGCTTGCTTCTTCCCCTCTGTGGAAATGTGTCATTGCTCCTCCACATGCCAACAAGGCTCATTTCCAAGGTCACTTGGAAACAAGAGAGTAAATTAATTTCTAGCCTGTAAGTGAAATGTGAGAAATTCAGCCCACCTTGAGGTGGGGTATTCTAGATCTCTTGTGCTGGGAGCTCATCTGTGCTCCTGGTGCTATGCCTTCATGGACACAGAGATCAATTTCTAATCACTGTGAGTTGGAAAATGCATGGCTGTGCCCCTGGTCCTAAATCTTATTTAATTTTTATTAAACATGCTCAGAACATTTGTTGAGAAAATGGTTTCATTATCCTAAAAAATATTACCTTTAAAAGTGCTGTTATATTTTCATGTCCATTGCGGAACAAGTATAAGAATCTTCATTGAGAAGAGACAAGTCTCTAGAGAGGACATATAGATATATGAAAAAAATGCTCAGCCTCACTAATCATTAGAGAATTGCAAATAAATACCACAATGAAATACCACCTCACTCTGGTCAGAATGGCTAGCATCAATAAATCAACAAACAACAAGTACTGGTGAGGATGTAGAGAAAAGGGAACACTTATGCATTGTTGGTGGAATTGCAGATTGGTGAAGCCACTGTGGAAATCAGTATCTCAAAAAACTGAAAATGGGACTGCCCTATGACCCAGCAATTCCACTCTTAGGTATCTATCCAGAGAAATCCAAAATGTTAATTCAAAAAAATATATACACCCCTATGTTTAGTGCAGCTCTACTCACAATAGCCAAGACATGGAAACAACAGAAATGCCCATTGGTAGACGACTGGATTTCAAAAACATGGTACATTAATACAACCGAGTCTTATTCGGCCATAAATAAGAATGAAATCTTACCATTTGCAATGATATGGATGGACCTAGAAAATATTACGCTGAGTGAAGTAAGTCTGACAGAGAAAGACAAATACCATATGATCTCACTTATATGTGGAATCTAAAGAACAGAATAAATGAGCAAACTAAACAGAAATAGTCTCAGAGATATAGAGAAAAAAACTGATGGTTGTTAGATGGAAGGAGGGTGGGGATGGAGGAGAAGGTAAAGAGATTAGAAAGTACAAATTAGTAGCCACAATATTGCCATGAGGATATGAAAGACAGTTTGGGGAATATAATTAATAATATTGTAAAGATTTTGTAGGTGTCAGATGGGCACTTGTCTTATTAGGGAGATCACCTCATGGACTGTGTAGATGCCTGACCACTGTGCTGTACGCTTGAAGCTGAAGCTGAATAATATTGAATGTCAACCATAGTTTATATATATAGATATATATAGATATAGTCACAGGATATGGAGTACAACATAAGGAATAAAGTCAATGGAATTGTAACAGCAATATACGAAGTTAGAGGGGTAGTAAATTGGGGAAGGGGGTTATCACTTTGTAAGGGGTGAAAATGTCTAACTATTACATTGTTTTGTACACATGAAAGTAATTTTAAAAAGAATCTTCATTGTGGGTATCAGAGGTATCTTGAGTCCCTCAATAGGAAAACTGACAGATGCTCTATGGTGGATACACACCTTATTATGCAATAATTAGAAACCACAGATTAGATGTACATATAGCAATAGGGATGTCTTAAAAGAGTGTTGAGGGGAAAAGGTAAGAAACAGTGAGATATATATATGTGGATATATATATATTACAAATAAAATATGGGGATGGCCCATTAGCTCAGTTGGTTAGAGCGCGGTGCTCTTAACAATGAAGTTGCTGGTTCAATCCCCCCATGGGCCATTGTGAGCTGCACCCTCCACAACTAGATTGAAACAACTACTTGACATGGAGCTGATGGGTCCTGGAAAAACACACTTAAAATAAATAAAAGTTTAAAAATAAATAAATAAATAAATACACAAAATAGGTATATAAATATATATAACATGATTTATGAAAGTTTAAAATTCATGCACACAAAACAATTTGCGAAGACATCTATAAGCAAAAAGTTACCCATTAATACTTTGAAGTGGTTGTTTATGTATCAAATTGGGAATGGAAATGGGTAATGAAGACAAAGGTAATAAATAAAAAAGTTAAACAAAAAATTGTTCTTGCCTAGATCAAAGAATACTTAACGTATGCCATGAGCTGAGGACATAATTAATCCAACACTCTTTAACTGAGGTCCAACAAATAAATAAGTAAATGCGCAATAAAGAATAATAAGGTGTCACAGAAGCCATGAATAAGAATTGCCATGTGTATGGGATTTAGAACTTCTGTTGCCTGTGGATACTATGAAGCATGAAATAAAGAATACTTGGAACCATAAAGAGAAGTACATTCTTTAGTGCAGCTTTATATTCTTTTTGTTATTTTTTTATTGGGGAAAATTGGGGAACAGTTTGTTTTTCCAGGACCCAAAAACTGCATGTCAAGTCGCTATTTTTAAATATAGCTAGGGGGGTAGGGGGGCCACAGCTCAGCTCCAAGTCAAGTTGTTGTTTTTCAATCTAGTTGTGGAGGGCGCAGTTCACTGGCTCATGTGGGAATTGAACTGGCGACCTTGGTGTTATGAGCACCACACTCTAACCACTGAGAGCCGCCTACAGCTTCATATTTTCATACTTAACTTCAAAGAAGTATAAATAGAGAAAGAAATATTAAAAGTAGATTTAAGGGCATTCAAGTCAACTACCTTAATTAAATTTTTAAAAAATAGTCCCCCATTATAACATCAGGTGTTGTTCCTAGTTTGTATGTTTTTTAGTAACTTTCTTCTATAAAGCATGATTTATCCTTTCAATACCATTCTCAAAATTTTCTAAATCTGCTGATTTGACTGAGTTTTCTTTCCCAGTAAAATAGGATGAATTCTGATCTAATCATGAATTTAACACTAAAATAGATAAGAAAGGCTTATAAGTGCATCCCATCTCAAGAACACTTGGTCCCTATGACTCATCCAACCACTATAGCAGAGAGTAATTTTAAGTTTTGAGGAATTTCTATCAAAAATAGGTATAATGAGGAGTATTCTTTATTCCCTTCATACTTAATCTGTGCACTGGAAAACTACAACTGCCAAATAGACACCCTGTTCCAAAGGTCAGCAAATTATAGCCTGTGATCTAAGTCTGCCTGCCAATCTTTTCAATTTGAAAAATAATTTTGATAATGCCTTGGTCAGCAGTATCTCCCAGACACTCTTCTACGTGATGCTCCATGGCCAGCCTGAGTTGCAGCAGGACAGTGGTGTCCAGACCCAAGTGGGAGGACCACAGCTGGCCTGCAGGGAACTCCAGGTAACTGGGCCTCAGTGCACACAGGGTTCTGAGTCCACAGCTTTCCAGCCTTTCCTGAGTTAAATGATGCTGCTGGGAAATGGAAGCTTGTAAAAGTTGAGGTTACATGTCAAAATATTGCTGTTCTCCTATTTTTAAGCTTAATTATGGAAAACTTGAACTCATACAAAAGTAAGCAGACTAGCATGATGAACCTGATGAACCCACAACCTATGGCCTGGCCGACCTTCATCAGCCCTACCCATACTCCCACCCATGTTCTGAACCAAATTCCAGCCATCTTATTCTTTTATCTCCAAGCACTTTGGAGTGTACCACAACACCAGGATCACACCTAAAATAATAAGTAATTCTCTAATCCCATTACATGTGCAGTGTAAAAATAATTTTTACATTTTTAGATGGTTAGAGCAATCACAAGAACAGTATTTCATGTCACAAGGAAATTATATGAAATTCAAATTTCAGTATGCATAAATAAAGTTTTATTGGAACACAGACACATGCATTTACATATTTGTGGGGACAGAGCCCCACAAAGCAGTTTCCAGGCTCTCGGCCTCATGTGGAAAGGTGCTGGCTCAGGTAGTAGATAGCCATCAGCTGTGGCTGGTTGGCCGTCAGCTGTAACCATTGAGCCATTGGCCACTAATATAACTGCCGTGGCTACGGAGGGAAGTCGAGGAGAGAGGAGGAGAGAAGAGGAGACTGAAGGAGAGTGGAGGAGAGTCGATCGGTTGGCAGCAAAGCGGACAGCAGGTCGCACGTCGTGTAAACCCAGCCTCCAGTGAGACCATAGTGGTATGACTTCCCTACCTATGGCTCCGTGGGTGTTCCTTTTTGGCCTAGCCATATCCTGCGTTCTTGTGTGGGGAGCGGGACCAGAGACCCCGCCTGACACCCCGCATGACAATATTGTATATGGCTGCCTTTGTGCTGTAGCAGCAGAGTTAAGTAGTTGCAACAGGGAAAATATGGCCCACAGAGCCTGAAATATTTACTATCAGACCCTTTCCAGAAAAAAATTGCCAATCTCTGCATTATTCTATAATCTCAATTATCCCCAACTTTGAAAGGAACTTTGGTTATGCTGTAGCTCTGATTAGCATTGTATGACTTCATTCAGAGTAGGAGCAGACCAACATTTATGGCCACAAATGTACCAGTTCCATGGTGCGAGCAGAGGAGCCCTGGCTGATGAGGGTGTTTATGGTGATGCCAGTCAAAGGCTGTGCTACCACCAAAGGGAGCAGCTGTCCAGGGCACACTATACTCACAACTGATAATGCTATTGATTTTGATATTTGACTCAAGGAAGTCAAGATTCAGGTCCACCTTTCTCATACATGTCCTGAGTCCAAAGATGGCTCAAGGATTTTTTGGCTACCAAAGAAATTATGTTGTTAAGGACCTCCTGAATCTGTATAGGAATATTACAGTATTATCTTTATTTCCAAAATTTTTGAATACCATGTAGAAGTAACTGGATGTGCCTGAATATCCATGTCATGATAGTTTCTATAACATCAAAAACTTTCAGGATGTAATGGATTAACTTACTCAACTAACCTAACTCCCTGCCCTGTTGAACATTAAGGATCTCTGATACTCCTGAAAGCACTTAAAAGACTTCGGGGTAAAAAATAGGTGGTGTCTTTGCTTATCTGGGAAATGAATCGTGTCTTAGCTGGAGCCCTAGGACCTGAGCTCACCTCATGGCTAGATTGTTCTTAATATTCCATAACTAGGTAGGCTTTCTACCAATGAGCTCTATTATGTCCTCCATTCTACAGCAAGACTCAGTTCCTTTACTTATTTAGTCTTAAGCATGTGACTTTTAATGTTATTATGGATTATAGCTCTGAACAACGTGAAAATTTTTCTTACTAAGTCTCTGTTGTGCGGAGCGGCCTGTGGGGTCTCAGCTCCTGCTCCCCACATAAGAACACAGGATATGGTGAGACAAAAAAAGAACACCCACAGAGCTATAGGTAGGGGAGTCATACCACTATAGTTTCACTGGAGGCTGGATTCACACGACATGCGACCTGCTGTCCACTTTTCTGCCAACTGACCAACTCAACTCTCCTCGACTCCCTCTTGACTCTACTCCCCAACGCAGCTGAGGCAGTTATATTAGTGGGCAATGGCTCAAGGGTTACAGCTGACGGCCAACTAGCCACAGCTCACAGCCATCTACTACCCGAGCCAGTACCTTTCCACGTGAGGCCGAGAGCCTGGAAACTGCTCTCTGGGGCTCTGTCCCCACACTCCACCCCTACAGGGTGTCGCGTCACAATCTTCGCGACAAGCGTCTTGCGTGAGGGTCCCTGTGCCATATTAGCCTATCGGCACCTACGGACGAAAAGAAACAGCAGTCTTAGGAACCAAAACTGGCAAATCCCTTCCATCTGGGAGGATACATACTAGCTTTTTGTCCTGGGAAAGGAGGGTCGCTGACACAGGCACCTTTCCCAGTTTGTGGTACCAGACCTTTATGGCAGTGCTTGGGGTCCCTTGTATAGTTTCAACATGTAACAGAACAGGGGACCCCATAATAGGCCATAGTGAGAGCACATAGGTTCCCGGCAAAATCATCCCGGTGTCAGGACCTCCGTATACTACAGTCACTTGCGGTGGCCACTCAGCTACCACCCCTGGCGTCACTTGCAAATCATGAGTCAAACCGGCCGGTCCCCCATGGGGCTACTAGTCCCAACCATCGACAGTGGAGGCTTTTGACCTGCCAGGGCCAAGTCCACTGCTGTTGTTCCCCTGCTTTCAAGCATGTGGATGCTGGCAGCAAAATGTTTCCATTTCTGCCGTAGCCTGGCTTTAACAGAGTCTCACTGGTGGTAACTTGTAATTGAATGGGAGCAGCCGTTCGATGTAGCAGAGCTTCTACTGGTGTGGGCCCTCCCTTCTGTGGTCTCTCATTCAGGACTCTCAGGACGTCCCATAGATGCGAGGCCCAGTCACGCATTGTGGGAGGGTGTTTTGAAACCCGGAGACCTTGCTTCAAAGGCCATTATAGAGTTCAATCATGCCAGCTGCTTGTGGGTTATATGGAGCATGAAACAACCATTGCACGTCCATCCTGGCAGCCCAGCGCTGTACTTCTTGCCCTGTAAAATGGGTACCCCTGTCAATTTCAGTGACTTGGGGGCTACCACAGAAGGCGCACAGCCGTGTAAGAGCGACCACTGTATGCCACTGATCCGCAGCTGGACACAGCCAAGCAAATATCAATCCCGTAGCAGTGTCCACTGCTGTAAACGCGTATATCGCATTGCGGGCCTTAGGCAGGGGTCCAATGTAATCCACTTGCCAGTGAGTGAGGGGCACCCACCCTCGCGTACTCTGCTGTGTCTCCCAGGGGAGCCTCCGCCTTTGGGGGCTGTCCTGGGCACAGTCGTAGCAGGCATCTGCTATCTTCTGCCATTTCAAAGGCAGACCCCAGCGCCTGCTCACCTGCCACATGGTTCGGCTTCCGGCGTGCTGCAATTTCCTATGCAGCCAATGGGCCACATCAGTGGCAGGAGCCCGTTCTAACCATCGGACCCGTGCTAGCGCATCTGCTTCATCATTACCTGGGGACACTAAGGGGGAGTGACCTGTGACATGCATTAGGGTCACCTCCTTTCTCTGCCCTAGGTCCCAGAGGTCCTGCCACATGGCTTGACCCCACAGTGGATGGTGTCCTACCAACCAGTTTTGGTGTTTCCATGTAGGGAGCCTCAACGTTAGGCCCCGGAACACTGCCCAGCTGTCAGTACAAATAACTAGGGGCCCGGGCTCATCGCTGATTACCATCCACACAGCCTGTAATTCAGCCACTGGCTACTCTAGTCCGTCCCAGTATCAAACCAAATGGTGTCTGTTTTGGGGGGCACACCAATAGCCGTTCAAACAGCTGCAGCCCAGCCCCTCAGCTAGAACCATTGGTAAACCAGGCATCCTCAGGTACTACAGGCTGTCCTTCTTTATAGGGCGAGGGCTCCAAGTCCTCCCCTCTAGGCAGAGCGCTTGGCTCAGCCTGGGCTACAAGCTCCACAGGCCCCAAGACCTGTTGTAGCTCTGTGCTCAAAGGACTTGAACTAAGGGTGCTACGTTGCTCCAACTAGGCACCCCACTTGGCGAGGGTGGTCGTCTGTGTCACCCCCATTTTGGGTCCCTGGGTCCACGTACGGACCCACCCCTGGATGGGATAGGTTGTTCGAACCAATACCCGTGCCGTTCCTGTGATGGCTTCTGTGACCACTAGGGCTGCATACACAGCAGCCAGCTGTTTCTCTATTAGAGAGTAGCGGACCTCTGCTCCCTTCCATAATTGGGACCAAAATCCCAGTGGCAACTGCAGATGCTCCTGCCGTTGCCAGAGGCCCCATCCGTACCCCTCTTGGGTTACGTGAACATCAAGTTCAAATGGGCAGCTGGAGTCCACTACTTGCAGAGCCTGTGCCTGCTGCACTGCCCGTTTTGTGGCAACGAACCCTTGCTCTATAGCCTCTGTCCAATCCCATGAGGCCCCCTTTTTTATCATACTGTACAAGGGCCTTGCCATTTGTGCTAAATGGGGTACAAACGCCTGCCAATATCCTAGCAGACTCAAATACGTCCGCAGTTAGGAGACCTTGGTTGGCCGGACAAAGGCTTGTATCTTGTCAATAATCACCTCAGGTATGACCTTTGTCTTACCCGACCACACAATACCCAAAAACTTGACGGATAAGCCAGGGCCTTGGAGCTTTTCCTCATTCACTGCCCAGCCGCGTGACTTCAGGAGGCAGAGAAGAGAGGGAGCTGCTTGCTCTAAATCAGAAAGAGAATCTGATGTTAATAAAATATCATCGACACAATGAAACAAGACCACAGAGAATGGGCAATCCCACTGTGCCAAATCCTGGGCCACGAGCCCGTGGCAGATAGTGGGGCTGTGCAAGTATCCTTGCGGAAGGACTTGAAAAGTCCACTGCCACCCATCCCAAGTAAAAGCAAACTGCTCTTGACACTCAGGTGCAATGTCAATGGAGAAAAAAGCATTGGCCAAAGTCCACTACATAGTGATATGTCCCCAGGTGGACAGTCAGATGATCCATTAAATCGTGAATTGAAGGCATTGCAGTGTGCAAGGGTGGCATCACCTTATTTAACTCCCTATAGTCCACAGTCATTCGCCAGGTCCCATCTGGCTTCTTGACAGGCCATACTGGGGAGTTAAAGGGACTGTGTGTTGGCCTCACAATATGTACCTTCTCCAATTCCAATATTGTACAACCAATCTCCTCCTGCCCTCCTGGCAGGCGGCACTGTTGCACTGGAACCACGCACCAGGGCTGTGGCAACACTTGAGGAGGGTGGTAAGCATGCCCGCGTGTCACTGCTTTTACTGCCCAGATCCAGAGACAGAACTCTCCTACCAACGTCTGTAAGCTGAGGCCATGTAGCACGTCCACCCTTAGAATATACTCCGGAACGCGGGAGACATAAACATTATAGGTACGAGGGGGAAGCCTTCCTATACCCAGTGGTAAGGAAACAGCTTTCACAGTCACAGTCTTTCCCCCATAGCCATCAATACAGATTGCTGGTCCAGGGAACAGTTCTGGGTTCCCATAAACAACACTGCAGTCTGCGCCGGTGTCAACTAGGGCCTAAACCCTCTGCACATTAGAAAGGGAACAATGTATGGACAGTTCCACGTGGGGACTCCGGTCCCCGCTTGTCCTCTCTGACAGGGTACCTTGGCCCCACCCTTACTCAAGCTGAAAGGAGTCAGCCTCAAGCGGCTGCATGAAGTCCTGGAGGGACAGGGGTCGCACTTTCCCAGACTTCTCCTTTAGGCTTCTCCGGAATTGCTGTTCGGGACGCAACTGTTTCCAAAGTTCCAGCAGGAATGCATTGGGTTGTTGGTCTATTTTCTCCTGATCGATCCCACATCTGTGCTCGTGTTACTCTCTGAGGCCCGCGATCTCGCCCCTTTACTTTTGATTTGGGCTTCCAGGTCTCAACTGCACGGACCTCCTGTCTTAACTTCCTTCGCCTCCGGCTTTCAACATCCCCTAGGGTGGCCATGGCAGTTGTAACTTCATGGATCCGTAGCCCCACATAGGGTGTAAGAATGGCAACCAAGGATCCAAAAGTACTCTCAAGTGCAGTATCCAAAACCAGATCTCTCATGCTGGCTGTAAAAAGCTCGTCATCCGACCCCTACATATTAGGATTGAAAATAGCATGTCTCATACCCATTTCATGGATGATTTGAGTAAGTTCCGTATATGACTGCCATTGACTCACAGTCTGGCAGCTCGCCAGCCTGTCACCGTATCACAGCATTGAGCCACTCCATTAGAGAATGGTTGCCCTGGTCGTGGGCCAACCTATGGTAGTTCTGCAACCTTTGTCGCAGGGACGGATGCACTGTCACGAAGCCTAGCTTTTCCATCCCACCTGGGGAGCAGAGAATGTTGTCTGCTCCCTCATCCCATAAACGTAGTAGCCAAGCCAAGACTTGCTTTCCAGGGCTCTGTCTGTACCGCCTCCCCAGCTCCTGCAACTCAGTGGGAGTGTAAGGGGTGTAGGTTGTGAACTCAGTCACAGCTGGGTTGCCTGCAGCAACGCCCCCAGGGCCCAAAGGTTGCTCACGTTTTCCCCCTTGCTTCAAGATTGGCCGGGCTTGGGGGTTGGGAGCTACATTGTCTCCACTCGCTTCCTCCGCCTCTGCCTCAGAGTCTCCACTGTGGGGCCCCTCTTCTAACAGGCGGACCCAAGCTTCCAGTGCTTCCAAGCAGGACACCTGGTCTGGCACCTGGGCCATTTCATGAAGTGCATTTTCCGTGTTGAGACTCAAGGCCATGAGGAACATCCAGCCCACGCAGCCAGGTGTAGCTTTCTCTTCCTCCAGCACCGCTCAGCCAGAGCCTGCAGGGCCCTCTCCACGCTGGCCGGAGAGCCGTCCATGTCCTCCCACCCCTCCTTGGGGGTCCAACTCCTGAGAACAGTGGCCACCGGACACCACACACTGTGTGCGGGCCACACGTCCTCTTGCCCAGAGTCAGACTCCATCTCACCTGGTTGGAATCCTGCTCGCTGTGCCAGGTGTCTGAGTGGGTGGTGGCCTCGGTGTATAATGCCCACAATCCTCAGAGCCTACAGCAGAAGCAGATCAACAAAAGGAGAACAACGCCTTCCATGGCCAAGAGGGAGGTGTGCCGTCTGGAGGATCAAGTCTCCCAGGCAGACCGTGCCTCCTGCTCCCAGCGTCACTCCTCACGGGCCTCCCAAAGCTGAACTTTTGTATGCATAAACTGCTCCACCATTCTTCAGTGATTTTCGGCCGGCACCATACCCTGCTCGCTACGCCATTTGTCACGCGGGGCAGCCTGTGGGGTCTCAGCTCCCGCTCCTCACATAAGAACGCAGGATATGGTGAGGCCAAAAAGGAACACCCATGGAGCCATAGGTAGGGGAGTCATACCATTATAGTCTCACTGGAGGCTGGATTAACATGACGTGCGACCTGCTGTCCGCTTTTCTGCTGACCAACCAACTCGATTCTCCTCGACTCCCTCTTGACTCTACTCCCCAACGCAGCCGCGGCAGTTATATTAGTGGTCAATGGGTGAAGGGTTACAGCTGATGGCCAACTAGCCACAGCTGACACCCATCTACTACCCAAGCCAGCACCTTTCCACACGAGGCCGAGAGCCTGGAAACTGCTCTCTCGGGCTCTGTCCCCACAGTCTCCCTTGTGTATCTACATTTAAGTCAGTGAAAAAAGAGAAAACAACATGAGTATTTTATGCAGCGAGAGATTTAATACAGGCAATAGAGTGTAACAAAATTGTTGAAAAGGATAGAGAAGAATTTAGGTTAGGAACTGCAGAAATGACTCCCAGGATGTTTTCATTTGTACCAGGATTTCAGTTAATTAGGTATGGTAAGGTGAGAGACATGGTAATAGTTGCCTTTGAACGAAAAGCTAATTATTATACTTACCTTTCCCAAGAGTTGGATCACACCTTGACTTGCAGGGCCACAGGGGATATTTCCAAGGTCAGTCAGGAGACAGAAGGAGGGGAAAGGAAGGACATAAGCTACTATGGTGGTTTCCACAGGAAAGGCAAGGAAGGGCAAGGTACAGTTTAGGGTTCAGTGGTTTGAATAATTTTAGTAGATTATGAGCTAGTTGTCCCCAGTTGTTTGGTACCTGGCCCCGGAAATAAGGGTAGGGAAAATATCCCCTTGGTGTGTGAGAGTGAGACAATGGAAGTGGTTGGGAATATTGGATTTGGATTGGTTAATTTACATATGAAAGGCATACTCATGGTGGATTCCTTTGCTATCTGTAGAAATTAGCTAGTCCTGGGAGGAACAGTCTCTCTCTGCCCATAAGATCCTCAAGATGTCAAAGCATCATAAAATATAGAAAATAAAAACATGATTAATAAACAGGACACTTCATAACTGAATCACACTGATGGCTGGGGGAGGAAGGGAGTCATTAGTTTATTGAATTCAAACCAAATCACAGTGGCTGTAATCCAGGGGCAGGATGCCAGAGTCAGAAAGCTTCTGCTACCACCACCTCTGAACACACAGAGATCTGGAAAATGGAAACTGGAATGCAGATACAGAAAAATCTTACATATCCACAACTCTATTTGACAGTGAGAAAAAATATACCCGGAACCTGTTATAACCCTGTGGGGACAGAGCCAGGAGTGCAGTTTCTGGCTCTTGGCCTCACGTGGAAGGATGCTGGCTCGGATAGTAAATGGCCATCAACTGTGATTGGATGGCCATCAGCTGTGGCTAGTTGGCCGTCAGCTATAACCAGTGAGCCATTGCCCACTAATATAACTGCTGTGGCTACACTAGCAGCAAATGGGGGCTAGCAAGGGCGAATTGTGGATTACGGATTGCAGAAGAGGCAGATTGCAGCTAGCAAGTGAGGTTTGTTGGCAGAGACAAGTGGACGGCGGATTGCGGATTGTGTGGCTCCTCCTGCCTCCTGTGTCTCCAACCCAGCCGCCAGCAAAACTATAGTGGTGTGACTCCCATATCTATGGCTCCGTGGGTGTTCCTTTTTGGCCTCATCATATCCTGCATTCTTATGTGGGAGAGGGACTAGAGACCCCGCGTGACAAACCCCTTTACTAATTTACTACTGTGGATGGAAAAGGGGCCACGTATTAAACCTGACAAGCTCAGGAGACTGAAAATAACCACATAAGATGGTATGAGCATAAAAAATTTCATACGTAAGTGAGCCATGGCAGGAAGTCACATCTTTAGCTTCCTTCATAAAGTTAATCAGTGCCTTTAAGTGAGCCTGTCTGTTGTACTTTTTTCACCTAAGATGACATCTTTGGAATTTCAGTAATCCTTTTTTCTGGACCAGAGCAGGAAAATACAGAATCCCTCATTATTATTTTCGTCCCTTGATTAACATCTCTAAGAGAACTATTAACTATCCTGTACCACATATGAGAAAGAAGTACCTGTCTAATTTACTTTTATCCAATCCCAGAGACTTCCCGGCTTTGCTTTCTCCCACCGCTTAAAGCTATCACCAATGGATTTCATATAACCTTCCTCCTTTGATTTTATATGTAAAATAAGCTGCAAACCGCCATTTTGTGAAGATTTTCTCAATCCATTGAGATTTTGCTTCCCGGTAATTGTCGTCAGTTTGTCTCAAATAAACTATTATAACTTTCTCTTAGGCTGGATGTTTTTTCTTTTCTCTTTTTTTTTTCCCTTCTTCCACCTTACCCCTGCTCCCCACTCCAGTTCAAGCATTGTTTCTCAGTCTAGTTGAGTAGGACACAGCTCCCTGGCCCATGATCGTATTATGAGCCTTGCACTCCCCCTGGCTGAGGCAGTCGGTAGGGTCACCAGTCATTGGATGGCAGCTCACAGCAGCTCACGGCAGTTCTCACTGGCTGCTCACGATGGCTGCCAGCCGCATTGGATGGCAACCCACAGCAGCCCACACCGACCTCTGGCTGCTCACGGCACCCCAGCTCCTGGGAGAGCCGATTTTCACAGTCTTAGCTGTAGAGGACGCAGCTCACTGGCCCATGTGGGAATCGAACCAGTGAACTTGTGTTAGGAGCACAGCACTCCAATCACTTGAGCCACTAGGCTGGCCCCAGCTGGATGTTTTTCATCGACACTACCCAAGCCCAAACTTTGTTTAGATTCCTCACAAATGAATACCCAAAACTTGCTTAGTTCCTTTCAAATGAGCGCTGACTTTGTCCTATTAGTTACTCAAATTTATTGTTGCTTTGTCTAAAAAGTATAAAAATGTACCTGGTTCAATCATTTCTTTGAGCCTAATTTTATGATCTGAGCATCGTATTGTGATTCTCCTGTGCACACAGCAGGTGAGTAAAATTAATTTTTTCTCTTACTGTTTTAAGTTTTTCTGGCTAGACTAATACTCAAATTAACTTGGGACACATTAACAGGAGAAAATGACCAATTTTGTTAGGTATATACATATAGGGGTACCACAAGAATATGAGATCCAAGGACACATAAGGCAGTTAAGGATTATATGTCATTTTGAGGTAAGGATGGGGGGAGAGGGTTGTGGATTGGGACTTCAAAGGGCAGGAAGGAAATTCACATGGAAAAGGAAAAACAAATATTGAATAAATAAATGTTTGCTGGGTCAGCTTTATCAATGGGGCACAGAGAGGACTTTGATCAAATTTGCCTTGCTAGGTTCCTCCCTGTCTATCACATTTAGTTCACATTAAAGTATAGTTATCTAGGATGATAGCTCCCTTCTTGGAGCAGGTCCTCTATTTAAATTCTTTTAGACAGTTATAGAAGAAAGTATAGGTACTAAACTTATGGACACTGGGTTCAAAGAGGATATTATAAATTTGATCTCAAAGGCAAGGGAAGTAAAAGCTAAAATAAATGAATGGGATTAAATCAAACAAAAAAGCTTCTGCACAGCAAAAACAAAACAAAACAAAACAAAAAAACACCATCAACAAAACAAAGAGGCAACCAACCAAAAGGGAGAAGATGTTTGCAAACAATGCCTCTGATTAGAGGCTTACATCCAAAATATAGAAAGAAGTTGTACAACTCAACAACAAAAAAACAAACAATTCAAATAAAAAATAGACTAGGAGAAGGTTTTTGCAAACAATGCTTCTGATCAGGGGCTAATACTCAAAATATACAGGGAACTCATACAACTCAACAACAATAACAACAGTAAAATGACCCAATTTAAAAATGGGCAGAGGACCTGAATAAATAGACATTTCTCCAAAGAGGACATATAGATGACCAATAGACATATGAAAAGATGTTCAACATCACTAATCATCAGAGAAATGCAAATAAAAACCACAATGAGATATCACCTCACCCCAGTTAGAATGGCTATCATCAACAAGACAAATAAACAAGTGATGAAGAGGCTGTAGAGAAAAGGGAACCCTCATACACTGATGGTGGGAATGCAGATTGGAGCAGCCACTGTGGAAGGCAGTGTAGTGGTTCCTCAAAAAACTAAGAATAGAATTACCATATGACCCAGCAATCCCTCTCCTGGGAATCTACCCAAAAAATCTGAAAACATTGATCCGTAAAGATTTGTGTGCTCTGATGTTCATTGCAGCATTAATTACAGTGGCCAAGAAATGAAAATAACCACAGTGTCCTTCGATAAATGATTGGATAAAGAAGATGTGGTATATATACACAATGGAATTACTTGGCCATAAGAAAAGATGAAATATTGTCATTTGTGACAACATGGATGGATCTTAAGATTATTATGCTAAGTGAAATAAGTCAGATAGAAAAAGTTGAGAATTGTATGACTTCACTGATATGTGAGATATGAAACTGAAAGCAACAAAGGAACAAGACAAACAAATGAAGACACAAAAACTCAGACACAGACAACAGTTTAGTGGTTACCAGAGGGTTAAGGGGGTCAAATACATGGTGATGGAAGGAGAACTGACTCGGTGGTGAGCACACAACGTGATATGTAGATGATGTATTATAGAAATGTGCACTTGAAACCTATGTGATTTTACAAACCATTGTCACTCCAATAAATTAAAAGAAAATAGATAAATTCTTTTAGACAGGCGGAAAGTCAAAGGTTTTTCCTGAGTCTTGTTTCTTGAAAATAATCAATTTTCAAGAAATTGGTAATATATTTAAAATGATCGGTATCCCAAAAGGCATACTTTGGGGTTGGCAAACCCTGTTTCCACTCAGCATGTATTAAATTGGTATTTCTCCTGTTAATGTAGTTTTATATTAGTCCAGCCATAAGAACTGAAAAGGAGGGAATTCTCCTCCTCACCAACATTAGCATATTTTATCATACTAAGATATCATCAATTGTAAGCACACAAATATTTTAGGTACCTTTAAGTTTCCTTTTGGGAAAGGAAAAATACTGCCAAATAAATTATGATGCAATTTTTTTTTATGATTTTGTGTTTTAACTTTTATTTTCATAAGTTCTTTAAAACTTCTTTACACATAAATGTTTACTACATATCATTCTTGTGAATAAACAGAAGAAAAATTGAAGAGAAGTAAATTAGTTAAGAGTTTTTAAAAGTTCAGAAAGTCATTGTAATTCCTCCAAGTCAACTTTAATAGATCTAACTCATTTTATTCAATGAATGCCTATTGTTCTATGGTGTACCTACAACAGAGACTACTAGTTGCCTCCCAAAATTCATTAGTAACAAGACCTAATTTTCATCTAGGCACATTATCACCAAACTAAATACTACACACCCCATCTCACTTGCACACTGGTGTGCTTCTCTGACTACTTACAAGAAGGAGCAGTTGGGTTGCTTTGGTTGTGTTTCACTTCTGAGAATTCACCTTAAAGTGGGAAGAGGGAAGGTGTCCTTTTCTTCCTCTACCCTGCTACCCATAAAGCTATCATGAAGGATAAAACATTAACATCTCGTGTTGAAACATGACAATAAGTAACAGCGTGATGAATTGGAAGAAGCGTGGGTCCATAATAATTCCAAGGAGCTACCTTTCAGTGCCTACCTCTGGACTCCTATTATGTGAGAGACAAACTTTTATTTTGTTTCACCCGATTTGAAGATTTTTGTTTAAGGCTCTTTCTGCCTTAAACAACTACAACTAGGCCAAATTAGTGCCTGTTTCCAGTTTTTTGCCTCTACAAAATACATATATATGTAAATTGCTATAATATTCATCCTTGTACATACATCTTCACATTAAAGTGCTTTTATTTTAATAAAATCAAATCCTAAAAGTAGAATTTCTGACTTGAGAAGTCTGTGAATTTTTCCTGTGAAGGTATTTTGTCAAATAGCTTTCCAAAAGCTCTTTTAAAAAACCATATATTCTCCTTCATTATTGCCAATTTGATAAGTTTGAATGGACATCTCATATTTACTTTAATTTGCATTTCTATGACTACTAATAAGGATGATTATCTTTTCTTATGTTTACTAGTCTTTTTGGATTTGTGCTTTATGAGTTACTTATTTAGTCTTTGCCTATTTTCTGTTTGAGTGTTGAATTTTTCTTATAAGTTTGCAAGACGCTTTTCTCATTATTAATATTAGCTAACACTATCTGTAATTTGCAATACAGATATTTTCCCCAATTTATACTTGATTGATGCCATCAATTGCCATACAATTTTTTTAAATTTTACCTTTTATTGTATTCCATTATACAATTTTACATAGTACATTATTATTTTAAGCAATAATTAAGCAATTCAAATTCATGTTTTTGAGCTCTACTTTTCAGTACATAGATTTACCTTAAAAAGTACAAACCAAGCACAGTGGTGAAATTTTCCAGGCACTTCTAAGTTGCTTAAACAGTTACAAAAATATAAGCACTCTATTTGAAAGCATAAAACTTTTAGTGTCAGGAGGAAACACTCCATGTATATCAAATCTCTAAATTTCAACATTTTCATGGCTCCAAATATTTCTGAGAGAAGTCAGTGTTCTTGTCACTTTATATCTGCATGCCTTCAAATTTCAGCAGCATATCTTGGGGTACCATAATCTCTGTCACTTGATGTACCACTAATTGCACGAAATACATGTAATGTGTTACTCATCCAGGGAGAATGCATTGCGTCTTCTTGTAACAGCTGCTCAAGGATCATGTCAGACAATTTTTTTCACCGTTTCTCTAAAATTTGACTTCATACAAATTTTTTATTTTTCTAACACCTGTATATTTTATACTTTCTGAGTTCTATTTTGCTTAAAAAAAAATCTTCAAAACCTCAGTGTTTATGAGTGGAAGAAGATGGCGGAAGGCGGAGCGGCGGATCTGGACATCCAGCGGTCTGACATCGCGTCGCTGCTCAAAACCTCGCTGCGGAAAGGGGACACCTGGTACCTAGTTGATAGTCGCTGGTTCAAACAGTGGAAAAAATATGTTGGCTTTGACAGTTGGGACAAATATCAGATGGGAGATCAAAATGTATATCCTGGACCCATTGATAACTCTGGACTTCTCAAAGATGGTGATGCCCAATCACTTAAGGAACATCTTATTGATGAATTGGATTACATACTATTGCCAACTGAGGGCTGGAATAAACTTGTCAGCTGGTATACATTGATGGAAGGTCAGGAACCAATAGCACGAAAGGTGGTTGAACAGGGTATGTTTGTAAAGCACTGCAAAGTAGAAGTATATCTCACAGAATTGAAGCTCTGTGAAAATGGAAACATGAACAATGTTGTAACTCGAAGATTTAGCAAAGCCGACACGATAGATACAATTGAAAAGGTAATAAGAAAAATCTTCAATATTCCAGATGAAAAGGAGACCAGATTATGGAACAAATACATGAGTAATACATTTGAACCACTGAATAAACCAGACAGCACCATTCAGGATGCTGAATACCAAGGACAGGTGTTAGTGATAGAACAGAAAAATGAAGATGGAACATGGCCAAGGGGTCCTTCTACTCCTAATGTGAAAAACTCAAATTATTGTCTCCCATCATATACTGCTTATAAGAACTATGATTATTCAGAACCTGGAAGAAACAATGAACAGCCAGGCCTCTGTGGCTTAAGTAACTTGGGAAATACGTGTTTCATGAATTCAGCTATTCAGGGGGCATGTGATTGATTACCACGTAGAGGATCAAATACCACTTCATGCAAAAATATAATTCCAAACAGAAAACCTACACTCTCTGAGAAGAGAAGAAAGCTACTGATCTCTACATATTCAAGAGAAATCTGTTGCTTTTTTGGATATTGGTGGGAATGTTAGAGAATGAATATTTTGTGGTTGCCAATCCTCTAACTCTAAATAAAATTATTAAAAAAAAATTTTTTTTTTTACTTTAATGTGACATTAAGATTTTTAAAAAAGAGAAAATTTTATAAACCTCCTTTTGTGTACGTATTTTAACACAACACTTGCCCTTAAAGATTTTATTTTGGGGATATAAGAGATCACTGCCCTTTTTGTCCCTTTGTCTCTTCACGGAGCTTCCCTTTTCTTTCTGCTCACTATACCCTCTTTCTGTTTAACTTGTTAAATATTTTTATCCTTGATTTATTTTGAAATAATGAGATCTGTGTATATTTTAATATCACTGTCATGATGTGTAAAATTAGAGCTGGTTATTTAATTCCCTTTTTTAAATAAAATTCTGTTTTACAAAGCCCCAAATAATAGTACACTATTTTTGATATTTGAATTTTAACTTTTTTTTGCAAACTTTTTTTGCAAGTTGTAATTTTTAAATCTGCAATTTTCTGTTCTTTATTCATATTTAATACTGAACCTCTATGCACAGGAAGTGACCAAAGATACAGATTAAATACAGAGTATGGATTAATAAGGACGTTACTGCAAACCTTGTTGACTGAGAAAAATATAGGACTCTTCACCATCCAAAATTCTAAATAAATCCTTTTATATATTGTATTTAATCCAGTTGTCTCCTAAATTAACCGCTGTCTTTGTAACATTCTTGGAAAATTAGAATTAAACTGTCATAAATCTGTAGAACAGGAATTGGCAATCTTTTAGAAATGCACAAGGAGTCATAATTGGTTAATTTCTGATTTCTTGGTTTAGAGGTGAGTTACTCAGGAAATACCCTATCTGCTCAAGCAGATACTGGGTAGGTTAATAAAGTATTTCTTTAAACCTTCAAAAAAAAAAAACAACAACAAAAAAAACCTCAGTGTTTAAAACTTCTGGAATTTATTTTTATTTATGCTGTGAGGTAAAGTTCCAATATTATTTTTTTTCTGGGTGGATAGCCAGCCGATACATTAGTATTCTTTTTTCATTATTATTGAAGTTTATTGGGGTGACAATTGTTAGTAAAGTTACATAGATTTCAGGTGTACAATTCTGTATTACATCATCTATACATCCCATTGTGTGCTCACCACCCAGAGTCAATTCTCCTTCCATCACCATATATTCGATCCTCTTTACCTTCATTTACCACCCTCTGCCCCCTTACTCTCTGGTAACCTCTAAACTATTGTGTCTATGAGTTTTTGTTTCTCATTTCTTTTCCTTGTTCTTCTGTTGTTTTTGGTTTATATACCACATATCAGTGACATCATATGGTTCTCTGCTTTTTCTGTCTGACTTATTTCGCTTAGCATTCTATTCTCAAGCTCCATCCATGTTGTAACAAATGGTCCTATTTCATCTTTCCTTACCGCCGAATAGTATTCCATTGTGTATATACACCACAACTTCTTTATCCATTCATTTATCGAAGGAAATTTTGGTTCTTTCCATGTCTTGGCCACCGTAAATAAAGCTGCAATGAACATTGGAGCACACGTGTCTTTATGGATAAATGTTCTCAGATTTTTTGGGTAGATACCCAGGAGAGGGATTGCTGGGTCATACGGTAATTCTATTCATAATTTTTTGAGGAACCTCCATACTGCCTTCCATAATGGCTGCATCAGTCTGCATTCCCACCAACAGTGTATGAGGGTTCCTTTTTCGCCATAGCCTCTCCAACACTTCCTACTATTTGTCTTGTTGATGATAGCCATTCTGACTGGGGTGAGGTGATATCACATTGTGGTTTTTATTTGCATTTCTCTGATGATTAGTGGTGATGTTGAGCATTTTTTCATATGTCTCCTTGCCATTTATATGTCCTCTTTGGAGAAATGTCTCTTCAGGTCCTCTGCCCATTTTTGAATTGGGTTGTTTGTTTTTTTGTTGTTGAGTTGCATAAGTTCTTCATATATTTTGGATAATAGCCCCTTATCAGAGGCACTGTTTGCAAAAATCTTCTCCCATTCAGTTGGTTGCCTCTTTGTTTTGTTGATGGTTTCTTTTGCTGTGCAGAAGTTTTTAAGTTTGATATAGTCCCATTCATTTGTTTTAGCTTCTACTTCCCTTGCCTTTGGAGTCAAATTCATAAAATGCTCTTTGAACCCAAGATCCATAAGTTTAGTACCTATGTTTTCTTCTATGCAGTTTATTGTTTCAGGTCTTATGCTTAAGTCTTTGATTCATTTTCAATTAATTTTGGTACATGGTGACAGATAGCAGTCCAGTTTCATTCTTTTGCACATGGCTTTACAATTCTCCCAGCACCATTTATTGAACAAGCTGTCTTTTCTCTATTGTTTTTTTTTTTTTTTTGCTTCTTTGTCAAAAATTATCTGTCCATATTTATGTGGGTTTATTTCTGGGTTCTCAATTCTATTCCATTGGTCTATGTGTCTGTTTTTCTGCCAATACCATGCTGTTTTGATTATTGCTGCCCTGTAGTACAAGCTAAAATCAGGGAGTGTGATACCTCCAGCATTGTTCTTTTTTCTTAAGATTGCTTTGGCTATTCAGGGTCTTTTGTGATTCCAAACAAATCTGATGATTTTGTGTTCTATTTCTTTAAAAAATGCCATTGGGATTGTGATGGGGATTGCATTAAATCTGTTTATTGCTTTGGGTAATATGGCCATTTAACTATGTTGATTCTTCCAATCCATGAGCATGAAATGTCTTTCCATTTCTTTGTGTTTTCTTCAATTTCTTTTAAAAATCTCTTGTAGTTTTCAGCATATAGGTCTTTCACATCCTTGGTTAAGTTTATTCCTAGGTATTTTATTATTCTGTCTGCAATTGCAAAGGGAATTGTGTTTTTTTAAATTTCTTTTTCTGAGATTTCATTGTTAGTATATAGGAATGCAATGGACTTTTGTACGTTGATTTTGTAGCCGGCCACATTACTGTATTCGTTGATTGTTTCTAACAGCTTTTTGGTGGAGTCTTTAGGGTTTTCTATATACAGCATCATGTCATCTGCAAAGAGCGACAATTTAACTTCTTCATTCCCAATTTGGATGCCTTTTATTTCTTTCTCTTTCCTGATTGTTCTGGCGGGGATTTTCAACACTATGTTGAAAAGCAGAGGTGATAGGGGACAGCCCTGTTGTGTTCCTGAACATAGAGCAAAGGGCTTCAGTTTTTCACCGTTAATTATGAGATTAGCTGAGCATTTGTCATACATAGCCTTTATTATGTTAAGGTATTTTCCTTCTATACCTATTTTATTAAGAGTTTTAATCATAAATGGATGTTGTATCTTGTCAAATGCTTTTTCTGCATCAATTGATATAATCATATATTTTTTTGTCCTTATTTTGTTTATTTGATGTATCACATTGATAGATTTGCGTATGTTGAACTATCCTTGTACCCCTGGGATGAACCCCAGTTGGTCGTGATGAATAATCTTTTTAATGCATTGTTGCATTCGATTTGCTAGAATTTTGTTTAGGATTTTTGCATCTGTATTCATCAGAGATATTGATCTGTAGTTCTCTTTTTTCTTGTTGTCCCTGCCAGGTTTCCTATCAGGGTAATGTTGGCCTCATAAAATGAGTTAGGAAGCACTGTCTCTTCTTCAATTTTTTGGAAGAGTTTGAGCAGGACAGGTATTAAATCCTCTTTGAAGGTTTGGTAGAATTCACTAGTGAAGTCATCTGGTCCCAGACTTTTGCTTTTGGGAAGGTTTTGGATGACTGATTCAATTTTGTTGCTGGTGATCGGTCTGTTTACTTTTTCCAGTTCTTCATGCTTCAGCCTAGGAAGGCTATATGTTTCTAAGAACTTGTCCATTTCTTCTAGGTATTGAATTTGGTGGCATATAGCCCTTCATAGTATTGTTGGATGATCCTTTGTATTTGTGTGGCATCCGTGTTAACTTCCCCTTTTTCATTTCTGATTTTGTTTATTAGTGTCTTCTCTTTTTATCTTAGTGACTCTAGCCAAGGGTTTGTCAATTTTGTTAAGCTTTCCAAAGAACAAGCTCTTTGTCACATTAACTTTTTCTATTGTCTTTTTGTTCTGTGTTTCATTTTGTTCTGCTCTGATTTTTATTATTTCCTTTCTACTGCTGACATTAGGTTTCATTTGTTCTTCTCTTTCTAGTTCTTTAAGGTGGAACGTGAGGTTATTTATTTGGGATTTTTCTTGTTTCTTGAGATAGGTCTGTAATGATATAAATTTCCGTCTTAAAACTGCTTTCGCTGTGTCCCAAAAATTTTGGTGGGTTGTATTTTCATTGTCATTTATTTCTATGTATCTTTTGATCTCTCCTCTTATTTCTTCTTTGACCCGGTCATTCTTTAAAAGTATGTTGTTTAATTTCCATGTATTTGTGTTTTTTCCTGCTTTCTCTTTGCAGTTGATATCCAATTTCAAAGCCTTGTGATCAGAGAATATGCTTTGTATGATTTCAATCTTCTTAAATTTGCTGAGGTTAGTTTTATGTCCCAATATATGGTCTATCCTTGAGAACGTTCCATGTACACTAGAATAAAATGTATAGTTTGATGTTTTAGGATGAAGTGCTCTATAAATATCAATTATGTCCATTTCACCTTATGTGTCATTTAGCGCTGCTATTTCTTTATTTATTTTCTGTTTGGATGATCTATCCATAGCTGTCAATGATGTCTTTAGGTCCCCTACCATAATTGTGTTTTGGTCAATTTCACCCTTTAGTTCTTTTAGTAGTTGCTTGGTATATTTCGGTGCTCCCTGATTGGGGGCATAAATATTGATGATTGTTATGTCTTCTTGTTGTATTGTCCATTTTACCATTATGGAATGTCCATCTTTATCTCTTGTTACCTTTTTCACCCTGAAGTCTGTTTCATCTGATATCAATATGATGACTACACCTGATTTTCTCTAGATACCATTTACTTGAAGTGTCAATTTCCACCCTTTCACTTTGAGTCTATGCTTGTCCTTGTAGCTGAGATGTGTCTCTTGGAAACAGCATATGGTTGCGTTTAGTTTTTTGATCCAATCTGCTACTCTCTAACTTTTTATTGGTGAGTTCAGTTCATTTACATTTAGGGTGATTATTGATATGTGAGGATTTCCTGTCATTCTATCTTTAGTTTTCTTGTAAGACTGTGTCTCCATTGTTTCTTTGCCTTTTTGTTGTTGTCTATTATTTCTGTGCGGTGGTATTCTATGATGTTTCCCTCTGTTTCTTCTTTTATTATAGTATATATTTCAGTTCTTGATTTTTTTTTTTTTAGTGGTTACCCTTAATTTTATGTAAAAGGAATTTTGATATTTAGAGTATTCCATTTTCCATAGAGTATTCCATGTGCTGAAGCACGCTTACTTCCTCCATTCCCATATTCCGGTTCAGGCCTTTACTCTCCCCCTTTTTATGTTTTGGTTGCCACAAATTGTCCCTGTTGCTGGTGGTCGAATAGCTTCTTTTAGTATTTCTTGTAGTGCAGGTTGTGTATTAGAGAATTCCCTCAGCTTTTGTATGTGTGGAAAGGTCTTTATTCCTCTTTCATATCTAAGGGATATCTTTGCTGGATATAGTATTCTTGGCTCATAATTTCTCTCTTTCAATAGTTTGAATATCTGGTTCCACTCCCTCCTGGCTTGTAGAGTTTCTGCTGAAAAATCTGATGATAATCTAATGGGCTTTCCTTTGTAGGTTACCGTCTTCTTTTCCCTGGCTGCCTTGAGGATTCTTTCTTTGTTGTTGATTTTAGACAGCTTCAATACAATGTGCCTTGGAGAAGGTCTGTTGGGGTTGAGGTAATTAGGTGTTCTATTTGCTTCTTGAATTTGAGGATACAGTTTCTTTCCACAAGTTTGGGAAATTTTCATCGACTATTTGTTTGAATATACTCTCTGTCCCCTTCTCTTTTTATTCTCCTTCTGGTATGCCCATTATTCTTATATTGCTCTTTCTGATGGAGTCAGAAAGTTCTTGTAGAGTTCTTTCATATCTTTTAAGTCTTAAGTCTCTTTCTTTTTCCATTCGTGTCATTTCCAGGTTTCTATCTTCGATGTCACTGATTCTTTCATCCATCTGGTCAACTCTACTACCTAAGCTGGCTATTTCATTCTTAATTTCTTCTACTGAGTTCTTAATCTCCAGAAATTCTATTTGGTTCTTTTTTAAAATTTCAATCTCTTGGTAAAATGTTCATGTTGTTCTTTGATTGTGTTTCTGAGTTCATTAGACTGCCTTTCTGTGTTTTCTTGCATCCTGTTAAGTTTTTTTCAGAACTGCAATCTTGAATTCTCTGTCATTTAATTCACATATTTCCATATCTTTAAGTTCATTTTTGGAGGCTCTTCTCTTTCTTTCTGAGCTATCTTGTTGCCTTGGTTATTCATGGCAATTAATGATTTATTATTTCTCTTCCTAAATATCTACAGAAGTGGTTTCTGCAACAGGTTGATAGGATGCCTTTCTTTTGTTTTTTAGTACATGTTTGTAGAATGTTTTATTTCCTCTCCGACTGCATCCCTTTTTTCTCTCTCACCTGTAGTGTTATGTTTTCTCTGCACTATTTCAGCTACTCAAACAATGCGGGGATTCCTTGGAAGGCGGGCTCCTCCCTTTTATAGTTCGCCTGGGTCATAGGGCACCGTGTCCCTGTGGGGGTGTGGAGAGCTTTTGAAGTTCCGAAGCTCTTCCTGCACCAGATTCAGAGTCCGTGTGTTTCAGTGGTTTTGTTTACTCCTGCAGGGAACCTCCCAAATAGGTGGGGACAGGGGCGGGGTGAGTTGTCATAATTGGCCCAGAGCAATGGCGGTGACCACCACCACAGCCGGTCCTGCTTCCACAGCTCCCTCCCCTTTGACAGAACTAGTTGTGCTGTGAATCTGTGTCTGCGGACCACAGTTCTCAGAACTGCAAATATTCTGTTCTTTTGATCAGACACTGCTACTGTTCCAATTCTAGCACTGGGCAGGTGGGGGTGGGGCGAGCTCTGGGAAAGCAGGAAGGGGGTGGCTAGTTGCAGTGCCTAAGGCTTCCGTTTTCTATGGCAGTGAGGACTTACACCACCGTTTTCAGCCTTCTTCCCTCAGTCTTTGCTCCGAGGTCTCTGCCATGAGCGTTTGGTTCAGCCGTGTTATATTCTGTCCCCTCAGCCCTGTAGGCCATAAATGGAGCCCTAGCAGTCTGAGTTCTTCCCTCTCCCACAGGTGCGGTAGTTCCAGGGTGCAGTGAGATTGGAGCACTGAGCTAGGTCTTGTCCTGCCCCTGCGCAGCTCCGTCTCTGCACTTCTCCCTTCCCTCCTCCCCTGCTCACACAATTTTCCCACCTTTAGGTGAATTCAGTAGTGAGACTCTTCGTCTTGCCTGTCTGCTGTGCAGGGAGTCCTTTGTGGAGTTATAGTTGTTCAATTTGTTGTAAATTCCAGGGGAGATTTCCAGAGGCTCACCTCACGCCACCATTTTGATGACGTCACTCAATTCCACTATTCTGTTACAGTGATATTAAGTAACATCTCATAAATTCCCATATATAGAAATATACTTCTTATCTTTCTATTCTACTCCTCTTTCAACTTTTTATCAATATTAACATGGTATTCTCATGACAGTGGCTCTGAGTTTTAATATTCAGTATGGCAGATCTCATACTCAAGTAATATTTTTTTTTTCATATTTTTGGCTTTTTAATGCTACTTAGGATTTCACTTACTTTATATATCTTGGGAGTTAATTAATATTTGATTAAGTTAAATCTTCTAAATCAAAAATAAAGTAGATCTTTTCATTAATTCATAACATGTCTTTTGTCATTTAGAGAACTCTACATATGAAGTTTTCTTCATATGGGGTTGTGGGGTCAGAGCCAAGGAGTGCATTTCTAGGCTCTCGGCCTCACATAGAAAAGTGCTGGCTCAGGTAGTAGTCGGTCATCAGCTGTGACCAGTTCGCCATCGGCTGTTATCAGTTAGCAATTAGCCACTGATATAACTGCCGTGGCAAAGCTAGCAAGGTGTGGCGTGGTGGTGTGGTGTCCTGATGTGGCGTGGCGTGGCAGAATGTGGATTCCGGATTACAGAAGAGGCAGATTGCAGCTAGCAAGTGAGGTTGGTTGGCAGAGACAAGTGGACGGCGGGCTCCTGTAGCTCCTGCTTCATGTGTCTCCAACCCAGCCGCCAGTGACACTATAGTGGTATGACTCCCTTATCTATGGCTCCGTGGGTATTCGTTTTTGGCCTCATCATGTACTGCATTCTTATGTGGGGAGCAGGACCAGAGACCCTCCCTGACACCCAGCATGACAGGGATCTATACCATTCTTGTGAAATTTATTCCTAAGTATTTTATATTTTTGTCACTTTTTTGAATGGACTATTTATTCCCATTTTCATTTGTAGGTGGTTATTTTTATAGAGATAATAGCTTTAATTCTGTTTTCATATACTTATCTTTTCTACATGACATGTTTCCCTTTTAAATTCAAGTAGTCCTTTGTTTCTTCAAATATGGTTGCTTGAGTTTTCTAGGTCTACATTTATATCATCTGTGAAAAGAGTTAAGCTTAACTCTTCTTTTCACATGTGTAGGAAGTATGAGGGTTCCTTTACCCTAGCGGCTGACTTTCAGGCCCAATAGAAGGGTGACTTTGCTCGGTTTTCCAAAGGCTACAAAGTCAGTAGACATCTTAACTATCACTTCTCAACATATGGCTCACCTGGTCGAGGCATATGCTGCTGATTACATTATCTGTGTTGGCTTCCCCTTGAATGTAGTGGTAAGAAACCAGCTATAATTCCTGCCTCTCCTTTACCAACTTCAATACTTTGAAAGTCTGAAATACAGAACAGAACGTGCCATTTTGCACCTATCAAAAACTGTTCACTATGAGTCAGATTCACACTTCTGAGTTGAAAATTTATCCAGATCAGTGTCCTTCTTTCACCAAGATGTTAAGCTGATTGTGGTGATGGTAGCTGGTGTTACTGTTGTTTGTAAGGGTGAAATTCAGGGAATCAGTAATGCAGTTAGAGTTAGCTAGTTTGCAGTTTAACTCACTGCATACCTTGCATCTAGCCACTATAATTAGACTGTTTGTTTGCAGTTTGATCCATCCTGATATTCATCTGTTTTCTCTTTGTTTCTCCCCTCACTAATTAACTAAAGAACTTTGTTTCCTTTCTCAAGTAAGTCCATACCTCATTAATTAACAATATCCTAACATGGGAAAGAGCAATTTCTTAATCCTCAGGTGCCCGGACACTAGAATCCAATTTACAACTTCTTGAAGTTTTTACTGGTGATGCATTAAAGTCCCAGGCCTCAATGGCTGAGTCTAAGTCAAGAGTCCTGAGATAGTATCATCTTCAAACCGACCAGACCCCAGGAATAATAGAGCCCTCAAACGTCCCTAACCAACTCCCCCTTTCCTATATAAGAAAAAAGCTGACCTGAAGTTAGTGCAGCTCTCTGTCAGACTCCGCCCTGGCGATCCCCCACCCTCCACTGGTGTTTCTTTCCTTACTACCTGCAGCAGCTGTCCACTCTCAGACTTTGGACTCTGCCCTGGTGACTGCTCCCCCCTCCCCCTGCTGGTGTTTCTCTCCTTACTACCCAAGGAAGCTGTCATTTTTGGACGCTGCCAGGGGCATTCTCTCTCTTCCTAACTTTAATAAAAATTTCCTTTGTAGATTCTTGTGTGAATGCTTTTACTTTTTCAAATGACCAGATGTTCATTCCACACCATGACATTTTGGTGCCGAAACCCAGGAGAGTTGGGGTGCAGAAGGATGTTTGCTTCCTGTATCTCGACCAGCCATCGTCGAGAATATGTAAGCACCTTGGCTGTGATCCACTACTGTTCCAGAATGTATCCTGAGAAACCCTGACTGTGGCCAGAAAGACTGGCGGTACCCTGAGAAACCGTGGCTGTGCCCAGAAAGTAGGTGGACATCGAGGGACACTCTCCTTCTCTCTCTCTCAGGCTACCTCCTTCTCTGTCCTTCAGGAGCCTCTCATAGAAAAATGTTAAACCCTGTGTAATGCATTGTCTCTGGTCCTGCTCCTCGCACAAGAACGCAGGATATGGTGAGGCCAAAAAAGAACAACGGAAACGTAGATAGGAGAATCGTACTACTATATTCTCGATGGCGACTGGTCGAGACACAACAGAAAACATCCACCAGCACCCCAAGAAGAGGTCTTCCTGAACGGCAGTCTCACTGGCAGCCGGGTGAGACACAGGAAGTAGTATCCACATGATCCGCAATCCCCACTTGCTAGCCATAATCTGCAGTCCGCTTCTCTGCCAACCAACAAAAACCCCACTTGCTAGCTGCAATCCGTGCCTGCTAACCCAGCCATGACTGTTATATTAGTGGCTAATGGCTAACTGGTTACACCTGGTGGCCAACTAGTCACAGCTGATGGCCATCTACTACCCGAGCCAGCACCTTTCCACGTGAGGTCGAGAGCTTGGAAACTGCTCTCCTGGCTCTGTCTCCACACTCCACCCTTCCAGAGTCTCACCTCACAATCTATGCGATAAGTGTCTTCCACAAGGGGCCCTGTGTCAGGAACCCAGCTCACAAGAAAATGTTTCAGTCTTGTTCAAGTAGTGTCCCAGGAGGTGTCCCTCGATGTCCACCTACTTTCTGGGCACAGCCAGGGTTTCTCAGGGTACCATGCAGGAACAATAGTGGCTCAGAGCCAAGGTGCTTACATATTCTCGACGGCGGCTGGTCAAGACACAGGAAGCAAACATCCACCTGTTCCACTACATGGTGGTACGTTCCCAAGCAAACAGCCAAGCGGTCCATCAAATCAGGGAAGAAAGGCAATTCCTCATAGTCCACAGTCATTTGCCAGGGCTGTGCGTTGGCCTCACAATGTGTGCTCTCTCTGCTGGGTGAGGACTCAAAGTCCTCCCCAACCTGGGGGTGAGGGACAACATTGACCTCACCGGCATCCTCCACCGAGGACTCAGGAAGAGTTTCTTCCTGGGACCACAAGTCCCTCACCTGGGCTGCCTCAACAAGCATATCCCAGCCCACAAGGCCACAATGAACTTTGCTTTCTCTGGCCTACGCTGGTTGGAGAACTCTCCATGTCTTCCCACCTCTCCACAGGGGTCCAACTCTCTGGCAGCTGCACGGCTTTTTCTGTGCTGGTCGGAGAACCATCCATGTTCTCTCATCCTTCCATGGGGGTCCAGCTCCTGACAACAGTAGCCACTGGGCACCACACACTGTGCGGGGGGCCACATGTCCTCCCGCCCAGAGTCAGACACCATTCCTACCTGGCTGGAATCCTGCTCACCGCGCCAGGTGTCTGAGTGGGTGGTGGCCTCAGTGTAAGATGTCCACATCTCTAGGAGCCCATTGCAGCAACAGACCACCAAAGGAAGACGACGCTTGCTTTAGCATATAGGGCAGCGTGCGATCTGGAGGCTTGAGAGGACCACCAATTCACCAAGGGGTCACATTTTTCCCAAGCAGATCACGTTTCCTGTTCCTGAAGCTGCTCCTTATGGTCTTCCTGAGACTGAGTGTTCATACATGCAAACTGCTCCACCATCCTTTGGAGAGTTCTGGCCGGCACCATACCCTGCTCACGAAACTGAGCTTTCATACATATAAACTGCTCCATTACCCCTTTGGGGATTCTGGCTGGCACCATACCCTGCTTGTTGTGCCATGTGTAATGCAGGATCTCTGATCTCGCTCCCCCCACAAGAATACAGGATATAGTGAGGCCAAAAAGGAACAACAACGGAGCCATAGATAGGGAAGTCATACCACTATATTGTTGATGGCGACTGGTCGAGACACAAAAGCAAACATCCTCCAGTACCCCAAAAAGGGGGTCTTCCTGCACCCCAGTCTCGCTGGCAGCTGGGCAGGACACAGGAAGTAGTATACACACGATCCACAATCTGCCATCCGTGCTTGCTAACCCCACTTTCTAGCCGCAGTCTGCAGTCCGCTTCTCTGCCAACCAACCAAAACCCCACTTGCTAGCTGCAATCCATGCCTGCTAGCCCAGCCACAGCAGTTACATTAGTGGCTAATGGCAAACTGGTTACAGGTGATGGCCAACTAGTCACAGCTGATGGCCATCTACTACCCGAGCCAGCACCTTTCCATGTGAGGCCGAGAGTCTGGAAACTGCTCTCCTGGCTCTGTCCCCACACCCTCCCACTCCTCCCGTTCCCTGTGTCCTTTACTCTTGCTTTAAATCTAATCCTCCACAAGGCACCTCCAGTGGTCTAGCCGTGGTGTCAGTCAGTAAGTGGATATGCCTGGGGACATACACAGGGCACCAGGAATTCCATGAACCGGGTCAACGACCCTGACCACAGCCATGCTGAGGATGCTCACACAGCTAACATTCTCTCTATGTCTATCTCTCTCTCTCACACTCTCTCTGAACTATATGGTAATGTGCACTAATTCTGTAACTCCAGAGGTAGAGACAAACTGGCAGAAAATTAGGGGGATGCCCCTCGATTTCCTGGCCAAGTGGGGGGACAGAGTCCCAGAGAGCAGTTTCCAGGCTCTCGGCTTCACGTGGAAAGGTGCTGGCTCCGGTAGTAGATGGTTGTCAGCTGTGGCTAGTTGGCCGTCAGGTGTAACCAGTTAGCCAATTAACCACTGATATAACTGCCGCAGCTGCGCGGGTTGGAGAGTCGAGTCGAGTCGAGCGTGAGTCGATTGGTTGGCAGGCAAAAAAGCGGACAGCAGGTTGCAGGTCCTGTGACTCCAGCCTCCAGTGAGACTATAGTGCCACCAGTGAAACTATAGTGATATGACTCCCTTGTCTATGGCTTCGTGGGTGTTCCTTTTTGGCCTAGCCATATCCTGTGTTCTTATATGGGGAGCAGGACTAGAGGCCCCACAGGCCACCGCGCATGACAAATGGCGCAGCATGCAGAGTCTCCCGCATGACAAATGGTGCAGCGAGCAGGGTACCCCGCATGTCACCAAGTTATATCAAACCACTATCCCCGCAGCCATAGGAGGTGGCCCCTCTAATCTACAAACTGGGAACTTGTACTCTCTCTCGTCCCTGCTGTTGGAGCCTCTCTTAGGCTAATCACTGGCACCTGTACTGGCTTGTAGACCACCTGGGCTTCATGCTGGGCCTCTCTGTCTGATTGGCCTCTCTGTCTGAAGCCAATCTGGTTCTGGGCTGGTCAGAGACCAGGTTTTGACCCCAAGCTCCTCATTTCAGGAGGATTTGGTTCTGTGAGTACTTTGGTTTATTTGTGACTTATTTGTTTTATTTGCCTCTAGTCTGTCTTTTCCGTTTTCCTTTTCCATTTCAATTTGTATCTTAGACACCAAGCTGATGGGGCGCTGTGTATCTATACTTTCTGAGAGTCCCCTAGGTCATATATTAGCAAACTGGTTAAATTATAAGGAAATGAAATTTTATTGTAACACTGCTTGGCCCATATATGTTCTAAATTGTAAGGAAAGGTAGCCTCTCAATGGGATTTTTGCAGTTAAAATTGTTTTTGTACACCAACTCTTTATTCAGAAACTTGGCAAAAGTAAGTCTTGACTTTTCTAACTCTCAGTAACTTTCAATCTCTTGCAGATAGCCTGAAAAGTAAACAAAGAGGGCTGCTGCAGCTGCTGCCTGAGGCTGAGGTAACTAAAGAGAAAAGAGGCACTTTTAAAGCAGGGGGCAAGCCCTTCCCCATTCCGTATTACAGCCTCCTGAAGTTGTAAGGAAAACTATAAGATCTTAGGTCCTCTCTGCAATTATTGGTGCTTCTGTTTATATACATCTCATCTCTGAAATCTGTACTTGTCTGTGTTTTACATATATAAAATATATATATATATATATATATATATATATATATATATGGTTTTTTTGCCTCCTGATATTTATAATGTTTGATTGGCTTAAAATGAAGGATTGAGCATTTATATTAATTAAGATAATAAAAACTAACCCAAGTACTTTTCAGGATCATGTAATCTAAAGCAATATTTGATACTAAGGATGGTTTAACTTTTAGTTAAATAGATGTCAACGAAAAAGCATCCAGTCTAAAAAAAAGCTTATAAGAGTTTATTTGAGCCAAACTGATGCTAATGTCCAGGAAGAAGAGTCTCAACAGATTGAGAAAATGCTCCGGAAAATTACCATTTTGTGACTTATTTTATACATTAGAATCAAAGGAGGAAGATTACATGAAATCCACTGGTTGTAAATTAAAGGGGTGGGAGAAAGCAAAGCGGAAAAATCTCTGGGATTGGATAAAAAGCAAATTGGAGAGACACACTCTTCTTTTACATTGGTGGGTACAGATAGTTTATAACATTTTACAGCACATAGAGATGGGATTTAGGGACCAAGGTAACAATGAGGGATTTTGTAGTTTCCTGCTCTGGTGTGGTGGGTTGTACCCCCTGGTAGGTCCGGAAAAAGGGATTACTCTGACATTTCAAGGGTATGTTATTTTAGATTCAAAAATACAATAGATAGGCTCACTTAAGTTAAAGATTGACCTTTATCAAGGAAGCTACAGGCCAAGGATGTGACTTCTCACCATGGCCAACCTTAGTTATGAATTTTAATGTTCACACCATCCTATGTGGTTATTTTCAGTCTCCTGAGCTTGTCAGGTTTAACATATAGCCCCCTTTCTGTCCACATAGACATGTCTTTTAAGGTTGTTAACATAAAATATGGTATCTCTTGTTTTACCTAAGTTTGCAAAAATAAATTCATGTTATCTCTCTTACACATTTGTCAAGAAAATAAGCATGGGTAATTAACGTTGAAATCTCACAGAGTTAAGAACTTATAAGAAGTAACTAAAAAAGGTGTTACCATGTTTCCCCGAAAATAAGACCTAGCCAGACAATCAGCTCTAATGCGTCTTTTGGAGCAAAAATTAATATAAGACCCAGTCTTATTTTACTATAAGACCAGGTCTTTAATATAATACAATATATTATAATATAATATAATACCGGGTGTTATTTTACTATAAGACCGAGTCATTATAATATAATATAATATAATGTAATATATAATACTGGATCTTATATTAATGTTTGTTCCAAAAGATGAATTAGAGCTGATTGTTCGGCTAGGTCTTATTTTCAGGGAAAAACAGTGGATAAAACTTTCAGTAATAATTATATAATGTGGATGGTTGGACGTAGATTCTCAACATCTGTTGGTAACTTAAGATTTTAGTTTTAATAAGCTTTGTTAAATGATAAAGGTTATTAAATATCTAGGTATTTCAAAATAATGAAATACTAAAATATTAATTATTGGATGAGTCTGAGTTCATCTACTTCTTGTCACAAGAATGTTAAAAGACAAAGATATGTTAATAAATATATCTTTTTATTTTTAAGGGGAACAGGACTTTATTGGGGAACTGTATGTATTTCCAGGATTTTTTCCAAGTCAGGGTGTTGTCTTTTCAATCTTAGTTGTGGAGGATGCGGCTCAGCTGCAGGTCCAGCTGCCATTGTTAGTTGCAGGGGGCAGAGCCCACCATCCTTTCTGGGAGTCGAGGAGTCGAACTGGCAACCTTGTGGTTGAAAGACCACTGGCCCATGTGGGAATCGAACTGGCAGCCTTCAGCTTTAAGAGTGTAGAGTTCCAACAGCCTGAGCCACTGGGCCGGCCCCAATAGATATATCTTGTCTTTTTATGAAAGCCTATGTGTTTGAAGGTTGCAAAATATGTTCCTGGATTTGCCAAGGGAAATGCTTGCTTTTAGTTGTCAGTAAAAATTAAGGTTGTGAAGATTATGGATTCTAATTAATATGAAAGGAAATGGTGTGTGTTTTCAAAGAAGGTATAAGGTATGGAAATACATTTTTTTGGAAGGAATTAAAAGAAGGTAGTTTGTCCTAAGGATGGTTATTTCTGAATGAGTGAAAGACAAACCATAATGCAGGGACTCAACTCCCTCTCCACCCACAAGAACGCAGGATATGGTGAGGCCCAAAAGGAACAACAATAGAGCCATAGATAGGGGAGTCATACCACTATGTTCTCAATGGCAACTGGTCGAGATACAAAAGCAAACATCCACCAGTACCCCAGTGAGGGGTCTTCCTGCACTCCAGTCTCGCTGGCAGCTGGGTGAGACACAGGAAGTAGGATCAACATGATCCGCAATCTACAATCTGCTTGCTAACCGCACTTGCTAGCCACAATCCGCCATCTGCCTCTCTGCCAACCAACCAACCCCCTAGCATAAACATGGCAGTTACATTAGTGGCTAATGGCTAACTGGTTACAGTTGATGGCCATCTGATCACAGCTGATGGCCATCTACTACCTGAGCCAGCACCTTTCCACGTGAGGCCGAGAGCCTGGAAAATGCTCTCTGGGACTGTCCCCACACAAACTAAGAGGGACTGGGAAAGATGTAGGTTTATGAAGGAAAATCTTGAAGGAATTTTATGTATGGTTAAGCTAAATGCAATTAATTAAGTTTAAATATCAAAGGTAAGCTGGTGCAAAATTCGAGTTAAGTTTTCTCCCTCTGCTAAATAAGACAAATTTTGTTAGGCTATTGGTCTGCTACCGATATTATGAAAATGTTTTCTGCCTGAAAAGCAGAGATTATATATGTCATCAAAATAATTTCTATGTTTTATATTGTCTTAAACAGGTCTTTATTTACTGAAAAAACAAAACAACCTTAAATCTAAAAACTAAGTTTTGCTAATAGTTACGTAAACTTCTGTATTTTATTATAGAACTACTCGACTTCATATGCCCTTCTCGGTGTCAGTACAGGCCAGTGGTTAAGGAAGCTTAACCTAATGTTTTCCCTAACTGGAGGGAACTATAATGGTTCTGGCCCACTGTTACATCCCTGATAAAGAGCCTCTGATCCTAGAGAAGGCCAGGAAATTTATTTAAATGTCGTTAACAACCAAGACAGAAAAAAATGAGAAAAATAGGGAACAGTGAGACCAGACAAGGCCAGAGACAGGTCAGACTTTTGGACACAGTTAAAGACAATGCAGGGCTGAAGCCACCTCAGGGCACCCCAGAAACCCCAGAAGAGGAAACGCCAGATAAAGGAATCTACTTTGGATGTAGAAGCCCAGACCACTGGAATAAGGAGTGTCCTAACCTTCAAAAGCAGCCGTGACCTCTGTAAAAACTAAAGGGCACTGGAGGAGTGATTGCTTCCTGTTCTGAAGGGAGCAGGGACCAGCTCCCTCCCCACAAATGGCTGTGATCACTAATGGGCCTGAAGCTCCCAGTGGCTCTCAAACTGTTCTCATCACAGGGGCAAAATTGCAGGTGACCCTTGATGTGGCAGGTAAACCAGTTAATTTCCTGATTAAAATGGAAGCCATTTATTCTGTCTCAACTGCTCATTCTGACCTTTTTCCTCTGAAAACTGTTCGGTTTTTAAAGATAAAAAGCTCATTTTACTCTACCAGTTCCTTACCATTGGTCTATACCTTAGAGAAAATGTAAAATGAGAAAATCAGACTTGAAAAGGACTCTGAAAAAGTTTTATCAGGAGACCTGTAGGCCCTGGCTCTAACTGCTGCCCATTGCTTTAGATTCTAACCTCAATTTGTTACTTCCTATATTATTAACTTAGGAAAAGTTCAGCAGGGACTTAGGATATATAGGGACCGGCATCTCTTCCAGACCAACCCCTCTACACCTTGTAGCTCTGGAAACCCAGGGTGTAAAAGGAAGCCAAATGAGTCAAAGTAGTCTGAGGCTCTGCGCCCCTCAGCCAATAGATTGACACAGGAGTTGGGTCATAGAATAAGCGTTTATTATCAGAGCACCTGTGGTCTGAGAAGGAAGTAGGTTAACACCTCCAAAAACTGCCTTAACATTCTCAAACTAGCTGGGGGTATTTAAGGGAAAATCAGGGCATTCTCCCAGAGGCTGCATGATGTCCTGGAGTCTGTTCTCCTTTCATGATACCACCTTCTGTCATTGTATCTCTTGTGGTGCCAGCGGTCTAGAACGGTGGGGGAGTAACCTGGGAAAATGCTAAATAATAGAGTTTGCACCCTGTTTCCCCAAAAATAATACCTAGCAGGACAATGAGCTCTAATGCATCTTTTGGAGCAAAAATTAATATAAGACCCTATATTATATTATATTATATTATATTATATTATATTATATTATAGACATGGTCTTATAGTAAAATAGTAAAATAAGACCGGGTCTATAATATAATATAATATGATATATGATTATATAATTATATAATATAATATAGAGCTGATTGACTGGCGAGGTCTTATTTTCAGGGAAACACGGTAATTAGAAAGCATCTACAAGGTGATCTTCTAAGATAAGGAGCTGGAACAGGGACAGGGCCTCTGGGAGGCATTCTGAGCTTAGCCACAGAGGGTGTGAAGCCCACCTGGATGGGGGCAGGGCATCCCAGAGGCATTCTGAATACAGGGGACTCAGCTGGGCCCTGCTTCAAGAGGACCGAGTACTATAAAAATCCTACAGGGAGGGGTCTCTGATAGATCAGTTAGCTCCTAATAAAAGGGGCCTGATATAGTTCTGAACACCCCAACTACTGTTGGGCAACAGAGAGTCAGCAGCTGGGTCCACTTCCCTCAAATCTAACCTGTTTCATTTAAGTCTCCACAGGTCTCCCCCAGAAAGGAAGACTGTCACCCCTATTCCTAAGAGCCAACTGAAGACCTTAAGCTCCTCTTCAAATAAACAAGCAAATCAATCTCTCAAGACTGGTAAGTACTGATAACTGCTAGAGATGCTCATTTTTGCCTTTCTGTTTAGCCTTATTTTGGGTCTAGTTTTCCTCTTTACTGGGATCTGCATTAAACACATCATTATAACTTTTAGTCCCTTTGGCTCTTTTCTTCCCCGGACTCCTCTGGGAAGAGCAGGAAAGTAACATTATTGTTAATTTTCTGGAAGTGATAATCTTTAACCCTTGTCTTGTAGTTTCATTGTTAGGTTTGTGTCATCTGAGACACAGGAGTTTCATCTACAGATGGTCATCCACCAGGGTTCCAACTCGTCCCTTCTAAGGATGACAATCCATGCCAGCAGCCACTTGACCAAGTGGCCCAGGTTTTTTTCTCTTAAAGTTCCTCCATAGTCCTCTGCCCGCTATAATGGAATAGCAAAGAACTCTGATACCCATAGGCAGAGACTATGCCCACTCTCAGCATGAAGTAGCAAGAGCGGTCATCACCCGTTACCCTTATCATTGCCCCCAAACCAGTGATTAATCCTCATATACTACTATGATTTTATAGAATAAAGTGAACATATGACGGGGGAAATGTAAGAGTGAAATTCAGAGAATCAATAACGCAGTTTGACTTAGTTTGCCTTAGTTTGCAGTTTAACTCACTGCATAGCTTGCTATCTAGCCACCTATAATTAGACTGTTTGTTTGCAGTTTGATCCATCCTGAAATTCATGTTTTCTCTTTGTTTCTCCCCTCACTGATTAACTAAAGAACTTTGTTTCCTTTCTCAAGTAAGTTCATACCTCATTAATTAAAAACACCCTAACTGGGAAAGAGCAATTTCTTAATCCTCAGGTGTCCGGACACTAGAATCCAATTTACAACTTCTTGAAGTTTCTACTGGTGACACATTAAAGTCCCAGACCTCAATGGCTGAATCTGAGTCCAGAGTCTGGAGATAACATCATCTTCAAACAGACCACACCCTAGGAAAGATGTCAGCCCTCAAACTTACCTAACTAACTCCCCTTTTCGTATATAAGAAAAAAGTTAACCTGAAATTAGTGCAGCTATCTGTCAGACTCTATCCTGGCGATCCCCCACCACCGCCGGTGTTTCTTTCCTTCCTACCCAAGGCAGCCATCATCTTTGGATACTGCCATGGGCATTCTCTCTCTTCCCAACTTTAATAAAAACTTCCTTTGTAGAGTCTTGTGTGAATGCTTTTACCTTTTGCGAATGACCAGGCTTTCACTCCATGCCACGACATTGTTGAAATTAGAATTTGAGATACAGGCTATATATGCAGTTTTCCACTTTCTTCCATATCTGGTTATTTTTGTGGAACTAACAAATTTATCTTCTCAGCAAGTTTTGACAAGACTGCTTTCTTCCATCTGCCAACAACTATATGTCCACTTATGGACTATAAATCATTCTGTAGTCATCTTTCAAACTGAGCTCATTATAATCCACAAGAATTTCAGAAGTCAGTATTAAATTCAAAGTCCATCTCAAGACTTCAAATAAAATTTTCAATTGCATTGTGCCTCAAAATGCATTGGCTGCACTGCTAGGGGTTACAATTTATCCAGGATGCAAACAATTCTTAGCAATCCCACCCAAATACCACTGGTAATATATGTAAATCTTAGACTATAAATTCAATGGGCAAGAAATATCACTTCCTTTATTTTCTATTGGTTAACCAAGTTTTTAACTCTGAGCATCATTCTACTCTATGGTGGGGGAAACTTCTGGTTTCTGCCCTTACTCTCTAGAGCTCTACTCTAATAGCCCTTGGTGCTCATTCGTTAAGCACACATATTATTGCTACAATACTCACATCACTTCCTACACACCCTGGTTAGATTCAGTGTCCTTTCTGATATTTCTGTGCTACAATCATGAGTATGGGAGTTTTGTTACAGTTCCCCATGATCTGCTGCCCAATAGTGCCACATAAGTCATTCTCTCTGGGATCTTCTCACCTCCCTGGTAGTGCTGATGAAAATAAGAAGACAGGGACCCTCTTCTCTTAGAACCCACAAACATCTCTCTCCCCAGTAGAAAAATCTTGTTCTAGTCTGGAAAAAGTCTTTCCCCCTTCCTGTTTTGTCAAGATTTTCTGTTTATGCCATGATACCCTATCCCCACTGTAATCACTAAACATTTAGAAAAATAACCTAGAATGATTGGGAAGATATTTCTGCTTTCTAGTCTGCCACATTCTCCCCCTGAGGCAAGGAGAAATATGTAGGCTCTTACATGGATAAGGACAATGAAAGAGAAAATTTCAAGGAATGGAATAAAGACATATAAAAGTATTAAAATATCAAATGTTATCCAGATATATAAGATAGGCTTTTTCAAATGAAGATATATTAAAAACTAAATAATAAAAACTAAAAAACTAAATAACACTAAGAAAAGCCAAATCAAATGAAATGAAAATGCCCTAGTTTCCAGGTTAATGGCCAATCTCCACTGTCCACTTAACTCAAAAAGCATATGAGAACTCAACACTGAGCAGTGAGGCCCTCATTTGCCTCCTTCCCCACTAGCAGAAGTGTTCATATGTATTTTCATCACAGGAACAAAGAAAGATAAGAATAAAGATACATATACATTAAAAGTAAAAGATTACTAAGTAAACCCTAATAATAAGAAAGCAAGAGTGGCTATTTTAATCTCAGATAAAGTGGACTATAGAATAAGGAATATCAGATATAAAAGGGGGAATTTAATAATGATAATAGAGTCAATTCATCAAGAACACATAGTCTTAAATGTGCATGTAACTAGTACTAGAACTTCAAAATACATGAAGCAAAACCTGACAGAAATGAAAGGGAAATATGTAAACTCCAAATTCCAGTTGGAGATTTCAACTTTTCTATGTCAGGAAGTAATAGAGCAAGTAGACCAAACATTAGAAAGGATATAAAATATTTGAAGAAAAATATCAACTTACAACCTAATTAACATTTTGAGAACAGACCACCCAACAACAGCCAAATACACATTCTTCTCAACTGCACATGGAACATTCACCAAGATAGACAATACACAGGACCTAAAACAAGTTTCAGTAGAATTTAAAAGATTAAAATCACACTGTGTTTTCTGACCACAAGGGAACAAAATTAAAAATTAATAACTAGAACCAAATGGGAGAAGATATTTGCAAACCACACCTCCGATAAGGGGCTAATATCCACAATATAGAAACAACTCATACAACTCAACGACAACAACAAAAAATCCAATCCAATTACAAAATGGACAGAGGACCTGAACAGACACTTCTCCCAAGAAGACATTCTACAAACGGCCAACCTATATATAGGATGCTCAACTTCAGTAGCTATTAGGGAAATGCAAATCAAAACCACAATGAGATAACATCTCACACCTGTTAGAATGGCTATTATCAGCTAGACAAGTAATAAGTGTTGGAGAGGTTGTGGAGAAAAAGGATCTCTCATACACTGCTAGTCCTGGCTTAACTATTAACAGTGCCTTTCTCATTTATACCCTAAACAATAGAGGCCTCTGTGACTAAGAGGAGCAGATGCATTAATAGTGGGGCAGGTAGCAACTCCTGAAGAAGGTTTTGGCAAAGAAGAACATCAAATCTAAACTCTTGGAAGAAGAGCTACACCACATAGCAAAGTGGATCAACTCCAAGCTATAGACTGACAAGCAAAAGCAAATTCAAGTCAGAGCTTTGGAAAGTTCACAGGTTCCTGAGCAGTCAAAACTAGGCACGTGTATCTCCCTGAGTCCAACCAGGAAGTAGAAACCACACAGTGAGGTAAACAGAGGAGGCTGAATTATTAAACTATAATAAGAAAATAACTATAAGATATAAGAAATCTCTACATGGAATTCTAGGGCTGAAGGGGACTATCCAAGGAAGAATAAGGCTGGAGTGCAGACCTCATTGCAGAAGGCATAATTTAATCTCTTGGGTAGCAGAGAAATTTGCCGGTTTGTCTGGGCCACACCTAGTCTGCAGTGACTGGACAAGTTAGAGCAATCCTCCAAACCTAGGCAAGGGCTTGCAGAAAGAGTGAGACGTAGTGGAAACCTCCGGGTGACATGTGGGCACCGGGAGGGGCAGGAAGCCTTCGGAATGCCAGTTTCCATATCAAGATGGCCATGGGAAGGTCATTGACAGGCTGGGGCTGCAAGGTCACCAAGTGTCCATGAGCTCTGGGCACATGGCTGGGAGAGCACTCCACAGCATACGTTTGTACATACTCTGCTGACCCACCATGTATTAGCTGGAAACTGCAGGAGAGCCCTTCCTCCTGCAGTGTCTCTCTGGGGCCCTCTATTTAAAAAGCTGAATGCTGTGCTCACTTTAGAGGAGAAATGATGAGGAATTCCATCCATTATCACTGAGCATATAATGAAGGATGAATTTGGAGCTCAGTGGCAATTAAGCGACTATCAGCACAGCACTCAATAAAGGAACACAATATTTATAATTTTATAGGGAATATTAATACACTCTAAATGAATTTTCTGGATTTTCTGAGATGATTTGAACTAAATATTTGAAGGAAGAAAACAGAATTCCCTAGAGAGATAGGCCTTTATTTCCAAAACAAATCAGTTGCTTGAAAATGAACCAGAGCTACTGTAAACTCATGCTGAAGCATTTTCAAAAAGATTTCAGAAGGGACTTTAACACACATGCCCAAAGAATGTCTTTTACAGTGCTATTGGTTCATGAACTTGACACTGCCTGAGGACAGTGTGGTACCAAAAACAGTAATAGACCACACATTGCTGAAGGTATTGTAGATTGCCACATATTTGTACACATTTGCTCCCCACAACAAGTCTGTCAGAAAAATCTGTCTTAGTCCATTTGGACTGCTATAACAAAATACTGAAGACTGGGTGGCTTATAAATAATAGAAATTTATTTCTCACAGTTTGGAAGCTGGGAAGTCCAAGATCAAGGCACAAGAAGATTCAGTGTTTGGTGAAGGCCTACTTTCCAGTTCCTAGACGGCACCTTCTGCTGTGTCTTCACATGGTAGAGGAGGTAAGGGGCCTCTTTTATAAGGGCATTAATTCCATTTATGAGAATTGAGACCTCACAACTTAATCACCTCCCAAAGGCCCCACCTCCTAAATACCATCCATCACCTTGGGCATTGGATTTTCAACATGAATTGTGAGAGGACACAAACATTCAACCTGTAGGGTAATAAAGACAAATATTATTATCCCCATTTGGCACAGGAAGAAACTGACTCAGAGGCTAGAACTCCAGTGTTCTGATCCAGTGTATTTGCTAGTTCACCTTGCTGCGTCTCTAAATTCTACTTCAAATTCTCCTCCTTCCAGGAAGCCTTCCCTGGCTAACCTCAAGCCAATATTTTCACTTATTATTAGGAATTTGTTGCATAGCATTACACAATGCCAAAGAATAGTGCTTCTCTAACTTTAGCTAAACATCAAAACCACCTGAGGGCTTGTTGAAATAGATGACTGGGCCCCACTCCCAAGATTTCTCATTCAGTAGGTCTGGGGTAGGGCCCAAAATAATTTGCAAGTTTCCAGGTGATACCAAAGATGCTGATCAGAAGACCACAATTTTGAATCACTGATTTAGAAGTGTAATGCAGGGTCTCTTGTCCCGCACTCGTCGGGTGGACACAGAATACGGTGAAGCTGAAAAGGAACACCAACGGAGCCATGGATAAGGGATTCATACCACTATATTCTCACTGGTGACTGGGTTGGAGATACAGGATTCACACGATTTGCAATCTACTGTCAGCTTCTCTGCCAACCGCACTTGATAGCTGCAATCCGCGCTTGCTAATATAGCCATGCCAGTTATATTAGTGGCTAATGGCTAATTGGTTACAGCTGATGGCCAACTAGTTACAGTTAATGGCCATCTGCTCACAGCTGATGGCCATCTACTACCCGAGCCAGCACCTTTCCACATGAGGTAGAGAGCCTGGAAACTGCTCTCTGGGACTCCGTCCCTACACTCCATCCCTCCAGGGTCTCGCCTCACACTCCATGCAAACAGCATCCTTCATGAGGGGCCCTGTGTAGTGAACCTAGTTCACGAGAAAAAGTTTCAGTCCAGTTCAAGTAATGTCCCAGGGGGTGTCCCCCGATGTCTACTTATACAGCTATTGTCACCTGGAGCAGCGAATTTTCTGCAGCACCCTGAGGCTGAACTAATGGGCAGTTCCATGCTGATCGGACAAGATGACTGATTCATCACACCATTAAAAGTGTGGGTCCAATCCACTATTGTATTAGCCCATAGGCACCTACGGGCAGAAAGAAATAGTAGTCATAGGAATCAACAATGGCAAATCCCTTCCATCTGGGAGGATACATGCTAGCTTTATGTCCTGGAAAAGGAGGGTCACTGCCACTGGCACCTTTCCCGGTTTGTGGTACCAGACCTTTATGGCAGTGCTTGGGGTCCCTTGCATAGTTTCAACATGTAGCAGGACAGGGGACCCCATAATAGGCCATAGCGAGAGCACACAAGTTCCCCGCAAAATCATCCCGGCATCGGGACCTCTGTATACCACAGTCACTTGTGGTGGCCGAGTGGCATCACTTGCAAATCATGGATCAGACCAGCCCCCCATGGGGCTATCAGGCCCAACCACCGACAATGGGGGCTTTTGATCTGCTAGGGCCAAGTCCATTTCTGCCGTTCCCCTGCTTTTAAGTATGTGGGTGCTGGGAACAAAATGTCCTTCCCCCTAGGCAGAGTGCTTGGCTCAGCCTGGACTACAAGCTCCACAGGCTCTAAGACTTGCTGTAGTTCTGTGCTCAAAGGGCTTGAACTAAGGGTGCTACATTGCTCCAAGTAGGGACCCACTTGGCAAGGGTGGTGGTCTGTGCCACCCCCGTTTTTGGTCCCTGGGTTCACATATGGACCCACCCTTGCACAGGATATGTTGTTCAAATCAACTCCCATGCCATCCCTGTGATGGCTCCTGTGGCCACTAGAGCTGCGTACACAGCAGCCAGCTGTTTCTCTATTAGAGAGTAATGGACTTCTGCTCCTTTCCACAATTGGGTTCAAAATCCCACTGATGACCGGAGACACTCCTGCTGTTGCCAGAGGCCCCAACCATACCCCTCTTGGGTTACATGAACATCAAGTTCAAATAGGCGACCAGGGTCTACTACTTGTAGAGACTGTGCCTGCTTCACTGCTTGTTTTGTGGCAACAAAGCCTTGCTCTATAGCCTCTATCTAATCCCATTAGGCCCCCTTTTTCAACGTGGAATACAGGGGCCTTGCTATTTGTGCTAAATGGAATACAAACACCCGCCAATACCCCAGCAGATCCAAATACGTCTGCAGTAGGGAGAGCTTGGTCAGTCGGGGAAATGCTTGTATCTTATCAATAATCGCTTCAGGTATGACTTTTGTCTTACCCAACCACACAACACCCAAAAACTTGACAGATAAGCCAGGGTATTGGACCATTTCCTCATTCACCGCCCAGCCACATGACTTCAGGTGGCAGAGAAGAGAGGGAGCTGCTTGCTATAAATCTGAAAGAGAATCAGATGTTAGTAAATATCATCAACATAGTGAAACAGGACCACAGAGGACAAGTGATCCCACTGTGCCAAGTCCTGGGCTACAAGCCCGTGGCAGACAGTGGGGCTGTGCAAGTATCCTTGCTCAAGGACTTGTAAAGTCCATTGCCGCCCATCTCTAGTAAAAGCAAACTGCTCTTGACACTCAGGTGCAATGTCAATGGAGAAAAAGCATTTGCCAAGTCCACTACATAGTGGCACGTTCCCAGGTGTACAGTCAGACAATCCGTCAAATTATGTATTGAAGGCACTGCAGCGTGCAATGGTAGCATCACCTTATTTAACTCCCTATAGTCCACAGTCATTTGCCAGGTCCCATCTTGCTTCATGACAAGCCATACTGGAGAGTTAAAGGGACTGCACATCGGCCTCCCAATATGTGCCTTGTCCAATTCCAAAATTGTAAAACCAATCTCCTCCTGTCCTCCTGGCAGGCGGTTCTGTCGCACTGTAACCACGCGCTGGGGCTGCGGCAACACTTGAGGAGGGTGGTGAACATGCCCACATGTCACCACTTTCACCAACTGGATCCGGAGATGGAACTCTCCAATCAATGTCTATAAACTGAGGCCATGCAGTACGTCCACCCCTAGAATATATTCCAGAACGGGGAAGAGATACACCTTGTAGGAATGAGGGGGAAGCATTCCTATATCCAGTGGTAAGGAAACAGCTTTTACCATCACAGTCTTTCCCCCATACCCATCAATGCAGATTGCTGGTCCAAGGAACAGTTCTGGGTTCCCATAAATAAGACTGCAGTCTGTGCCAGTATCAACTAGGGCCAAAATCCTCTGCACATTAGAAGGGGACCAATGCATGGACAGTTCCATGTGGGTCCTCCAGTCCTCGCTCATCCCCTCTGACCAGGTACCTTGGCCCCACCCCTAATCAAGCTGCAAGTAGTGGGTTCAAGCGGCCGCATGAAGTCCTGGAGGGACATGGTGATGCTTTCCCAGACTTCTCCTTTAGGCTTCGCCGGAATTGCTGTTCCAGATGCAGCTGTTTCCAAAGTTCCAACAAGAGTGCGTTGGGTTGTCGGTCTATTTTTTCCTTATCAACCCCCACTGCCACGAGATCATGCTACATGTGCATGCATGTTACTCTCTGAGGCCCGCGAATTCGCCCCCTTACTTTTGAGTTAGGCTTCCAGGTCTTCACTTCTTAGACCTCCTGTCTTAACTTCCCTTGTCGCTGGCTTTCAACATCCCCCAGGTGGCCATGACAGTGGTACTTCATGGATCCGCCACCCCACACAGGGCATAAGAATGGCAACCAAGGATCATCCAGGCCCCGCATATTAGGGTTGAACATAGTATGTCTCATACCCATTTCACGAGTGATTTGAGTAAGTTCAGTATACGATTGCCATTTACTCATAGTGTCTGGCAGCTCACCAGCCTCTCCCCATACAGCATGTACCGCAGTAGTGAGCCACTCCATTGGAGTGTGGTTGCCCTGGTCTTGGGCCAACGTACAACAATTCTGTAACCTTTGACGCAGGGATGGATGTACTGCCATGGAGTCTAGCTTTCCATTTCACCTGGGGAGCAGAGAATGCTGTCTGCCCCCTCATCCCATAAACGTAGCAACCAAGCAGAGATCAGCTCTCCAGGGCATTGCTGGCACTGTCTCCTCAGCTCCTGCAACTCAGTGGGAGTGTGAGGGGTGTAGGTTGTGAACTCAGTCACTGCTAGGTTGCTGGCAGCAATGCCTCCGGGGCCCAAAGGTTGCTCATGCTTTATCTTTTGCTTCATGATGGGCTGGGCGTGAGGGTTGAGAGCTACACTGTCTCCACTTGCGTCATCCGCCTCTGTCTCATGGTCTCCACTGTGGGCTTCCTCCTCTAACAGGCGGACCCAAGCTTCTAGCGCTTCCCACCGGGACACCTGATCCTGTACCTGGGCTATTCCAGCAAGTGCTTCCTCCGAGTTATGACGCAATGCTGTGAGGACCTCCTCTAACTGGCGGTCCCAAGCTTCCAGCACCTCCCACCAGGGCTGCTGGTCCCGCACCTGGGCAATTTCATTAAATGCGTCTTCTGTGTTCGACTGTCATGCAGGGTGGCATGCAGGGTCTCTGGTCCCACTCCCCACATAAGAACGCAGGACATGGTGAAGCCAAATAGGAACACTCATGGAGCCATAGATAGGGGAGTCATACCACTACAGTCTTGCTGGCAGCTGAGTTGGAGACACAGGAACCAGGAGCCACACGATCTGCAATCTGCCGTCCACTTTTCTGCCAACCAACTAACCCCACTTGCTAGCTGCAATCCGCCGTGCTAACTGCAATCTGCTATTGCTAGCTCAGCCACCATCTTCTTGTTAGCCCTCATTTTCCTGCTAGCATAGACACAGCAGTTATATTAGTGGCCAATGGCTCACTGGTTACAGCTGACGGCCAACTAGCCACAGCTGATGGCTATCCAATCACAGTTGAAGGCCATTTACTACCCGAGTGAGCACCTTTCCACGTGAGAGCAAGAGCCTGGAAACTGCACTCATGGCTCTGTCCCCACAACGACGCAATGCGGTGCGGAATAATCAGCCCACATAGCCGGCTGTACCCTTCGCATCCTCTGGCAACCACTCACCTAGAACCTGCAGGGCCCTCTCCACACTGGCCGGAGAGCCATCCATGTTCTTCCACCTCTCCTCAGGGGTCCAACTCCTGAGAACAGTGGCTACCGGGTACCACACACTGCATGGGGGCCACATGTCCTCCTGCCCAGAGTCAGATACCATTCCTACCTGGCCGGAATCCTGCTCACTGCACCAGGCATCCGATTGCGTGGAGGCTTCGGTGTCAGATGCCCACAACTCTAGGAGCCCACCGCAGCAGTGGATCACCAAAAGGAAGGTGACACCCACCACAGCCAACAGGGTGGCGTGCTATCCGGAGGCTTGTGAGGCCCACCAATTCACCGAAGGGTCACATTTCTCCCAAGCAGATCACGCCTCTGTTCCCTGTGCCACTCCTCACAGGCTTCCCGAAACTGAGCACCAATATGCACAAGCTGCTCCACCACTTTTCAGAGAGTTTCGGCTGACACCACACCCTGCTCACTGTACCCTGCTCACTAGAGTCCCCTTGTAGGGACTCTAGTCCTGCTCCCCACATAAGAACACAGGATATGGTGAGGCCAAAAAGGAACAACAGAGCCATAGATAGGGGAGTCATACCACCATATGCTTGCTGGCGGCTGGGTTGGAGATACAGGAAGCAGACTCCACACGATGCACAATCCGCCGTCCGCTTCTCTGCCAACCAACCAACAAACATAGCCACAGGGGCTAATGGCTAACCGGTAACAAATGATGACCAACAAGTCATAGCTGATGGTCATCAACTACCCGAGCCAGCACCTTTCCACGTGAGGTGAGAGCCTGGAAACTGCTCTCTGGGACTCTGCCCCATAGGAGTGTAGGTTTTGAACTCAGTCATAGCTGGGTTACTGGCAACAATGCCCCCGGGGCTCAAAGGTTGTTCATGCTTCACCTTTTGCTGTACGATGGGCTGGGCTTGGGGGTGGGGAGCTACAACGCTTCCACTCATATTGTCCACCTCTGCCTTACAGTCTCCACCATGGAGATTCTCCCCTAACTGGCGGACTTGAGCTTCCAGCGCCTCCCACTGAGGCTGCTGGTCTTGTACCTGAGCTGCTTCAGTAAACACTTCTGTGTCACGAGGCACTGCGTTGAGGAACATCCATCCCACACAACTGGCTGCACTTTTCGCCTTCTCCAGCAACTGCTCAGTTAAAACCTGCAGGGCCCTTTCTATGCGGACTGGAGAGCCATCCATGTCTTCCCATCCCTCCAAGGGGGTCCAACTCCTGAGAACAGTGGCTCCCAGGTACCACACACTGTGTGGGGGCTACATGTCCTCCTGCCCAGAGTCAGACATCTTTCTTACCTGGCCGGAATCCTGCTTGCCACACCAGGTGTCCAAGTGGGTGGTGGCCACGGTGTAAGATGTCCACAGCTCAAGGAGCCTATGGCAGCAGCAGACTACCAAAAGGCAGGCAATGCTTGCTATGGCCAAGAGGATGGTATGCCATCCGGAGGCTCGAGAGAACCACCAATTCACCGAGGAGTCATGTTTCTCCCAGGCAGATCACATTTCCTGTTCTTCATGCTGGTTGAGACCCTGCTCACTGTGCCAAGTGTAATGCAGGATCTCTAGTCCTGCTCTCAGTGAGTGGACACAGAATATGGTGAGGCTGAAAAGGAACACCAATGGAGCCATGGATAGGGGGTTCATACCACTATATTCTCACTGGTGGCTGGGTTGGATATACAGGAAGCAAGATCCACACGAGCCGCAATCTGCCATCTGCTTCTCTGCCGACCACACTTACTATCCTCAATCCGTGCTTGTTAGCGTAGCCATGGCAGTTATATTAGTGGTTAATGGGTAACTAGTTACAGCTGATGGCCATCTGATCACAGCTGATGGCCATCTACTACCCAAGCCAGCACCTTTCCACGTGAGGTCGAGAGCCTGGAAACTGCTCTCTGAGACTCCGTCCCTACAAGAAGCTAGCAGGCTGTTCACCAACATCATAGGGTTGACCTGCAAGTCCAGCATAGAAGACGCCAAATCTTAATTTTCTTAAGCAAAGACTCTCCAAAAGTTTAGTCTCACTTTTTCTGGGGTTTCAAGGGCCTTGTATGCCACAAGACTACTTTCCTGATAGCTAACAGATGATTTAACTTGGCCTTCTCATTTCTCGGTATTATTAGGAAGGTCTGCTGTTCCTCTAAGCCTCCTGTTCTCTCCTCTCTAAGAACAGAGCAGACAGCTGAGCTGGCTCACACCTGCCCAGGTAGGTTCAGCCCTTTCTGTGCATTGTCTCTTTTAATAGCTATAAGTAGGAGAGCCTGTTTTGGGGGGATATCTTCATGATTGTCTTCTTCCAGTCTGAATAAAATGATGCCCCATTGGAGAGAACTATCCCTATCCAGAGCAGTTTTTTCCTACATAATACACATACCTATGACTTCTCCTTTTTTAATCAAGTTACATCAAGTAAAAGCTTGAGATACCTGTTTCTTACAAACCAACTCTTTTAAAGAGAAAATGTGCCTCTTTATAAATCCAAATTCACAATAGAAACTACATCCTTAAACTGCCAATGTGGCACTCAGGACAAACTTTTTATAAGAGAGACACAAACTGGGAGCCCCTCGGTTGTTGTCAGCTAGCAGAAGTGTATTTGGCGTTTCCCACTTCCCAAATTTTACAAAAGTTTGAGTCAGCATTTTAATATCAGGTATGTTCACATAAAAATCCAGACTTCCACTTTTCTTGAAAAATGTAAGTTATAGATAAGCCCTAGGGTCTTCCTTTATACTTGACAAAAAGCAGCTGGACCTACTTTTTTTGGATAGGACAAGTGCTTACCAGTTCACTGCAGATTCTAGCATTCCAACAATGACCATACACCCCAGCCCCTTAAAAAAAGAACTTAAATCCTCTTAGATAAAATATTAAAGCGGTGTGATGAGAGCTGCCTTATGATTGTTCTCTGCTTCTTCAAGGTACCTCTCTTTCATCCTCAATTCCTGAGCACTGAAGTCATGGGAACTTGAGATCCCAAGTTCCAGACAGGTGTGGTAAAGACAGTCACAGGATGTCTTGATAGGAGCTATGAGAGAATAGAAATGGAGAGACTATTAAGGAATGTGGGAGAGAGGATGGAAGGGAGAAGAAATGGAGAGAAAGTTTGAGGAAAGAAGGAGATAGAAAAGGGAGACTTATCTGAGCTTCTTAAACCAGAAGGTTAAGCCTCCACCGATCAGAAGGAGGGACACCAGCAACAGCAGTACTGCCATGATGATCAAGCCCGCAGACACATGGCTTCCCTCTGCTTGGGGGAACATAGGAGGTCTCTCAGCCCAGGATCCCTCCCTAGTACAAGTCACCTGGTCTAAGCACATGTGAGGATGCCAGGAGCTTCTTATTTCCTCCCCCATTTAAAGTGCCCACTTGTATTCCTCTGAAGTTTAGATGACCCAGCTTTTCTCAGGGTCTGAGCATCCATAATTCAGTTCACTTCAGCATATGACAGCACAGCATATAGAAGAAGGGCAATAGTTCTGTAGGCAGACTAAAATCTAAATTTAACTCTTCTTCTTCCTAATGATGAGACTCGTGACCTGAGTTAACTTGACCTAGCTTAGCCTCAATTTCTCATCTACAAAGTGAAAATAGTAAATAGTCCTTGCTTCAAAGGAGAGTTGTGATGATTAGATGGCATGCTGTGTGCAGAATGCTCAGCCCACACACAGGAAACAGTTAACCACGGCTTTTTGTGTAATCCTGCCCTCTGATGTCCCCAGTTCTCTCCTGAGGAATGAATCATTTGCCACCTACTTCTGGATCTGTGAGTTTTTCAGTTTCATTTTTCTTGCATATGGCACATCCCGTCTCAATGCTTTTAAAGTTCAGATCTTTATTCCTCTCTTTCCTGTATCTGGGATACCCTCCTTCTGTCCCTCCTGCTTGGGGCCTCATTTCCAAAACTCCTCTATCCTGCATCTGTCCACTGCCACCCCTCCCCCAATCCTTCCCTCTATGCTTGAGGATCCTCTCCTCCCATTCCCAGCTGGACCCCAGTTCTTTCTCAACCCAGTAAAGAATGATATCCTGGCCTCCTAGACTGCTGTGCCTCACTCGACAAGTCAGGCCAGCTGCCTCCCCAGCAGCCACATCCAGGGTTACTCGGAGATACCATGTCCCATCAGCATTGGGCAGGAAGTCACCATTGGGCAGGAAGTCACTTTGCTGAGTGCCCAGCTGCTCCTGCTCACCCTGTATCCACATCACCTATGAGGGTTTTGGGTAGAATCCTGAGACGTGGCATACCAGCAGCAGACGGCCAGGCCCAGGACTTGGGCCACTGGACAGCCAGGCCTCCGGCTTCACTGTATCCAAAAGGGAATGGAGCATCTTAAAGTGAGGACTCTGTGTTAGAGGCTCCAGGCCTCCTAGCAAGTTCATGCATCCCACTTTTCCACTTCTGGAGATGAAGTCTCTCATAACTTCAATCTATTTGTGTCATTTTCTCCAGGAGAGTCTTCCCTGATCCAGTCTCCTGTAAATGTCCTTGTCTATACTCCTATAGCACCCTGTAGTCAGCTGTAACATATCTAGGATGTTTCAAACATCGCTTTAATTGTTAATGTCTTCTCATCCTCCCCTTTAAGCGGAGATCCCTAGTGTTTGTTTAATTGAATTCATGCAACCCAAAGAGTGCTCAGTTAATGTCTGTGGAATGAATAAACGCCCTCATGCCTTATCCACCCATCCCTGGGCCTTTCTCTTTCCCCGATACTCAAAGGGATGCGAACCCTGGAATGGAAAAACCCAGATGGAGCACCAGAGTGGAGGGCAGGGGTGAGACAGGCAGGCTGACCTTGCTTCTCCAGTTCTGGCTGCCCAGCCTCAAGGAGACCTCTGACAAATTGGGGGCAGATGTCATTGAGGAGCCACTGCATTGTTTCCCTGGTTCCTTGGTCCTGGTTGAGTACTTTGCTGGCCTTCTTGACCCAATGTGGGGCATCTGGGGCTGGCACCCAAGAATTTCCTTGGAAACTCAGGACATCTCTTCCTTGAAATGCAGTGTGGAAGAAGCTTTCTGCTGTGCTCCCAGGGTGCACCTCACATCCAGCAAACACCTGGAGCTCAAAGGGATCTGAGGAGAAGAATGGATAGAGACCAAAGAAGGGAGGGTTTGACAGACTTCTGGAAGGGATCAAGGAGAAAAACATCATGTGGGGGTTATACTACCCATAGTTCAGGGAAATGAGAATGGGTGACCCAGGGCAGGAGGAACAAGCAATATTTTGAGGAGTCAGAGACTGGGACCTTTCGGATAAAAGTGGAAATCAGAAAAGGGTGGAGATAGCAGGGAATCCCATCAGGTGGGGCCAGGTTCTCCCATTTGGGATCCTTCATCCACTGTCTCCCCTTGGGTAGCTGCCCAAGATCCCATCCCTCAGCTCAGTCTACATGCAGTATTTTGACGAATTCTTGCACGTCCCTCGAGAAGCAGCGTCGATAAAACCGAAATATATGCTGCAGCTTCTACCACTGTTGGTCACTTAACTTGCCCTGGGACCAGGGCTTCAGGAAGCGGATGGTATCTAAATCATTGCTCCAAGTGTGGGTCTGCAGCGCACCAGCCACCCTGAGCTGTCTGTGCGAGTCCAGCTGCTGTTCGCAAAGGAGGAGATCTGGAGGCAGCGGAGCGAGGGATTCCTTTGCTGGACTGCGAGAGAATGGAGATTGGAGTTGTTTCGCGAGTGGCCGGGTGAGCGGACAGTGTGAGGAGAAGGGAAGAAAATAAAACTGATGGGCTTGGGCAGGAGGGGTGGTGTCTTCTAGCTCAAGTGCTCCACCACATTGCCTGGAGCCTGGGAGCCGCAGATTCTCTGGTGGGATCGCCAGTGAGGTCGCGGCTCCGGGTTTCCGAGATACAGGGGTCTCCTTCGTCCCCCACCATGGGTCGCCCCCTTTCCCAGCTCAGCCTCCTCTCGCAGTCTCCCAGGCGCATGCCCAGGCGCTCTTGCTCCACTCACCCTCAGAACTTCCCCAAATCTGGGGGAGCCCCCACAGCAGCAAAAACGGCAAGGGCTCCATGTCGCAGGGCTCCCAGTTCTGACTCCGAACTCCGATTCTCACCTGCTGTCCCGCAGGCCCCTCGGCGGCCACGACCTGATTGTTGGCAGTTCCCCAGTCCAAATATGGCAGGACTCCAACTCTGGCGTTCCAGGATTTGCTTCCAGCCCAATCTAGGTAACCCCGTTTCACCTGCCAAATTGTCCGCCTCACCGTTAGCTGTTTGAAATGCAGAGCTCTTGTCAAGGCCCAAGGAGTCCTGACACCACCACTCATTTCAGCATTTTTCATAACCAGCTTGTTTAAATCTGTTTCATTGAAGAGGTTGGCATAGCGTGTGAGAAAATTTGCAACTATTATTTAAGTTTTAAAAGCGGGATATAAAATTGTTTCTATGGTATAACTCCAACCATGTTAAAAATGCAAAGAAAAAAAATAGGAGGAAAGACCGTGATTTAGCAGTGGATGCCTCTAGGAGGAAAGACTAGGGATGATTTTATTTTGCTGTACATTTTTTTATGTCTTCCAAAATTTCTAGAAGTATATGTATCACATTTATAATCAAGTGCAAACATTAAAACTAATTTTCTCAGTTGTACATTGAGAGGATTGGACTGGGTTGGCTCAGATTCTTTAGGGCTTTCATATCCCAAAATCCTTTCATCTCAGTGTTCCCCAGCCCTTCTCTCCCTCCGTCCTTGGCCCTGCTCTCTCCTGACCCCCACCACCCCATCCACCCTTCAGGCCCACCTGTGACCCTTCCTGCTGGGCCATTCTGCCTGCTCATTTTCTCCCCTGGTTCGCCACTCATACATTTTCCAAATGTGATCCTCTATGTTTATGAATAGAGACAAGATTCCAGTAAGTACATGGATAGCCAGCTCCACACTGCTTATGCTGAAAATATAAGCAAAGACATAGTGGTCAGAACCTCACATCATGGTGAAGAAAGGCCCCCTCTCTGGCAAGTCAGAATCTGGGCAGCATCTTGGCACCTCCAGTCCTCCCTCACTCCTTTTATCCAGTCAATCAGTAACTCTTCACAGTTTTACTGTTTTGAAATATATCTTGAATGTGTCTATATTTCCACCCCAACCACCACCCTAGCCTGATCCCCTGAAATAGATTTCTAGATTTTTGTAGAGACCACAATCTATGGCATGGCCTGCAAGATTATGCACAGTCTGACCTTGGTCTACCTTCCAACATCGTCTCCTACCCTAGTCCCACTTGCTCTGTATTTTAGCAAAGCTGATATTCTTTCAGTTCTTCTAATATGCAAAGCTTCTTCCCGCCCAAGGTCTTTGTACAAACAATTCTCTGCTTTAAAGCTCTTGGCCCTCTCCTCCCCTCAACCCTTTCCAATGCCTAGTTATTTCCTACTCATATTCAGCTCAAAAGGTCATTTGCTCAGGGGAGTCTTGCCAGACCTCACAGACTCTGTATGAGCAAAGGCAGAACTAGGTCAGCCCCCACCTCCACTCTTCGTACACTAGCTAGCTTTGTAAACCTTTCCTCTCAGCATGTATCAGAGCTTATAACTATAGAAATGTTCATGTGTCTGTGTGTGTGTGTGTGTGTGTGTGTGTCTTCTCAATCTACTGAAGAGCTGCCAGCATTCAAGGATCATGTCTTCGTACTCCTGTTCCTCCCATTCTGCCAACATTAACACTTCCATCCTCCCACACTTGACTGCTGTAAGACACTTAGAACAGGTGCTGGTTTCACCCTAGTCTGTGGTCTTGCAGATAATCCTCCCCTTGCCTATTTTATTATGCTAATGTTGCCCCCCAAAACAGTTTGCGAGTACTTTAAAAAATCATTGTTGCTATAAATAAGGGATTATGTGATTAAAATAACAAAATTGCCCCAATAGTGGGTAAAGGACTGGAAAGGAGGGGAGCTGTGAGGATGGAAGTAAAAAGAAAAATGGTTATATGAATCATGATACATCTAACTTTCTTCAAATTTCCAACCTCCCTTTAAAAACTCGAATAGTTCTGCTTAGTTTATTTGCATGTTAAAATTTTCAAGTGCTAACATCCTTCCAGACTTAAAAGCAAGAACTGTTTTTTGTTGCTTTTTGTTGTTGTTGTTTTTTGTTATTGTTGTTTTATCAACAACAAAAAGCTAGGCAGTACAACCTGCAGAAGGGTTATCTGGAGATACACAAAAATCAGTTGAGTCAGATACTTTTTAGCTATTACAACTTTCACTGCTTTCTCCTGAGGAGAGACTCATTGAATTAGCAAAGAACCTCTCAGAACAAGACTAACTCCCACATACTGGGGGTCAGAAAACCAGAGCACAGAGAGATGGTGATTTACCCAACGCCTCAAAATCATCCCCTGGTGTGGAGAAGTTGGCCATAGTATTTCCTGATTTGTCCAGGAGCTAGCTGTGATCCATCATGTCTTTCACTTCTAGAGTATTTTTTATTTCCAAAGAGCTTTCACATATGCTACTTTGTTTAATCCCCATAACAACTGTGAGAGATAGGGATCATTACACTTAATCTGTAACTGAGGAAACCAAATGAAAGAGAGACCATGCGACTTGCTGAAGCAAAGCATGGTAATAACTTGGGCCAGCTAACTCCTAGTCCAGCATAATTCTTTTTCTCACAGCTGCTTGAGGTTGTACCTCCTACCCTGAGGAGCTGCTGAAGTGACATGCCTAGTGTGGTTTCTTTTAACCGCTATAATCCTAGGTCATCAGAGCTAGAGAAGAGAGCAAGAATTTCTTGGATGGGAGAGAGGTGAGACTAGAATCAAAGAATCGCAGGTGATTTGACTAAAAATAGCCACAGATATCATTGATTATGGAATCATTAAATTATCAGAAGCCCAAGTATCATTAGGGTTTTGCTAGTATTACCAAGGGGTGTCTTTCGAAACAATGAGAGGAATAATGCCACCTGCTTACTGCTAATATACAGCTGGCTTCCACGTCTCCTGTCCCCCTGCACTGTATTCTGATCAGTTCTGATCACCCTATGTTGATTTACTAAGTTCTCTTTTTACTCCTGGCATTACTTTTTGATTCTTCTTACTTCTAGCATTACTATTCAGTTGGCTGGCTTGGTTTAAGTTTCTGAAATAAAACTTTTCCATTGATCTCCAGAGTACTTTTGTTTCGTTCTTATTGATTTATGTGAATTATATACACATATATAACGGGTCTTATATCATCTGAAATTAACTGATTCACTTATTTTGTTTTATATTCTGATCTTTTGTCCCTGGTCTTACTCAATACTATATCCTCAGAGGCTACAATATTGACCAGAACATTGGTAGGTACTCAAATAAATATTTGTTAAGCAAAAATAATTGCTAAGCACATTTCGTATATCTGTAATTATTCTAAGCACTTTACATCCATTGAGTTATTTAATCCTAGTAGAGACCACACAAGGTATTTTATTGGTTTCGTTCACTGCTGTCTTCACACCTAGAATAGTTCCTGGGACAGTTAAGGCATGCAAATATTTTTCAAAAGAATGAAGGTAAGTAGTATTAATCCACATTCTATTGCTGTAAAAAAAAATTAAATACAGAAATTTTAGATAACTTTCACTAGCTTGTAAGTATTGACTCTATAACTCAAGTGTCTTCTTCCCAAATATCATGTTCTTTGCACTGTGCTATGCATGTTCCTTCATATTACCCCAGGGAACACCTGAATATGCTCCTGGGGGAACCCTGAAGTGGAGAAAGTAGATTAGAGTGAGGGAGAGCCAGGAGCTTCAGCCCTGAAAACAGGTGGGAAGCAACCTCTCCAGAGAGAATCGAACCTAAGACATACTAAGTTCGTGAACTCATCCTAGAAAAAGTGCTACATACCTCATCGCTGAATATCACTATGGTCAACTTTGAAGTACTCCCCTTAGGAAGCTATGCACCAATGCCAGAGCCTAGTCCACTCTTCAAAGCAATTTTGGAACTCTTTCTGGAATGGCCATCAGAGCTGTCTTCGTATTACCCTTTATGTCCGGAATGCCATTTAAATGTCTTCCTTTCAATATTTTCTTTATCTTCGGTAAAGAAAGAAGTCATTGGGGGCCAGATCAGATGAGTAGGGAGGGTGTCCCAATACAGTTATTTATTTACTGGCTAAAAACTCCCTCACAGACAGTGCCATGTGAGCTGGTGCACTGTCATGATGCAAGAGCTGTGAATTGTTGGCAAAAAGTTCAGGTTGTTTTCATCTAACTTTTCATGCAGCCTTTTCAGAATTTCCAAAGGGCAAACTTGGATAATCGTTTGTCCAGTTGGTACAAATTCATAATGAATAATCCCTCTGATATCAAAAAAGGTTAACAACATCATTGCAACAAGTTCATGAACTTAATTGTCAGACCTCATATATAGCTGTTGATTATCAATGTGTGTAGTGTGAGGAGAGAGAGAGAGAAGAGAATGAATGGAAAGGGGAAATAAGAATGAAACTTCATTATACAGTATTCAGCCCTGGTATCATAGCAACAGTGAAAACAGCATGCATTAATGGAGAAAATAGAAATGTAGGGAACTGTAGACACTGTAGATATACTCTTTATACCATGTGTCCCTGAAAATAAGACCTAGCCAATCAGCTCTAATGTGTCTTTTGGAACAAAAATTAATATAAGACCCAGTCTTTTATATTATATTGTATTATATTATAATTACATTACATTACATTATATTATATTATATTATAAAGACCGGGTCTTATAGTAAAATAAGACCGGGTCTTATATTAATTTTTGCTCCAAAAGACACATTAGACCTAATTGTCTAGCTAGGTCTTATTTTTGGGGAAACACGGTATGTTCTACAGTTAAAGAATTGTGCTCTATATGCTGTTGTCATACAGCACAGTCAGAGAATCTAAAAGTTAGATTCAAAGATTCCCACACCAATCTGTAAATCCACAGTGGATGGATACCTACTGTACACAATAAATTAAAATAGGTACTATGCATGTCAAACAATTCAGGTCTAGATCTAGCCTAACAATTCCACTCCTGAGTACATACATATACAAAAGGTGCCAAAAAAATGTATACACATTTTAAGAAAGGAAAAAACTGTATTAAAATTGTAATACTCAATATATACCAATAACAAAAGTTGGGTACAAGTCACGTTTGACATCTGCAATTACAAGAGATACTCAAAGTGGTTACCATCAGCATAATTTTAATAGTTTTTTCCTTTCTTAAAATGTGTATACATTTTTTTGGCACCCTCTGTATATATATGCCCATGCACACCCAAGAGACATGGTCATAGTGGCATTGTTTGTAATGACCCCAAACTGTGTTTTCATTTATCAACTCGGGCGTAGCTGTGCTTCTTTAAATGGAATCCTCATATTTTTTTTCTTTAGTTTTGGAATACTCTCATTTATTATCTTTTTGAAGTGTGCCTCTCCATTATCTTTGTTATTCCCTTCTAGACTTTCACTTATATACATGCTGAAGTTTCTTATTCTCCCCTCTATATCTCTTTAGTTCATTTTTATACTTTACTATTTTTGTTATCTTTCTTAGTGCATTTTGGGATAATTTCTTTAAAGCTATTTTTACTTCACTTACTTTACCTTGAACTATCTCTGTTCTGCTACTTAACTTGTCTACTGACTTGTTAATACTAGAGACTAATCTCTCAGTTTTTAAAGATTTATTTTTTTTAAAAAATATTCCTGTTCTTTTTATCATACTGTCCTAATTTCATTATGGTTTCTATTCCTTCTTTTAGATCATTAAACATTTTGAGCATACTTATTTTATCTCTTTCACATTATTTTATTATCTTTAATTGTGGGGGTTTGAATTTTCTTAATTTGTCTGCTATTTTACCATTGTAACTTGTAGTTTCTATTGTGTCCTATCTCCATAGATTTTTTTTGTACATGTTTTATCATTTTTTTCCCTACACGAGTCCCATCTGACATAGACTGTGAAAAAAGTCCATATAGAACCGTTTTGCATTTGCTTCTGCCAAGGTCTTAGGAATGTCAGTGGCACTGGACCAGTTCTTGTGTTAATTTCTCAGCATGTAGTTCACACTCTATACAGACAACAAAAAGCCTCAAACCCGTGCATATCACAGGCCTGGGGTTTTAAAATATCCAGGATAATTTTTCTTTTTCATTTTACTCAAAGCCCTAGCAAGTTTTCTCATCACTTCTCAGGGCCAGTGTGCAGGGTTTTCTTGCCTCTTTGTCATAGACTTTACACCTGTTAGACGATCCAACTTTATTCAGTGGACCTCTTTTGCAGAGTTCCACCTCCCATGATTCAAGGCAAAGTCTCCTGTCCCTGAATGAACAATACAAAGCACCCAGGCATAATTAGGACCAAAACAGGACCTGCCACTCCATGACCTCACTCTTACTATTATGGATGTGACACTTCTCTTTGTTATAGGCAGATTTGATTTTTACTGTGCTGTTCATCATTTTTAGGTTACATTTCATTCAGCATTTACAAGTCTTTGAAGTATGTGTTGGAATGGGTGGGCAATCTCAAGTACCTTACTCTACCTTGTTATCAGAAATTATCCACTATAATATTTTGTGCTGAGCATCTTGATTGACGAGGAGCAATTACAATTATGACCTGTCTGAAAGAGGTCATTCAAAGTGGAGAAGAGTCTGACATCATCAAAATGAAGGACAATTTAAGGGACCATGAATGTGTAGTCAGTGTTTGAAGGTCTGCCATGAAGAAATGGGAACTCACTCATTTCTCAGTTGCTTTTGCTGGTAACATTAGGTCCAGTGTGTGAAAGTTACTAGAAGACAAAAATTTAGCTCAAAAAAAGAATGAGCAAATATTATATTTGCTGGTGGAGTTATCCAATAAAGGATGATCTGATTTTGGGGAACATTGCCAATAGGCATATCCATACTGGACCTGGATGACCATCTGCCAAATGTGCTGTTGAAGAGATTACTGCATGGAGCAGGGTCTTGCAATTTTAAGATTCTTTGGTTTTATAATGTAATTCTAATGTTGGGGGCTCACCTTTCCTGGTCTGTGGCTCAAGTAGCTTGGAAATCTAAGCTTATGGCTTAGCCATATCAGGAGACCCTAACCACCAATGAAATTGAACAAACTTCACAGAGTAACAAAAAGATAGAGGAAAACACATCTTAATGGCTGCTTTCTCACAGTCCCAAGTTCATTTCAAGGAAAGGAAAGGAGAACCTACGTTTTTGTAACAGTCCCTTTTCTTCTTCATGACCCACAATTTACAAAGTAGATGCCTTTGAAGTCACCATTATGTAACAGACACATAGCTACACTCACCAGTTTTTTTAAAAATTGTGTGTTGCTATATCTCTTGAATCTTTCATTCTTGCTGCTTCCTTATGCTCATCACATTCTTTCATATTCTCTCCCTCTCTCTCTCTCTTACTCCTTTCTCTCCCTCTCTCTCTCCTTCACCCCCTTTCATCTATTACCATCTTCTCTCTTTCTGGCTGTCCTACATCTACATCCATTTACAGCTAAGTCATCCTATTCTTCCAACTTTCTTCTCCCCTCCTCTTCCTCTTTCCACTGTCTCATCCCTCCCTTCTGCCCCAGATCCTCGGTACTCACCCATATCCCATTCCGGTATTTACATATCCCAAATGTAAATGTTCCTGGGATATTATAGGGGCTCAAAGCTCTGTCGAGGGGCATAAAAATTGGGTTTCTTCTACCATGACTACTCTGGCAGAACTCTGGTGCTGACCCCTTTGGTGAGTTTCTGTTTCACCCACAGCCTACACCACAGTGCAAACTTCAGAGAAGATGATATGTCAACCAAGGATCAAACCAATGAGTGAAACTTGAGCTTAGGGAAGTGAACTTGCCTCTCCTTAGTATGATGATTTTAATTGCTAATATTTCATGAACAGTTTCTATGTGTCAGCATTACAGTAAGCACTTCACATTCATTATTTCTCTTTTGATTCTCACAACAACCTGACTAGTTAGGTACCATTATTAACCACATTGTACAGATGACAAAACTAAGCCTTAAAAATGCAAAGTAACTTGCCCAACGTTATATAGTTTGAGGGTAGCCAAGATGGGATTTTAGCCCAGAGCCAGCTTTTTAACTACTCAAGAATTCAGTCAATACCAAAGGAGGGAAACGTGAGGAAGAGTCTTAGCTTTTTTAACTGATCCAGTGTTGTGCTTGAGCAGGAATGGTTTGGAGTATTCAGAGTGAGGCCAGATATCCTTGCATATAATAATGCACTTTTCAACCCAGAGTTTTATTTTTCATAGTGACACTAAAAAAAATTGGGTAGGAAGATCTGATTAGCTTTCTCTACATCACTTTTATTTATTTTATTAAATTTACTGGGGTGGCATTGATTAATAAAATTATATAGGTTTCAAGTGTACAATTATATATCATCTGTATGTTGCATTGTATAGTCACCATCCAAAGTCAAACATCCTTCTATCACAATATATTTGACCCCCATTACATTCTTCTACCTCCCCACTGCACCCTTACCCTCTGGTAACCACTAAACTGTTGTCTATGTCTCAGTTTTTGATTGTCTTGTTCATGTATTGCTTTCAGTTTTATATTCCACATGAGTGAAATCATATGGCTCTCGACTACATAACTTTAATTTTTATGTTTATTTTATTTATTTAATTTTTAATTAAAGTTTATTGGGGTGACAATTGTTAGTAAAGTTGCAGAAATTTCAGGTATACAATTCTGTATTACATCCTCTATAAATCACATTGTGTGTTCACCAGCCAGAGTCAGTTCTCCTACCATCACCACATATTTGATCCCCATTACCCTCATTTACCACTCCCGCCCTCCTTACCCTCAGGTAATCACTAAACTATTGTCTGTGTCTATGAGTTTTTGTTTCTCATTTGTTTGTCTTCTTCTTTTGTTGTTTTTGGTTTATACACAACAGATCAGTGAAATCATATGGTTCTCTACTTTTTCTGCCTGATTTATTTCACTTAGCATTATAATCTTAAGATCCATCCATGTTGTCACAAATGGTCCTATTTCATCTTCTCTTACTGCCGAATAGCATTCCATTGTGCATGTATACCACAACTTCTTTATCCATTTGTCTATTGCAGGACATTTTGGTTGTTTCCATGTCTTGGCCTGTAAATAAAGCTGCAATAAACATTGGAGCACACTTGTCTTTATAGGTAAATGTTTTCAGATTTTTTGGGTAGATAACCAGGAGAGAGATTGCTGGGTCATATGGTAATTCTACTGGTAATTTTTGAGGAACCTCCACACTGCCTTCCATAGCAGCTGCACAAATATGCATTCCCACCAACAGTATATGAGGGTTCCTTTTTTGCCACAGCCTCTCCAACACTTCCTACTATTTGTCTTGTTGATGATAGCCATTCTAACTGGGGTGAGGTGATATCGCATGGTGGTTTTCATTTGCATTTCTCTGATGATTAGTGATGTTGAGCATTTTTTCATATGTCTATTTGCCATTTGTATGTCCCCTTTGGAGAAATGTCTCTTCAGGTCCTCTCCCCATTTTTCAATTGGGTTGTTTGGTTTTTTGTTGTTGAGTTGTATGAGTTCCTTGTATGTTTTGGATATTAGCCCCGTATCAGAGGCACTGTTTGCAAATATCTTCTCCCATTCAGTTGGTTGCCTCTTTATTTTGTCGATTGTTTCTATTGCTGTGCAGAAGCTTTTAAGTTTGATATAGTCTCATTCATTTATTTTAGCTTTTACTTCCCTTGCCTTTGGAGTCAAATTCATAAAATGCTCTTTGAACCCAAGGTCCATAAGTTTAGTACCTATGTTTTCTTCTATGCAGTTTATTGTTTCAGGTCTTATGCTTAAGTCTTTGATCCATTTTGAATTAATTTTGGTACATGGTGACAGATAGCAGTTCAGTTTCATTCTTTTGCACGTGGCTTTCCAATTCTGCCAGCACCATTTATTAAAGAGGCTGTCTTTTCTCCATTGTATGTTTTTTGTTTCTTTATCAAAAATTATCTGTCCAATTATGTGGGTTTATTTCTGGGTTCTCAATTCTATTCCACTGGTCTATGTGTCTGTTTTGCTGCCAATACCGTGCTGTTTTGATTATTGTTGCCCCGTAGTACAAGCTGAAGTCTGGGAGTGTGATACTTCCAGCATTGTTCCTTTTCTTAGGATTGCTTTAGCTATTCAGGGTCTTTTTTGGTTCCAAACAAATCGGATGATTTTTTTGTTCTATTACTTTAAAAGATGCCATTGGGATTTTGATGGGGATTACATTAAATCTGTATATTGCTTTGGGTAATACGGCCATTTTAACTATGTTGATTCTTCCAATCCATTAGCATGGAATGCCTTTCCATTTCTTTGTGTCTTCTTCAATTTCTTTTAAAAATGTCTTACAGTTTTCAGTGTATAGGTTTTTCAAATCCTTGGTTAAGTTTATTCCTATGTATTTTATTATTTGTGTTGCAATTGCAAAAGGAATTGTTTGTTTAATTTCTTTTTCTAAGATTTCATTGTTAGTATATAGGAATGCAATGGAATTTTGTATGTTGATTTTGTAGCCAGCAACTTGACTGCATTTGTTGATTGTTTCTAATAGCTTTTTGGTGGAGTCTTTAGGGTTTTCTATATATAGCATCATGTCATCTGCAAAGAGTGACAATTTAACTTCTTTATTCTCAATTTGGATGCCTTTTATTTCTTTCTCTTGCCTGATTGCTCTGGCAAGGACTTCCAACACTATGTTGAAAAGCAGAGGTGATAGGGGACAGCCCTGTCGTGTTCCTGAACATAGAGCAAAGGGCTTCAGTTTTTCACCATTAATGATGAAATTAGCTGAGGATTTGTCATATAAGACCTTTATTATGTTAAGGTATTTTCCTTCTATACCTATTTTATTAAGTGTTTTAATCATAAATGGATGTTGTATCTTGTCAAATGCTTTTTCTGCATCAATTGATATAATCATATGATTTTTGTCCTTTATTTTGTTTATGTGATGTATCACATTGATGGATTTGCGTATGTTAAACCACCCTTGTACTCCAAGGATAAACCCCACTTGGTCGTGATGAATAATCTTTTTAATGTATTGTTGCATTTGATTTGCTAGAATTTTGTTTAGGATTTTTGCATCTGTATTCATCAGAGATATTGGTCTGTAGTTTTCTTTTTTTTGTGTTGTCCTTACCAGGTTTTGGTATCAGGGTAATACTGGGCTCATAAAATGAGTTAGGGAATACTGTCTCTTCTTCAATTTTTTGGAAGAGTTTGAGCAGGATTGGTATTAGATCCTCTTTGAAGGTTTGGTAGAATTCACTAGTAAGCCATGTGGTCCCGGACTTTTGCTTTTGGGAAGGTTTTGATGACTGATTCAATTTCGTAACTGGTTATCGGGCTATTTAGATTTTCCGATTCTTCATGATTCAGCCTAGGAAGGCTATATGTTTCTAAGAACTTGTTCATTTCTTCTAGGTTATTGAATTTTGTGGCATATAGTCCTTCATAGTATTCTTGGATGATCCTTTGTATTTCTGTGGCATCCGTGATGACTTCCCCTCTTTCATTTCTGATTTTTTTATTAGTGTCTTTTCTCTTTTTATCTTAGTATAGGCCAAGGGTTTGTCATTTTTGTTAGTCTTTTCAAAGAACCAGCTCTTTGCTACATTAATTTTTTCTATTGCCTTTTTGCTCTCTATTTCATTTAGTTCTGCTCTGAGTTTTATTATTTCCTTTCTTCTGCTGACCTTGAGTTTCATTTGTTCTTCTTCTTCTAGTTCTTCAAGGTTAACGTGATGTTATTTATATGGGATTTTTCTTGTTTCTTGACATAGGCCTGTAATGATATAAATTTCCCTCTTAAAACTGCTGTTGCAGCATCTAAAAAATTCTTGTAGGATGTATTTTCATTCTCATTTGTTTCTACGTATCTTTTGATCTCTTCTCTTATTTCTTCTTTGACCAGGTCGTTCTTTAAACACACGTTGTTTAATGTCCACCTATTTGTGGTTTTTCCTGCTTTCTTTCTGCTGTTGATATCCAATTTCAAAGCCTTTTGGTCAGAGAATATGTTTGGTGTGACTTCATTCTTCTTAAATTTGCTGTGGCTAGTTTTATGTCCCAATATATGGTCTATCCTTGAAAATGTTTCATGTACACTAGAAAAAAATGTGTAGTTTGATGTTTTAGGATGAAGTGCTACACAAATGTCAATTATGTCCATTTTATCTAATGTGTCATTTAGGGCTGCTGTTTCTTTCTTTATTTTCTGTTTGGATGATTTATTCATAGCTGTCAATGATGTATTTAGGTCCCCAAGTATAATTATGTTTTGGTCAATTTCTCCCTTTAGTTCTGTTAGTAGTTGCTTGGTATATTTCGGGGCTCCCTTATTGGGGGCACAAATATTGATGACTGTTATGTCTTCTTGTTGTATAGTCCCTTTTACCATTATGAAATGTCCATCTTTGTCTCTTGTTACCTTTTTCACCCTGAAGTCTGTTTCATTTGATATCAGTATGACTACACTTGATTTTCTCTGGATACCATTTGCTTGGAGTGTCAATTTCCACCCTTTCACTTTGAGTCTATGCTTGTCCTTGTAGCTGAGATGTGTCTCTTGGAAACAGCATATGGTTGCGTTTAGTTTTTTGATCCAATCTGCTACTCTTTGACTTTTTATTGTTGAGTTCAGTCCATTTCATTAGGGTGATTATTGATATGTGAGGATTTCTTGTCATTCTCGCTTTAGTTTTCTTGTAAGACTGTGTCTCCATTGTTTCTTTGACTTTTTGCTGTTGTCTATTATTTCTGTGTGGTGCTATTCTATGATTTTTCCCTCTGTTTCTTCTTTTATTACAGTATATATTTCAGTTCTGGATTTTTTTTTTTTGAGTGGTTACCATTAAGTTTATGTAAAAGAAAGTTTGATATTTAGAGTATTCCATTTTCTTCAGCATGCTTACTTTCTCCATTCCCATATTCCAGTTCAGGCCTTTACTCTCCCCCCTTTTATGTTTTGGTTACCACAAATTGTCCCTGTTGATGGTGGTCGAATAGCTTCCTTTAGTATTTCTCGTAGTGTAGGTTGTGTATTAGAAAATTCCCTCAGCTTCTGTATGTCTGGAAAGGTCTTTATTCCTCCTGTATATCTAAAGGATCTCTTCGCTGAATATATTATTCTTGGCTCATAATTTCTCTCTTTCAATAGTTTGACTATTTTGTTCCACTCTCTCCTGGCTTGTAGAGTTTCTGCTGAAAAATCTGATGATATTCTAATGGGCTTTCCTTTGTAGGTTACCATCTTCTTTTCCCTGGCTGCCTTGAGGATTCTTTCTTTGTTGTTGATTTTAGACAGCTTCAATACAATGTGCCTCGGAGAGGGCCTGTTGGGGTTGAGGTAAATAGGTATTCTATTTGCTTCTTGGATTCTAGGATCCAGTTCTTTCCACACGTCTGGGAAGTTCTCATTGACTATTTGTTTGAAAATACTCTGTCCCCTTCTCTTTTTATTCTCCCTCGGTATGCCCATTATTCTTATATTGCTCTTTCTGATGGAGTCGGAAAGTTCTTGTAGAGTTCTTTCATTTCTTTTAAGTCTCGAGTCTCTTTCTTCTTCCATCCGTGCCATTTCCAGATTTCTATCTTCAATGTCACTGATTCTTTCGTCCATCTAGTCAATTCTATTACCTAAGCTGGCTATTTCATTCTTCATTTCTTTTATTGAGTTCTTAATCTCCAGAAATCCTATTTGGTTGTTTTAAAATTTCAATCTCTTTGGTAAAATGTTTATTTTGTTCTTTGATTGTGTTTCTGAGCTCATTAAATTGCCTGTCTGTGTTTTGTTGCATCTCGTTGAGTGTTTAAGAACTGCAACCTTGAATTCTCTGTTATTTAAGTCACATATCTCCATATCTTTCAGTTCATTTTCTGGAGACTTTTCATTTTCTTTCTGAGCTATTCTGTTGCTTTGGTTATTCATGGCCATTATTTCTCTTCTTAGACATCTACAGGAGTGGGTTCTGCAACAAGTTGATAAAAAGAGGTCTTTCTTTTGTTTTCCAGTAGGTGTTGGTAGAATGTTTTATTTTCTCTCTGAATGCAGCCTTTTATTTTCTCTCAAACTGTAGTGTTATGTTTTCTCTGCACTATTCTGGCTTCTCATACAATGCGGGGATTCCCTGGAAGGCGGGCTTCTCCTTTGTGAACAGTTGGCCTTTGTCATATGGCACCACCTCTGTGGGGGGATGTAGAGAGCTTCTGAGGTTCTAAAGCTCTTCCTGCACCAGATTCAGAGCCTGTGTGCTTTAGCAGCTCTGTTTATTCCTGCAGGGATCCACCTAGATAAGTGGGGACAGGGGCGGGGTGAGTTGTGAGAGGTGGCCAGAGCAATGGTGGCGACCACCACCACAGCCAGTCTTGCTTCCACATCTCCCTCCGCTTTGCCAGAACTAGTTGGGCTGTGAGTCCATGTCTGTGGACCACAGTTCTCAGAACTGCAAATATTCTGTTCTTTTGAACCAACACTGCTACTATTTTGCTTCTAGCAGTGGGCAGGTAGGGGCAGGGTGGGCTCTGGGAGGGTCGGGAGGGGGCAGCTAGTCTCAGTGCCTAAGGCTTCTATTCCCTGCTTGGCAGTGAGGGCTTAAACCACCATTTTCAGCCTTCTACCCTCAGTCTTTGCTCCAAGGTCTCTGCCATGAGCTTTGACTTTAGCCGTGTTATATGCTGCCCCCTCAGCCCTGTGGGCCATAAACGGAATCCTAGCAGTCCAAGTTCTTCCCTCTCCCACAATGCAGTAGTTCTGGGATGCAGCGAGTTTGGAGCACTGAGCTAGGTCTGCATTCTGCGCCCAAGCGGCCCCATCTCTGGACTTCTCCTTTCCCTCCTCCCCTGCTCGAACAATTTGCTCACCTTTAGGTGATTTCAGTAGTGGTCCTCTTCGTCTTGCCTGTCTACTGCGCAGGGAGTCCTTTGTGGAGTTATAGTTGTTCAATTTGTTGTAAATTCCAGGGGAGATTTCCAAAGGCTAACTTCACGCCGCCATTTTTATCATGTCTTGACTACATCACTGTTAAAAGTAGAGTCACAGAGGGCTAAGGGACCCTCGAAAGAGGAAATAAAACTTGTCTTCCTCACTTTATAGGCAAGTCATTTAACTTCAGAGTCTCAGGTTCCATGAGGCTTATGAAGGAGATTAGATAATGTATGCAAATCATCTGGCATGTAGTAGGTACCTGGTATCTTTTAGTTGACTCTTAATCCAGTTTCTCTTAGTACACACTCCCTTCCCCAACTTGCCTATTCCCATCTCCAGACTAATTCCAACTCGTCCAAAATTCTGATGCTGTTTATTCCAGAAACACCTCTGGTTACTGGACAACAGAGGTTTATGTACCGTTGCAGGAAGGCATTCCAGGATGTATAAAGCCACAAAGCGAACAAAGCCAAACAAGTAGAGGATTTATTGAAGAAAAAGAGTACACTCCCAAAATAATGGGTGTGGGCAGGCCAGGAAAAAAGGGCAACTGCACTGAAAAACAACAAAAAAATAGGATTATATTCAAATAAGGGTGTGAAATATTTAGGGGTGGCTTTACAGGGTGTCTTTGCTGACCACTTCTTCCCATGGGCAGGTAGGATTCCCTTGGTTTTACTTGGCCCTCGTTGGAACTGCCATGGCGACAGAGGGGGTGGAGATTTTCCCCTGCCTGCAATGCTAATAGTATTACAATCTATTACAATTAGCTGTAACTGCACCTTTTCTTAGGAATGATCTCATCTCCTCCTTTCTTTGTTTCCCAAATTTCCTCTTTCTCGTCCTCCCCACTCTCTCTGCCCTATGCCCTGTTTTTTCTGCTATGGTAACACTCTCACCTCCACCCTTCACCACAGTATCTGAGCTAAGTTACAGTTATGTTTTTCCTGTAGATTCTTGTGTGTGCCTTTATTTTAGCTCTCACCACACTATCACTATTTAGCTGGTGATCTCCCCAAGTAGACTGTGAGTTCCTGGAGGAAAGGGACCTTTGATTTTATCTCAGTATTCCTAGTGCCAAGCAAAGGGTGAGGATAAATGAATACTTTTCTGAGTGGAAAGGAATAGATTTTGAGTTTTGGTGGTCAGAAGAACAGAAGATTTTCAGTACTGTGATCTTTCTTCTTCACTGATGGAGGTACCAAAAGAGGTGTTAGGGAAGTCATGATAGAGAAGGCATTGGTATCATGTCAGCTCTGTCAATAATCTTGTCAGGTGCCCCAAGTTCATAGACTACACAAACTCTATTTTTGGTGTTTTTAAACATCTCCCTCAGTGTGACATAACTATCCTCCAATATTTCTATGATTCAATCTTTCAGCAGCCTTTAACAGATAAATGCTTAAGTCTTTAATAAGACAAAAATATACATAAATAAGTTTTCTGAACATGGAGTATGAAATAATTTTTTTCAATTCAACACATACTTAATGAGCACTGAGCAGAGCTTAAGTTCTATTTCTAATTGAAAAAGGCTCTGAGGCTAAGTACTTCCTCTCCCAATGCCCTCTGTATCCCTCACCATTCTTTAAACTCTCCACCATAGAATCCCAACCATAGTCAGACAAGTCCTCTTCTATATGTTCATTTGTATGCTTTATAATAAACTGTAATAATAAACTGCCTGCTTTTGACTCTAATCCTTTTCAATGGACACATCTTTCCTCATTAGAAATTAAGCTCCATGAAGGCAAATACTATTTTTTTCCCAATTTTGCTCACTTCTATATCGCCCAGCACTGAGAACAGTGTCTGATTATTATTGATAAAATCTTTGAATGCAATTAGTACTTGGTATTTAAAAGCAAGTGTACCTCACTGACCAAAAAGAATATTCCCAGAAAGTGTAGTGAAAACTGACTTAATGAATATCAAATGTTAGTTTCACACTGACTCATATTGCTATTTCCAGATGTTCTGACTTTGCCTTTCAGATTGACCTTGAGTTCCAAAGTTTCATTTTCTCTTTAGGTTATGCTGCCTAATAGTTTCTCTACCAAGTTGCTAATGATCTGGTAGAAAACACTCACGTTCAGAGAAAAAAATTCATGTAAAAGAACCTAGTGGTTCATCTACTATAGGAAAAGTGGAGAATTATCACCTAACATAATTGTTTGGTAATTGATTTTTTAAGCTTTCTAATGTCAGGTTTAATTTATGAGAAGTTAAAATGATCGTAACAAAGGTAGTCAACACTCCCATCCAAAGCACAGATGCAGCAAAATGGCTATATGGGTAAAATATGTATACAAAGTAACTTTAAAAAAACATTTTCCAAAGCTATATACGGATATAAAAGCCCATGTTTGCATCATATGTACTAATTGTAAAAATGGAGACACATATTTCATTTGTCTCTTTCAGACGTATGTACCTCATCTAACTGTTCATTTGTATGCTTTATAATAAACTATAATCGTAGGTATAGCATTTTCCTGAGTTCTATAAATTATTCTAGCAAATTATCAAACCTAAAAGGGGGAGAGGGTGTGGGAACCCTTGACTTTGCTGCCAAGTAGGACAGCAGTGTGAAGTAATCTGGAGACTTAATACTTGCAATTGGGATCTGAAGTGAGGGCAGTTTTGTCGGATTGAGCCCTTAAGCCTGTGGAGTCTGACACTAACTCCAGGTAGTTAGTGTCAGAATTGAAACTCCAGCTAGTTAGTGTCAGAATTGAATTGAACTGTAGGACACTTCATTGATATGAGAGAGTTGGAGACATGGTTTTGAAAAAGCCACCCTTTATTTGGTTAGTGTGACAGAAAAACCATACATATGCATTGTATTATATTATTATATGCGTGAAACACATAGTTGTGGATTAAATACATACAGAAATTTGGGAGACTTAGATTTAGTTTCCAGATGTAGCTGATGGCTCTCCCAAAATATCCATTGTCCTAATCCCAAGAATTTGTGATTATGTTAAGACAGTGCCAAAGAAGAGAAAAGGTTGTATATAAAATTAAGGTCGACCTTAAAATAATGAGTGTATCCTGGATTATCCAGATAGGTCAAATGTAATCACAAGGATGCTTATAAGTAAGAGGAAGGCAGAAAAAAAAGTCAGAGAGATGGCAGCACAACATTGATAGCTTTGGAGATAGAGGGAGCTGTCACAAGCCAAGGCATGGAAGCTGGAAACAGCAATTCTCCCCTAGAGCCTCAAGAAGGAATATAGCCCTGCTGACACCTTGATTTTAGCCCAGTTAGACTCATTTCAGATTTTTTACCTCCAGAACTATAAATTGATAAATTTGGTTGTTTTAAGCCATTCAGTTTGTGCCTACCTTCAACACTGCCTCTAATTGTCTATCCCTGCACTTTTTAAGTCATGAACCCAACTCATGCCTCATAATTTGACAACACATTAAAACAGACCTCCAATACCTTCACACTATTCACAACCTTAGTGCCAAACCACTTACACCATCCCTTTTTCCACTACAAAACTCCAACTTTCTCTAGATCTGCACTATCCAATATAGTAGCCATTATCCACATGTGGCTATTGGGCACATGAAATATGGCTAGTCGAATTGTGATGTGTTGTAAGTGTAAAAGGGCAGGCTTTATTTTGAAAATTTAAATATATAATGTAAAATTTCTCATTAATATTTTTTAAAATATTGATTGCATGCTGAAATGTCCATGTTTTGGGTATATTGGGTTAAATGTATTATTAAAATTAATTGTATCTTGTTCTTTTTACCTTTTTAACAGAAATACTATAAAATTTTCAATTACGTATGTGGCTTCTATTATCTTTTTATTAGACAATGCTGTTCTAGACCCATTCTAACTTACAAATTTGGGATTAATCATACTGTGTATAGCTTCACTCAACCCTCAGGCCTGACGCAATAATGTATTGCTTCCTTCCTTGACTGCTGTTGTCCATCCTGTGCCTGATGTTTAGACACTCCTGGCACTCCCATAAACCATGGGATCATAGGCACAGAAAACCCAACCATGGGCAACAATGCTGCTTCAAGGCAATTGTGCTCGACTTACTCAAGTTCTCCTATTCTATTTATAGTGCAATCTCACACTTTTGGCAACCCCATTCTCTTTTGTCAGTTCCACTTGGCATTCTTTAAGAATCTACAGGAGGAAATGAAAGCGTTAAAAAATTTTTTTTGTTCATTTGCCAACTATTATAAACACTTTGGGTTCCTCCTCCATTGCCTTGCTTAATTAAACTTTTTAGTTTACAATTAAAATATATTTTATTAAAAATAGGTGTGTATATTATTTTTAAGTTTTTATACATGTGCAGATACAACTATTGGAAAGGAAATCTCTAAAATGTTAACAATGTTTCCTCTAAATAAAGGTATAAACAGGTAATTTTTGTTTTGTTTTACAATTTTACTATTTTTCTGAAATGTATACAATACACATATATTGCTTTTATAATGAAAGGGAGGCGGGAAAAACTTAAATTTATAATCAAATAGCCAAGCCTGAGAAAGCGCAGGAAGAAAAGTCTATTTCCAGAATCTATGGAAAAAAAAAAAAAAGAAAGAAAGAGTGGGTTTCCTGTGGGTTTTGCTAACTAACCCAAGAACTAAATGAAACAAGCTAGGCTGTTGGCTGATTCACTTTAAGCATCTTCAGGAGACCCATCTGCAAAGTCCTCCTACTAGGAAGAGAAGGAGATAGCCCAGGATTTTTTGAAGATGGAAACAGAGATTCAAAAAACAGAGAAGGTTGGAATTTCCTGGGTAGATCTGCCAGCACCAAGTAGCAGATGAAGGCATAGATCCCAAAACACCATATCCCTTCCTCTTTAAGCACCAGCCATCTCACCTCAGACACACACCAGGGGGGAAAAAAAAGGTGGGGTATTTGAGAAAAAGCAGCAGAGTCTCCAAAGGTACCTAATAACTAAGATGGTTTCCTACTCTGCCCCAAATGTGCCTTCCTTGCCTTGGTGTCTCTGCATGTAGTAAAGGTGCTGCACTGAGAATATCACCACTAAATGTGTTTGAATGATTAAGGGTCACGGCATAAGGAGGGGAGGACAGGAAACAGCAGCATAATGTGTCCCCACTCAGCAGGTGCCTACCCCATATCCATGTTCACATCTGCATCCCAACAGCCCTTCCCTATTAATGAGGAATTCAGGGAATGTACCAAAAATGCCAATGACTCTACCCTACTCCTCCACCACCACGACATTGCCTTAGCCAACAGAGTAATCGTTTTTGAATCAGACAGACCTTGGTTCTTTAATCTGCTCTATCACTTACAGCAGTGAAACTTTGGACACATTATTTGTTTCAAAATGCTTAAAGTGGGAGAGAGACCAGTCAGGACTGCTTTCCTAAGAGGAACTTTGCACATTCCAGAAATACTCCCTAGGTACAAAAAGTCCATATTCTAGGTGAAGTGGACCTCCAAGGGGTGCCTATGGCCTCTATCTCACCTTCCTTCATCCCTGTTTTCTCTGGATGTCCCTAATAGACTAAAATTCCCAATAATTATTTTGATCAGGAAAAAGAGTGGGGCCTAAATTTATGATCACTCTCCTGACTTTCTAAATCTCTCTCCAAACACACACACACACATACACACACACACACATACACACCCCTCTGCCAAAGTTTGCTCAGGACAATCCTAATCATATTTTTGCACCTGATCAAAGTTCTTTTCATGTACTTATGTTTGAAATGCACATGTAATGCACAAAAAACTTTCATGGGGCCTAGAAAGAATCCTTGGATCTAAAATAAGAGAAGATACAATGCATTAATTTGCAACAGGAAAAATTAAAGTTAGATTTTGTAAGAACTCTTTAAAATAAAACGAACTCAAGAATAACCATCTCCCCTTTTGAATAAAATTGTCCTTCCCTTTCTTGCTTCCCCTTCAACTATACAGTTTATTTTTACCAACAACCTTTTCCTTAAATAGGATTTGTGAGTAACCTGGGAAGATACTGTGTAACCCCAGGGAATTCCCAACAAGAGGGAGGCAGCAAGTTGCAAAAAGAGCTAGGGGTGACATCAGCATTTAGCTAATCCATCCTTTTATTTTTCAAATGAAAATATAATGCATAGAGGGGAGCTATTTAGTGATAAAGAATCTAAATTCTAGCTCTGGAATCCCAGAGAAGTTTTTTAGACATGAGTATAAACAGGGTAAAGAAAGACTGCCAAAATTGAATCCATGGTAGAGAATATGGTTTTGCAAAGAATTAGCCAGGTGAATAAGGAATGGTCTTTAGTATGCCTTGCTCCAGGGCACCTACATCTATCAGGGAAGACATATCAGAATTCATATACCTAGAAGGATGACAGAAATTGAGCAGCGAGCAAAGCAAGGAAGCTTTCTAGGGCCTCCTACATTGGATTGCACTGTAGTGTCATATGCTGGGAAGTGGTATGACTCTCCAACATCAAACATAATCAAATGAAAACACAGCTCCCAAACTAAAGGATATGAGCCTCTTTTCAAATCTCTTCTCTTCACAAGGATATGTCTCAATGTTGATCATATTTACAAAAATTGCTTGCATTTCAATGCCAGCAACAAGCAAGAAACTTCTACCAGAGAAAGTCTATCTTCCAGTAATACTTACCAAGACCTACAGTTTTAATATTTACTTTAATAAAAATAAATCCAAGACTGGAAGAAAAATATATAGTATTTCTGACAGATCTTGATATCATAGGCAACTACCCATATCCAGCACCTTTCCTTGTAGCCAGTGACAAGCAACCTGGGATTAACTAAGTGACGTGTATGACCATTAATGGGTGACAGCAATGGGAGGGAGGGGAAGCTCAGAACTATGGAAAAATTATGGAGAAAAGGGAAGTAAGAAGGTTTAAAAGGGCTTAGTGAAGATAAGAACTTCATGTTCACTCATCTATTCCTTCAACAAGTATTTATAAGTATTGACTATACACCAGGTATTAGGGACACAATGATGAGTAGGACAGAGTCCATGCCCTCATGGAACTTATATATTTAATGAGCAGACATACACCCAAACCTCAAAATATAATACAGCATAATTAAGTACTAAAGTAGGGACAAACAAGCCTTAGAAGAGGCACCTAACCCAGGCTGGAGGGTGGGGGGGAAGTGAGGATGGAGTCAGGAAAGGCTTCCCAAAGTAAAGGAGACCAGAAGCCAAGGCAAATGTCAAGGTAAAGGCATTATGGACAAATTTCCTTTCCTCCTCAGCTAATGTCTTTTTAACTTTCATTTATGGCCAAGACATGAGAACAAAGGAGTTAATCAAAGTAGGTGAGCAAAGGTGACATCAGCAGTATTTAGGCATGAGAAGTCTCTCCCCTTAAAGTTATAAGTTGGACAGGTATAATTGAACAAAGAATTCCCTGCACAATGCACAAACATGTCTGAGACATCTGCTGATTGTGAAATCTGAAGGTGGGCATATCAGAGGGAGCAGGGATAGCAGGACGTGGGACAGACAAAGACAGGAGCCACAGATGCAGTCCACCACTCCCCATAGTCCCACTGGACACCAGCACAGTGAAGTATCAATGTCCAAGCCCCACTAGGGAGACTAGAGGGGCAGAGGCAGCAATCCAGCCCGAGTGGCTGGTATACAGTGAGTCAGGGGCAGAGCAACAGGGCAAAAGGTAGTTCCAGGTGACCAGCCACCATCACCAAAGACAGAGGAATCCACCCTCTGGTGGCCTGCCCAGCATTACAACCCTCACTCCGTAGATTGTAAAGGGGCAGAAGCAACATTCCAGCGTAAGTGGTCTATACTCATTATAGTTGAACCCACTAGAAAGTACAAAGCCACAGATGGGCTGACCTGCTCCTACACCTGCTCACCCCTCCCCCACCCATCAAAGCAGAGCATGGTAGAGGTAGCTGTGACACCCAAGACAGTGTAGTACAGCTGTTGGTTTCTGGGTGCAGGAAAGCAGTGCTAGGAACACACGTCAAGAGTCTCATTGCCTGCCACATCCCACCATGGGAGGTGGTGCCCTGAGACCAAAGTGACTGTGTATTAAGAGTACTTTACCAAAGAGATTGCAACTATAAAAAAGAACCAAATGGAAATTCTGGAGATGAAGAACTCAATAAATGAGATAAAAAATGCATTAGAGATTTCTGGTAAAGATGGCAGAGTAGGTAAAAACTGTGCTTTCCTCCTCTCACAACCACATCTAAATTACAACTAAATTACAGAACAACTATTACTGAGAATTGCCTGAACAGAAGTCCTACATCTAAGGACATACAGAAGAAGCCACCTCGCAACTGGTAGGGAATATGGAGACACGGAATGGGTTGGTCTCACACCTTATGTGGTGTTTAAAATCTGGGAGGGATATCTTGGCTGCAAATCTCCCACATGAGGAGCAAGTCACTATACCAGGCTCCCAGCCCAGGGTTCCAGTACCAGGAAGAGAAGTCTCCATAACTTCTGGCTGTGAAAACCATCTGAGATTGTGGCTGACTGAGATAGAGAGCCACTAGAGTCCCTGGCATTCATCTTAAAGGGCCTCTGCATGGTCTTACTCACTGAAAGACTCACTCGCTCTGAGCTCCAGTGCAGGGGCAGCAGCTTAAAAGGTGCCAAGGACATATATGGAGGAATTGAGTTGTCTGGCTTCAGGGCAAAAGCTGCATGGGCAGCTTTCTCCCAGATAGAGGTTGTCATACTGGGACTCATGCTGGGTCTCTAGTCCCGCTCCCCACATAAGAAAGCAGAATATGGTGAGGCGAAAAAGAAACACCCACGGAACCATAGATAGGGGAGTCATTTGACTATATTCTCGCTGACAGCTGGGTTGGAGACACAGGAAGCAGGAATCACACTATCCGCAACCTGCTGTCCACTTCTCTGACAACCAACCCCACTTGCTAGCTGCAATCCGCCATGCTAATTGCAATCCGCTCTTGCTAGCTCAACCACCATCTTCTTGCTAGCCCCCATTTGCTGCTAGTGTAGCCACAGCAGCTATATTAGTGGCCAATGGCTCACTGGTTACAGCTGACGGCCAACTAGCCACAGCTGATGGCCAGCCAATGACAGTTGATGGCCATTTACTACCCGAGTGAGCACCTTTCCACGTGAGGGCAAGAGCCTGGAAACTGCACTCCTGGCTCTGTCCCCACAGAGGTTCTGACAGAATCTATTATTTCTTTGTTGAGCACCCCCAACCCCTCCCAGCATGCAGATGCAGGCAACCAACATATCTGAGTTTCCATCAACATGGCTAACACTGTTAGCCCGCCCTGGAGGTTCCCTGAAACCCCACTCCACCCAACCTTCAGACCCACCCAAGCCACTTCCAGTGGCTTTGCCATACAAACAGCCTGTCTTGGCTCATGCTGTGGACTTTACAAAAATCTCAACAGTTCACAAATACCAAATAAGCAGCACCTGGCCGCAGCATGTCCCATACCCCTTGCTAAGTAGCCCCAAACCCAGCACTAGTGGCAGCTGGCCTCAGTTTTCAGCTTAGCCTCTCCCAGGTACCTCCAAGCCCCGTACACGTGTCAATCATTTGTAGATCACTTTGCAGCTCATACCAAGTGGCTCCGGGCAGGGCACAGGCAGCAACTGACATTGGCCTGCACCAGAGCCCTGCCTAAAAGGCCACAGAACCCATACACAGTGGCCAGCTTCAGACAACATGAGAGCATCACCCAACTGTCTCTACAAACAACACACGCAGATAGCAGACAGGGCAGGAATCAGAGCTCTGCTAAAGCGAATCCTGCTCTATAGGGTCTGCTCCTACTCAACAGCTCCTCTATTGTAGTCACAGCCAGTCATCACAACCTATTAGCATGAGGGTAAAACCCTACCACTGATATGTAAACAGCAAACAAGGCTCAACTTCAACAAGAAGGCACACACAACCCACACAAGGGACACACTTGGAGCACCTGACTCAGGTGACCAGGCAGACTGCACCACTGGGCCCCACAGGACACCTGCTACATAAGGCCACTCTTCTAAGACCAGGAGACACAGAACCTCTAATACATAGAAACAAACATAGGGAGGTAGCCAAAATGGAGAGGCAAAGAAATATGTACCAAATTAAAGAACAGAACAAAGCTCCACAAAAAGAAATAAACAAAATAGAGACAAGCAATCTCCCAGATGCAGAATTCAAAACATTGTTTATAAGAATGCTCAATGAACTAACGAAGAACTTCAACAAAGAAATAGAAAACATGAAGATGGAGATAGAAAACATAGAAAAGAACCAGTCAGAAATGAAGAATATAATAACTGAAAAAAGAATACATTCGAGGGAATCAACAGTAGATTAGATGAAGCAGAGCATCAAATAAGCAGTTTAGAAGTTAAGGGAGCAGAAAACACCCAATCAAAACAGCAAAAAGAAAAGAGAATCCAAAAATGAGAATAGTTTAAGGGGTCTCTGGGACAACATCACGCACACCAACATTTGTATCACTGGAGCTCCAGAAGAAGAGAGAGAGCAAGGAATTGAAAACCTATTTGAAGAAATAATAATGGAAAACTTCCCTAACCTGATGAAGGAAATAACATACAAGCCCAGAAGGCACAGAGAGTCCTGAATAAGAGGAACCCAAAGAGGCTCACACCAAGACACATCATAATTAAAACGCCAAATGTTAAAGACAAAGAGAGAATCCTAAAAACAGCAAGAGAAAAGCAGTTAGTAACCTATAAAGGAGTTCTCATAAAACTGTCAGCTGATTTCTCAACAGAAACTTTACAGGTCAGAAGGGATTGATATGAAATATTCAAAGTAGTGAAAAGCAAGGACTCATCATTTAGAATTGAATGACAGATAAAGAGCTTCCCAGACAAGAAAAAGCTAAAAGAGTTCATCAACACCAAACCAGAATTACAAGAAATGCTAGAAGGACTTCTTAAAGAAGAAAAAACAAGAAAGATAAAAAACATGAATAATAAAATGGCAATAAGTACACATCTGTCAACATTACTTTAAATGTAAATGGATTAAATGTTCCAATCAAAAGACACAGGGTGGCCCCTTACATATGCTGCCTATTAGAAACTCACTTCAGCTCGAAAGTCACACACAGACTGGGATGGAAAAATGTATTTCATGAAAATGGAAAAAACTTGACCTCAAAGGCAAGGGAAGTAAAAGCAAAAATAAATGAAGGGGACTACATCAAACTGAAAAGCTTCTGCACAGCAAAACAAACCATCAATAAAACAAAAAGGCAGCAAACTGAATGGAACAATATATTTGCAAGCAATATCTCCAATAAGGGGCTAATATCCAAAATATATAAAGAACTCATACAACTCAACAACAAAAACACAAACAATCCTATTTTTAAAATGGGTAGAACTGTCACCCAGAACAGACACTTTCCCTAAGAAGATATACAAATGGCCAACAGATATATGAAAACATGCTCAACTTCACTAGATATAAAGGAAATGCAAATCAAAACCATGAGATACCACCTCACACTGGTCAGAATGGCTATTATCAATAAGACAAAAAATATAACAAGTGTTGGAGAGGATGTGGAGAAAAAGGAACCCTCATATACTGCTGGTAGGAATATAAATATGTACAGGCACTATGGAAATTAGTGTGGAGATTCCTCAAAAACTTTAGAAGAGAGCTACCATATGATCTAGCCACCCCTCTTCTGGGTATTTACTGCCAAATTTGAAAACACTTATTTGTAAAGATATATGTACCCCTATGTTCATTTCAGCATTATTCATGATAGCTAAGACATGGAAACAACCTAAGTGTCCTTTGACGGATGATGGGATAAGGAAAATATGGTATATATATACAATGGAATATTACTCAACCATAGGAAAGGATGAAAAATACTGGCATTTGTGACAACATGGATGGATCTTGAGAGTATCATTCTAAATGATATAAGTCAAATGGAAAAGGACAAAAACCACATGATTTCACTTATATGTGGGATATAAAACAGAAAGCAACAAAAGAACAAACAGAACAAACTCAGACACAGAAAACAGTATGGTGGTTACCAGAGGTGAAGGGAGTGGAGGAGGTTGAAGACATAAAGGGGGTCAAATATGTGATGATGGAAAGAGACTAGACTTTGGCTAGTGAGCACACAATGCAATATACAGATGATGTATTATAGAATTGTACAATTGAAACTTATATGTTATTAACCACTGTCACCCCAATAGATTTAATTTTTAAAAAGAGGCGAGTAAAAGAACCAGATGTCAAGACAAGCTGAGACCATGATACTATAATCATAAATACATGCAGATATGAGAACACAGGAGGGAGAGCTTAACTGAAAAAGTGACAGGGTAATATATGGGTCAAGTAGTGGAGGCTGAGTCAAAAACAGTGGCAAGTGGAAGTGGAGAGTAGATACTGATAGAGGGATAGTCACAGTTAAGCAATTTCTTCAGCTCAAAAAGAACTGCCACATAGAGTATCTTTCAAACGGGCCCCACTTTTTTTCCTGGTAAACTAGTTGACATCTGCAGAGCATGTATGGTTTCCTTCTCGATGAACTAACAATAAGACAGTATTTTCTCTTTTCAATGTTTTCTTTGGTGTTTCTGTCAGTTTTGCATTGTGTATTCTCTGATACACAATGAGATCTGAGACTCAAATGAAAACTGTCCCTGTCATTACATGTATAGGTTTCTCCAGTGCTAAATGAGGATGGAATTGTCACCAAACTTTTTCTCAGTCAGTACATTTAAAAAGGCTTTTTCACTAATGAGAACTCTGGTGCTGGATAAAATGAAGCTCTAAAAGAAGTTTTGCTACACAGGACATATATATGGGATTTCTCCTTCAAGTGGAGTCTTTTAAGGCAGAGAAAGAATGGCATACCAACTAAATCTCTTCCCAAGCTCAATGCGTACAGACCCATTCCCTTGGGAATTCTTCTTAGGGACAATCACATCTTAGAAAAAATCACTGAAATATTTTTCTTGGTGAGATGCCTTCTTTATCTTTCATTGTCTTCCTGTTGCTGAACTTTTTCCAGTATGGATGTTATAGAGCATTTACTGACCTTTCTTGTAATGTTTCAGTGTGCTCTGATACCCTGGAAATATTCTTAGTAAGAAATATAAAAAATAACATGCCTCAAATATAGGTTATTACTGTGAGAATCCAATATTTTTCTTCTGAAGAATTCAAAACAAAGCAAGAAAACCAAACTGAGGTGTGACCAACTTTCAATTACCATGTCACTGTTCACTTTCAATTGTTAACTTTAAGCTATCACCAACCACTATCCACATCCTATTATTATTATTATTATTATTATTATTATTATTATTATTTTGAGGGAAGCATAGTACTTGCTGTATTGTATATTTCAAGCTTTGAAAGACATAATAAGCAAATTCTGGAAGTCCTTTGAAAATACAACGAAGAATTTTTTTGAAAGCTAGGCTGAGATGAGACTTTAACATGAGACATTTTAATCCATTCTACTAAAGCAGATATACCAGAACATCAATCAAATGACTTCTTACACTTCTGAAATCTCTTGCTCTCGTGGTTTTGTTTGAAACAAAAGTAAATGACTAGCTGAAGTTTATATGTTATGAATAAAAAGAAAACCACCTTAGATTTAAGATGTCAATTTAATAAATCATACTCAAATTTGGTTGTTTTTATGAGTTTTAAGCTGGAAGTGTATAAAAGCAAATACAAATGTTTGGAAAGTTTAATCTTTTCCAGTCTTATTTTTTCTAGCATAACTTGTTCTTCATTCTCTCTGCCACCACCTTACCCTAACTTAGGACCCCAATTAGACACAAACTATCCAATTTTAACTATCAAATGGAGCAAGGCTGAGCTTGGGATATAACCTACTCATACATTCACTATCTTTCTCTCTCTCAAATACACACAGATGCACTCACCTATCACTCACCCATATCAGGACTAGTGCTATTATGACCAAGAGTCATCAGTCCCAGACCTGTGTGAACAGTAGAGGGGCAGACAATGTGGAAAAACCTACAAAGAGACAACTAAGTTGAATGCAATGAGCATGGGGATACAAAGATGAGTAAAATTAGATAATTTTACAGAAGAGGAAACAGGCTCAATGATTTGTAACTGGCCCAACAGCATACAGCCAAGAAGAGGCAGAGCTGGAATTCAAACGTGGGCCTGACTGACTCAAAGGCCTATACTCCTAAATACCATAAAAATAGCCTTTCACATGACTACTTTCAAAAGACCTAAAATCAAGTAGGTAGAGAGGGAGATCAGTAAGTACAGTAGTGTTTTGTTTTGATAGAAGGAGTGGGCAATAGGGGAGAAAACTCATCTATGCTAGACAGGGAGGAGAACTGTTAAAACTTCTTAGAAGACATATTCCTCTAGCTGAGTTGTGAAAGACCAGCAACTGTAGAAAGGAAAGGATAAAGGGAAAGAGCATTCTAAGCAAAGAAAACACACAGAAAAATAGAATATAATATAGCCAATTTTATAAATATAAATAAGGTAATAATATAAATATAAATAAAATAGTAATAGTCAAATTTCATATTTCTGAGTCAAATGAGGAAGGGTATGGTGGAAGATAAAGACATTGAGGTAAACAGGAGTCAGAGCGGGGGAGGCAAGAAGGGGGTGCCTGGGATGCCAACTAAGGAGTTACCAACTGAAGAGTCTTAAATAGGAGATGTGGTCAGATTTGTGGTTGGTGACAATCACTCTGGTGGCAGTAAACTAGGTACCTTGGATGGTAAGATTGGAGACAAGGGGACCACATAGAAGTAAAATCAATAGTTTAAATGACACATGACACAGGTCAGGATTAAGTTAGTAACCTAAAAGAATTCATTCTACCATGAATCAACGGGGAGGGGGTGGGGGGAGAGCAGGGGGGAGAGATACAGATTTGGGAGCTGGTAATAAATAAATGGTAAGGGAGGGGAAAGGATACCCAAAAAGGGTGTAAACAGTGAAAAGATTAAGGACAGAATCCTGAAAAACAAACATCTGATAGATTCGCAATATCCAAGGTGGTCCAAGAGTAAATGGTGCAAGTGAAAGGAAGAGAACCAAGAACTGGGCCAGCCTGGTGGCTCAGGTGGTTGGCATGCCCTGCTCCTAGCACTGAGGTCGCTGGTTTGATTACCACATGGGCCAGTGAGCTGTGCTCTCTACACCTAAGATTGTGAACAATAGTACTCCCTGGAGCTGGTCTGCCGTGAGCTGCCCCGGGCTGCCACAGGCTGCTGTGGGCTGCTGTGTGCTGCCGTGTGCTACCGACTGCCTCAGCCGGGAGGAGCGCAAGGCTCATAATACCAGCATGGGCCAGGGAGCTGTCCTATACAACTAGACTGAGAAACAACGGCTTGAACTGGAGTGGGGGTGGGAGGAGGAAGAAGGGGGAAATAATCCTCTCTTTCTACAAATTAGTGTTTTCTATATATCATGTTATAGGGACTAGGGAAACAGATTGGTACCATACTATTATGAAGCTTATTTTCCAGTTTGGGAAACAGACAATAAGAAAGTAAACAAATATATAACATTTTCAAGTATTGATAATAATAGAGGGAAATAGACTGATAAAAGCTCTATGTTAGATAAGGTGGTCAGAGAAAGCCTCTCTGATGAGATAATATTTGAGTAAGGCCCTGAACAAGTTTACCTGAAAAAAAAGTATTCCAGGCAGAGGAAGTGTGTGTGACATGTTCAAGAAACAGCAATAAAGCCAGGGTAGCTAGAGCAGAGTGACCATAGGAAGAGGACAGGAGGTGAGACTAGAGATCAAATCATTAGGGGCTTGGAGGGAAACTATTTTAAGTATAACCAAATATGAAGTTTCACTTCTTTGTGGTGGGTCCCATTGCCAAGGAATGCAAATGAAGCTAGTATTAGTCATAAACAACCTTTAGAGGTAAATCTACTGCCCACAGGTATTGTAAAGCATTCTTAAGCTAAATAAGCATAGTTATTAGATTATTTATTCTTTGGAAATTCCTACACACACACACACACACACACACACACACACACACACACACACTGCACTGCCTCCAATAAGGCCATTTAGAATAGACTGGGGGAAAAAACATTTCTCAATTAACACTTCAAAAATATCTCCTGTTCTTGCCTAGTCAATCCATGAAGGCATGCTTTTATTTTAATGCTAAGGCATATTTTCTCGTTAATACAGGATTCTACCTCTCATTACATTTTAACAGGTTATTGCTGACTATTGTCACCATGAAATTAACTTCTCAAATCTCAGATTTCTCGCACCACTAAATAGGAAGCAGAAGAATTAAGTCAATTTGGGCTGCATGGAATTTCATGATTCTAGAGCACTGAGCATGAAAGATCTGCAAGTGACTCTAGCATAAGTTATGTGCACAAATGCTGAGAGAATGCAAAGCCCTGGAATGAGAAGGTTCATAGACATTTCTTACATAAAGATGAAGGTCAGGCACGGAGCAGTCTCTATTTCTAAATCCTATGAACATGCCTATCCCTGACACTGTTCAGAGTGACAAAACAGCAATATACAAAAGAAACAGCTGGGTCAGAACAAGGAGAGAAGGGGGCTGGGGAATGGGAAAAGCATAGAACAGAGGGAGCCATGGAGAGGCAAAGTATTTTGGAATGAGCTGAGGGAGGGATGAGAATGAGCAGAGGAACACACAGGAAGTCCACAGAAGAGAGCCTGATGCCATCTTGCATTGTTGCTTACCTGTATGTCTGTCTTCACTGACTGGACGCCCAGTATCTAGGTGGTTTGGGGCTAGCGTATCCCCAGCAGAGTTTACAGAGCCCTGCTCACAGTCAGCACTAAACAGTTTGTGGAGGAACAAGAAGAAAAGGTTTGCTCTCTCTTCCTCCTCTTTCACCCTGACCTCTCTGAAACCTTAGTGGTTTCTTTGTTTCTCTCCAGTTTCTTTCATTTCTCCCTCTCTGTCCTATAAAGCAAGCTATGTTTGGGCACTCTGTAGTATTAACAAACTATGAAGGCCAGAGACAAAGTGACAGGACTGAGAGTGACCATCTAAGGCCAAAGGTGGCCCATCAAAGAGGCTACATAGAGGTGCAACCAGAAAAGAAGCAATGATCAGAGGAGAAACAAGAAGTGAACTGCAAGGCTGCTGAAGTGGGAGACTCAAATCTGCCTGTGCCTATCAACATTTGCTGTAGGATCCTTTTCCTGGGGCCCTTGGCATGACTCATGGGCCAGGGGCAGATTAGAGGAGCTCTGTCTAGGATAGCGACAAGAAAAGGTACTCTCGAGAGAAAACATGATGGAGGAGCATTCAAGGACTGTGTGTGAGTAGGGTAGCCGAGAAGCGGGGAGTTAAGATGAGTCGGAGCCATCTAGGAAGAATAAAGAGGGGTCTATAGGTGACAAGTGGTTTTATAAAGAAGGAAAGCCTAAGGTATGGGACTAAATGAAGATCATTGAAGGCGAGACACAAAGAGCGAGGTCTCACCCGAAACAGAAATAGCAGAACAAAGCCACACCTACGCAGCTTCCTCACACCCTTTTCTCCTATGCAAGCAACTTCTATGCGCCAGCTCGGACATACTGGTTTCACAGCTTTCTCTTGAAAAGTCTGGACCACAACCCCCGGAACTACAACACCCATAGTGCCCCACGCTCAAGTCGAAGGACCCAGCCTCTTTTGATTCCTACTAGCCAATGAACTTCGCTAATTTCCGCTGCTCCAGAAAGCCCCAATGTCGCGGTGCACTTCCCGTCCCATGACTCGTTCAGTTTGACCCTAGGAGACTCCAAAGGTGCGGTACTTACTGAGAGATCACAAGGCATTGGTCCTAGACCTAAGGAAGGGATCCGCATTGAGTAGATTCCACTAACGGAACGTGTACTGCTTAGGCAGATGGAGAGCCAACGCACTCCTTTCAGGCCCCTTCCCCTCTTCCGTGGTGGGCCTCGGACCTGCGGCGCACGCGCACTTCCCCACCTCTTGGGGCTGTCCTCAGTTCCGTGGAACATGCGCGCTTCCCCACATTTTCCGGACGGGCCTCGGTCTCGGAACACTTAAGCACCTTGAAAAAGACCCAGACAACTGGTAACGGGTCTCTGGTTATTTCCATTGCTATACTCAAGGCATTGTATTTTGGGCAAAGCTGTCCTTTTAACAAACAAGCTGTGGGGTATTGGGTAAGTCACTTAAACATCGGAACCATGGCCTCATCTGTGAAAGCGGGATGACACTTGAGGTGCAGCCTATCTCAAGCTGCTGAGAGACCTATGTGGAAACGGTACTGCTGATAACCCACAAGGGGGCAGCGGTTTCCAGGCCAAGCACCCTTCCATCATGTCCCAGAGAATCAAAAGGCTAAGCTGGGCATTGGCAGCATCTAGTAAAGTGAGAAGAGAAACTGGAAACAGGACAGCATTTCTTGGGTCAGCTGGAAGGAGAGTCAGGGAAAGAGAAACTTTGTTGGCTCTTTCTTCCATCTGCAATTTCTGATAGTTCCCTTCCTAAATATCTTTCAATGTGACCACTTTTCTCCATCCCCACTGTCATTCACAAATCACCATCATCTCTTACTTAAATGGTTTCCTTGTCTCTAGTCCCCACCCCATCCCCGTTAGATCATTCTAAAATCCAAATTTTATCATTAAAGCATATGGCTTTCTTTTGCCCCCAGAATTAAGTACAAACACCTTAGGACTTTATTACCTGGCCTCTTCCCACTCCAACCTTTTCTCACTGTGTTGCAATCATCTTCACATACTATCAGTTCCTTTACCACACCAGGCTGCCTCTTACCTCAAAGACTCTTTGCAGATAGAAACAATTTAATGAACATTCTGAACTCTGCTCAATACAATCTTGATGTAGTTTTAACCGGGGTCTTCCACCATACTCTGTCACTTCTCCCTGTCTAGCTCTGACAGTTTCTGTAGCTTTCTGTTCACTTAATTATTAAAAGCCAAGATTAGTGTAGTCCACTTTAAAATTTCAATCTCACATCAAGTTTTATACTCCTTCCTTCCCCCCAGCACCAGCCAGGCTTCAGCAGTGGGACTTGGTTTGGGGAACTGGAGCATTCTGTCCTTTAATAGAACTCTCTCTTTCCCTAATTTAAACAACTTTTAGTGCTGTGACCTGGAGGAAGGATGGGGAAGAATGGAAGAAGAGGGCAAAAAGTCTTTTTACTAACTGGGCACGTAACTGCAGTCATTTGTTGGTTGTCTGCTTCTCAAGCTAAGCTAACTGGTCATGGATGCCTTCCATTTGTAAAGTGCCCAAATGCTAGCTCTTATAGGCACATGAGTTACTGTCCTTGGAGCTCTCCCCATTGTACAACCCTCTAATGGAAAATCTGCTCCAGCTTAGTTGTTTCCACAAGCCCTCAGGAACCTGCCCTTAACAGTATAAGTAGGCTCCCTGGCTGCCAGTTTTTTGGGGAAGAGAATTAGCAAGATGGCTTAAACCCTGTTGATTGCCACACTGTTCATTTGACTTACAGGAAATTCACACATCCTTGGGTAAACCAAATTGTAGGAATGGCAGCTTTTTCCTTGTCAACCCTCTTTCCTTACACCAATGATCACAGAGAACAGATCACAGATCCGCAAGCCCATCAGCAGATACCTAACCAAGACTGAGATGTCAGTCTCTCCTTGCCAACCCACCAATTTTCATGAGTGGTTCTCTTGGAGGCCCCTCACCTGGAGGTGAGGACAAATGCATACCACTTACTCCCTTGGCTGATGACAGACACATGAATCCATCAATCCCCTTTCTCTTTTCACCTCTACACCATCTTCTACTTATTTCCTGTGTAGGTATGGTTTGGGTAGCAAAGCTGACTTGCCACCTCCCAGTTTGGCATCCTAACTGACAATTCCAAGGTAACAGATGAGTCCTACCTAACATCCTGCATCACAAATGCTGTTTCCTTTGCCCAAAACACTTGTCACACACCTTGATAACTCTTTTATTCCTCTGTTTGACTAGCGTCTCCTTATCTTTTAAGTAGATATCATCACTACCAGGAAGAAATCCTTATATTGCCAAGTCTAAAGCGGGAGACTGATCTATCACTTCCAGAGCTCCTGGTGCCTCCCTCATCATAACACCTAATTATGTTCTAAATGACTCTTGATAGTCTGTCTTCCCCCATGAGACTCAGTCCCACAAGAGCTCGGACAGTGTCAACTTTGCTCATCTCTGTACTCATAGTGCCTTACACACAGAAAGGTGTCAGTAGGGGCCAGCCCAGTGGCTCAGGTGGTTGGAGCTCTGTGTTCCTAATGCTATTCCCACATGGGCCAGTGAGCCCTCTACAGCTAAGATTGTAAACATCGGCTCTCCCTGGAGTTGGGCTGCCATGGGCTGCTGTGTAGTGCCGTGTGCTACCATGTGCTGACAGAAGCGGCCTGCATCTTGCTGACCTCATTTATAACTATCTGCATTGATTGCATCAAAGGTTTTTGTGTATGACACATAAGCATTTTTCTCTTAAAATAAGGGCACTTAGAGTGACATCATCAAAATGGCAGCGTGAGACAAGCGTCTGGAAATCTCCCCTGGAACTTACAACAAATTGAAAAACTATAACTCCACAAAGGACTCCCTGCACAGCAGACAGGAAAGACGAAGAGCATCACTACTGAATTCACCGAAAGTTCGGCAAATTGCGTGAGCAGGGGAGGAGGGAAGGGAGAAGTGATGAGACGGGGCAGCGCCAGCGCAGGACGCAGACCTAGCTCAGTGCTTCAAGCTCGCTGCATCCCGGAACAATCGCAGCTGCAGGACAGGGAAGAAGTCAGACTGCGAGGGCTTCGTTTATGTCCCACAGGGCTGAGGAAACAGCGTATAACACGGCTGAAACCAACGCTCACGGAAGAGACCTCGGAGCAAAGACTGAGAGAAGAAGGCTGAAAATGCTGGTTTGAGCCCTCACTGCCACAGAGAATGGAAGCCTTAGGCACTGAGACTAGCCACCTCCTCCCTACCCTCCCAGAGCTCACCCCGCCCCCACCTGCCTAGTGCTAGAAGGAGAACACTAGCACTGTCAAATCAAAAGAACAGAATATTTGCAGTTCTGAAAACTGTGGTCCACAGACACAGATTCACAGCCCAACTAGTTCTGGCAAAGGGGAGGGAGATGTGGAAGCAGGATTGGCTGTGGTGGTGGTCGCCGCCATTGCTCTGGGCCAGTTCTCACAACTCACCCTGTTCCTGTCCCCAACTGTCTGAGCAGATCCCTGTAGGAGTAAACAGAACCGCTGAAACACACGGACTCTGAATCTGGTGCAGGAAGAGCTTTGGAACTTCAAAAGCTCTCTGCATCCCCACAGGGACGCAATGCCCTATGACCCAGATGAGCTGTTAACAGAGGAGAAGCCTGCCTTCCAGGGAATCCGCCCATTGTGTGAGAAGCTGTAATAGTGCAGAGAAAACATAACACTATAGGTGAGAGAGAAAAAAAAGGCTGCAGTCGGAGAGAAAATAAAACATTCTACCAATACGTACTGGAAAACGAAAGACCTCTTCCTATCAACCTGTTGCGGAACCCACTCCTGTAAATGTCTGGGAAAAGAAACAATAAATCATTAATTGCCATGAATAACCAAGGCAATAGGACAGCTCAGAAAGAAAGTTAAAAGTCTCCAGAAAAGGAACTTAAAGATATGGAAATATGTGACTTAAACGACAGAGAATTCAAGATTGCAGTTCTGAAAAAACTCAACGAGATGCAAGAAAACACAGAAACACAAGTTCTGTGTTCTGAGTTCTGAGTTAATTAACTCAGAAACACAATCAAAGAACAATGTGAACATTTTACCAAAGAGATTGAAATTTTAAAAAAAGAACCAAATAGAATTTCTGGAGATTAAGAACTCAATAGAAGAAATTAAAAATGAAATAGCCAGCTTAGGTAGTAGACTTGACCAGATGGAGGAAAGAATCAGTGACATCGAAGATAGCAACCTGGAAATGACATGGATGGAAGAAGAAAGAAACTTGAGACTTAAAAGAAATGAAAGACTTCTACAAGAACTTTCTGACTCCATCAGAAAGAGCAATATAAGAATAATGGGCATACCAGAAGGAGAAGAAAGAGAGAAGGGAACAGAGAGTATATTCAAACAAATAGTTGATGAGGACTTCCCAAACTTGTGGAAAGAACTGGATCCTTGAATCCAAGAGCAAATAGAACACCTAATTACCTCAACCCCAACAGGCCTTCTCCAAGGCACATTGTATTGAAGCTGTCAAAAATCAACAACAAACAAAGAATCCTCAAGGTAGTCAGGGAAAAGAAGACGGTAACCTATAAAGGAAAGCCCATTAGATTATCATCAGATTTCTCAGCAGAAACTCTACAAGCCAGGAGGGAGTAGAACCAAATATTCAAACTATTGAAAGAGAGAAATTATGAGCCAAGAATAATATACCCAGCAAAGATATCCTTTAGATATGAAGGATGAATGAAGACCTTTCCAGACATACAGAAGCTGAGGGAATTTTCTAATACAGGACCTGAACTACAAGAAATACTAAAGGAAGCTATTCGATGACCATCAAAAAGGACAATTTGTAGCAAACAAAACATAAAAAGGGGGAGAGTAAAGGCCTGAACTGGAACATGGGAATGGAGAAAGCAGGCATGCTGCAGAAAATGGAATACTCTAAATATCAAACTTTCTTTTACATAAACTTAAGGGTAACCACTCAAAAAAAATCCAGAACTGAAATATATACTGTAATACAAGAAGAAACAGAGGTAAACATCATAGAATACCACCACCACACAGTAATAATCGTCAGGTTAAAAGGAGTAAACTGCAGGTATCCTTAACTGTGCTGGCTTTGCTGTTCTCTGAGTGTTCCTGGGAATAGCAAATTCAAATTTTGATAGCAGCGAAAAGGATTACTTTAAGGTTGAATTAGAGGAAGAAAGTGTGATTCTCACATTGGTTCCAGTTAGTGAGGAACCTAATGAAGAAAATCAAATGGAACCAAGCATTTCTTCAATCTCAGAAGACAACCTGAAGATTCCTAGGACAGATGATGAAGTTTATCTTCCTCTAAGGAGTGAAGAGTTCAAAGCTTGTCCAATACCAATGCTCCCCTTGCCGACCATTTTGCCTTCAATTAATGAAGTGCGTTGGGACACTTTGTGGAACTGGTGCCAACAATTTAATTTGAGTACTGATGGCAAGAAAATAGATGTTTATCTGAGGCTCAAGGAACATGCATACTCTGAAGTAAAACAAAATATTCCTGAAATACTACAGGAGTCAAGTTCAAAGAAATGCAAGATGGTGACCAAGAAAGCAAGGAGTAAGAAAAGTTGTATGAGTGAGAGAGAGCAAATGACCAATAGCGTTGAAGTGATAACTTCAGCTCAGGAAGCCATGTTGGCAGCATGGGCAAGACTTGCTGCAAGAGCCGTTCAACCTAAGGCTATGAATTCATGTCCCATTCCTACTTTGCCGAGAACTTTCTGCTGCAAAGCTCTGGTGTCAGGTGGTGTGTGGTCCATGGCAGACCTCTCTTGGCAGACAGAGAGGGCTGGGTTCGCCTGCAGTTCTATGCAGGTCAGGCGTGGGTACCTGACCCTCCTAAGAAGATGATCTCTCTCTTCCTGTTGCCGGCCTGCACTTTCCCCAGACCTAGAAGATAATATGTTATGCCCCGATTGTGTTAAGAGGAATAAGAGAATGATGGAAAGATTAACTACAATGAAGAAGTAGAAGCAACCTGGTTTGAACACAACCATATTATTCCTTTTGGAATGGCCATGTCTTAATAAAGAATAAATGGTGGATAGATAGCTCACAGATACACTGATTTGTATCCCAATGATTGCTGTGCTCTGTCCTGGCCATCCTCAGTGTTGCCTGATGCCTTGAGTACAGATGTGAATGTCTGGATTCTGTACTTGAGGTCTGCCAAAAAGTGACTGCCACTGCTGCTTCAGGTATTTAGCTATAACATATAGAATATAAGTTGGTTTTCTTTTAATTAATAGATTTTTTAAAGCAGTTTTAGATTTTCAGAAAAAATTGAGCAGGAACTAGAGTTCCCAAATTCTGTTCCCTGCACTCCCCCATGTTCCCTACTGTCAACATCCTGCACAGAGGGGGTACATTTATTGAACCTACATTAACACTTCATTATCACCGAAAGCCCATAGTTTGCATTAGGGTCCACTCTTTATGTTTTACATTCTATGGGTTTTGAGAAATGTATAATGACATATCCACCATTATAGTGTCATACAAAATAGCTTCACTGCCCTAAAAATTATATGCTCCACCTATTTAACCCCTGACACATTTTCTGTATCCATAGTTTTGCCTTTTCCAGAATGTTGTACAGTTGGAATCATACAGTTGCCTTTTCAGATTGACTTCTTTCAGAGCAATGTAAATTTAGGATTCCTTCATATCTTTTCATGGCTCGATAGCCCAATGCTTTTTTTGATTTTGTTTTAAATTAAAGTTTATTGGGGTGACAATTGTTGGTGGGGTTGCATGGGTTTCAGGTGTACAATTCTGTAGTACATAGTCTGTATGTCACATTGTGTGTTCGCCACCCGGAGTCAGTTCTCTTTCCATCACCATATATGTGATCCCTTAGCCCCCCCCCCTTTTTTTTTTTTTTTTTTTTTTAGCAGTGAATACTCCATTGTCTGGATGTACCATAATTTGTTTATCCATTCACACGTTGAAGGCCTTCTTGGTTGCTTCCAAGTTTTGGCAATTATGAATAAAGCTGCTATAGACAAAAAAAGAAAAAGAAAAAGAAAAAAAGAAATAATAGTCAACAATAAAAAGGCAAAGAAACAATGGAGACACAGTCTTATGAGAAAATTAAAGCTAGAATGATAGGAAATCCTTACGTATCAATAATCACCCTAAATGTAAATGGACTGAATGCACCAATAAAAAGGCACAGAGTAGCAGATTGGATCAAAAAACAAAACCCAACCATATGCTGTCTCAAAGAGACGCATCTCAGCTACAAGGACAAACATAGACTCAAAGTGAAAGGGTGGAAATTGACACTGCAAACAAATGGTATCAAGAAAAAACAGGTGCGGCTATACTGATATCAGATGAAACAGACTTCAGGGTGAAAAAGGTAACAAGAGACAAAGATGGACATTTCATAATGGTAAAGGGGAGTATACAACAAGAAGACATAACAGTCATCAATAATTATGCCCCCAATCACGGAGCACCAAAATATACCAGCAACTACTAACAGAACTAAAGGGAGAAATTGACCAAAACACAGTTATACTAGGGGACCTAAATACATCATTGACAGCTATGGATAGATCGTCCAAACAGAAAATAAAAATGAAATTGCAGCCCTAATTGACACATTAGATGAAATGGACATAATTGACATTTATAGAGCACTTCGTCCTAAAACATCAGACTATACATTTTTTTCTCGTGTACATGGAACATTCTCAAGGATAGACCATACATTGGGACATAAAACTAACCTCAGCAAATTTAAGAAGATTGAAATCATACCAAGCATATTCTCTGATCACAAGGCTTTGAAATTGGATATCAACTGCAAGAAGAGCGGGAAAAACCACAAATACTTGGAGATTAAACAACATAGTTTCAAAGAACGACCCGGTCAAAGAAGAAATTAGAGGAGATATCAAAAGACACATAGAAACAAATGAGAATGAAAATACAGCCTACAAAAATTTTTGGGATGCAGTGAAAGTGTTTTAAGAGGGAAATTTATATCATTACAGGCCTATCTCAAGAAACAAGAAAAATCCCAAATAAATAACCTCACGTTCCACCTTAAAGAACTAGAAAGAGAAGAACAAATGAAACCTAAGGTCAGCAGAAGAAAGGATATAATAAAAATCAGAGCAGAACTAAATGAAATAGAAAACAAAAAGACAATAGAAAAAATTAATGTGACAAAGAGCTGGTTCTTTGAAAAGATTAACAAAATTGACAAACCATTGGCTAGGCTCACTAAGATAAAAAGAGAGAAGACACAAGTAAACAAAATCAGAAATGAAAAAGGGGAAGTTATCACAGATGCCACAGAAATACAAAGGATCATCCAAAAATACTATGAAGGACTATATGCCACCAAATTCAATAACCTAGAAGAAATGAACAAGTTCTTAGAAACATAGCCTTCCAAGGCTGAACCATGAGGAACTGGAAAATCTAAACAGACCGATCACCAGTAATGAAATTGAATCAGTCATCCAAAACCTTCCCAAAAGCAAAAGTCGAGACCAGATGGCTTCACTAGTGAATTCTACCAAACCTTCAAAGAGGATCTAATACCAATCCTGCTCAAACTCTTCCAAAAAATTGAAGAAGAGACAGTACTCCCTAACTCATTTTATGAGGCCAACATTACGCTGATACCAAAACCTGGTAAGGACAACACAAAAAAAGAAAACTGCAGATCAATATCTCTGATGAATACAGATGCAAAAATCCTAAACAAAATTCTAGCAAATCGAATGCCACAATGCATTAAAAAGATTATTCATCAAGACCAAGTGCGGTGCATCCCAGGGGCACAAGAATGGTTTAACATATGCAAATCCAACAATGTGATACATCACATAAACAAAATAAAGAACAAAAAATATATGATTATGTCAATGGATGCAGAAAAAGTATTTGACAAGATACAGCACCTGTTTATGATTAAAACTCTTAATAAAATAGGTATAGAAGGAAAATACCTTAACATAATAAAGGCCATATATGATAAACCCTCAGCTAATCTCATCATTTATGGTGAAAAACTGAAGCCCTTTGCTCTACGTTCAGGAACACGACAGGGCTGTCCCCTATCACCTCTGCTTTTCAACATAGTGTTGGAAGTCCTCTCCAGAGCAACCAGGCAAGAGAAAGAAATAAAAAGCATACAAATTGGGAATGAAGAAGTTATATTGTCACTCTTTGCAGATGACATGATCCTATATATAGAAAACCCTAAAGACTCCACCAAAGAGCTATTAGAAACAATCAACAAATGCAGTCAAGTTGCTGGCTACAAAATCAACATACAAAAGTCCATTGCAGGATGACGTCATAGGAATGGCGGCAGCGGGGCGCACTTTCTGAGTTCTCCTCCGGATCTTATTACAAACAGGGCATATAACCCATCAAAGAACTCTTTGCTCATCACGCAGAACAGCTAAGAGACTCGTGGAAGGATTACTTGAAGGTGCGCTAATTGGGCGAGCAGGGGAAGGAAGAAAGGGAGCGGAGTGAAAACCCACGGTCCCGCCGCAGAATCCCGCCCCGGCCAGCAGCAGTGAAAACCGTGGTGGCACCCTGCAGTTCCAAAGAAGCACAGGATTCCAGGGCAGAAGAGAGAACACAAAAACCGGGAGGTGGGCTCTTTCCCTGTGTCCCACAGCTCATCTCTCCAGCCGGGAGGGCGGCTAGTGGGCCCTAGGGCAAAGAACACAGACTCCATACCTGGGCCCCTCCCCCCGCTCTTCAATCCTACCCCCGCCCTTCCAGAGACTTAAACTGGCCCCTGAACTGAGGAGTAGTGTCAGATTACAGAGGAGCCATAGTGCTCAGGCTCTGGGAAGACTGACAGTCAGCTGTGACCCAGGGAAGAGGCTGGGAAGAGAGTGATTTTGGCTGGGCTAGGAGAGAAGAAACTTCTCCACTCCCAGCCCCCACCCTTTCTGACCTGCCTAGGGTGGGGCAAGTGCAACTGCCGAGGCACTCCCAGGGATCAGCAGTAAGCGGCAGACGCAGCTCTGGGCTTTCAGCAGCTCAGATATCTCCCACCCACCCCCCCCAACCCCCCCATACACACACACACTGAAGAAGTGCCCTAAGACTCAGGAGTACTGGACACGGGGCTGGTGGTGCTACTCTCAGTGCGCATATGTGCAGGCAAGGGCAGAAACTGCACTGACTTTGTAAAAACTATCATCCAGACCCCTCAGGCCCACACATTTAAATCTACAGTCCCAAAGTCACTCTGGGCACCAGGTGACCAGCTCTGCTTGAACAATAAGCAGGGGGCTCTTTGATACAGCAGAGGAGAACCTGGACATTATTTGGTGGGCTTAAGCCAAGACTGGCGCTGCTTATTGTTTTGCTTTATTTTGTTTTGTTTTGCTTTGTTTTTATATCTTTGATATCTTTGCCTGTCTCCAGTGGGGGTTATCAGGTGTTTTTACATGTGAATGTATTTGAATTTTTTCTTTGTTGTTATTGATGTTGTGCTTGGTGTTTTGCTTTGTTCTGAAATTGACCTACCAGGGCACAGCTTAAGAGGCACAAGATTCAACATATCCAGAGGCCAACTCCAGACCAAACCAGAGTAACACCTACAAGTCACACACCCAGAGGGAATCCTCTGCAGGCACAAGAGCCCATAGAGGCCAAACCACATTTAAGTGGTCAACCCTCAAGCAGCAGAGCGCCCTGCGGAGGGCAGTGCCAAGTCTCACAACAAGTCAGCCTAGGAGTTAACCCCACCTACTCACAAGCAAAAAGCAATTAAAGATCTTCTTGAACAGGACAATATACACAACACAAGAGTCACCTTTGGAGCACACGCAGAGGAGAAGAACGAAGTAGTGCAAGTCAAATATAAAGGACACATACTACATAAGATAACCTAGCAAGAACTAAGAACTCTAGGGCATCTACCTAATACATCAAACCAAACACAGAGAGTCAGCCAGAATAGGGAAACAAAGATACACGTCCCAAATAAAAGAACAGAAGAAACCTCCACAACTGGAACCAAATGAGGCAGAGGTAACCAACCTTTCAGAGACAGAGTTCAGAACACTGGTGATAAGAATGTTTAAGGAGCTTAGAGAAGACATAAAGAAGGATGTAGAAATCACAACGAACAACCAGTTAGAACTAAAGAACATAACTACCGAAATTAAGAACTCACTTGAAGGAATTACCAGCAGGTTAGATGAAGCAGAGGATCGAATCAGCGACTTAGAAGACAAGGTAGCAGAGATCACCCAAATGGAACAACAGAAAGAAAAAAGAATAAAAACCAATGAGGATGGCTTAAGAGACCTCTGGGATAACATTAAGCAAAACAACATGCACATCATAGGAATACCAGAAGGTGAAAAGAGGAAGCAAGGGATTGAGAACATATTTGAAGTAATAATGTCCGAAAACTTCCCCAACTTGATAAAGAAAACCAACATACAAGCCCAGGAAGTGCAGAGAGTTCCAACCAGGATAAACCCAAACAGGTCCACACCAAGACACATTATAGTTACAATGTCAAAGCTTAAAAGAGAGAATCCAAAGACAAAGAGAGAATCCTAAGAGCAGCAAGAGAAAGACAGAGGGTTACATACAAGGGAACTCCCATAAGACTATCAAATGACTTTTCTACAGAAACATTGAAGGTCAGGAAGGAATGGCAGGAAATACTCAATGTGATGGAAAACAAACGCCTACAACCTAGATTGCTTTATCCAGCAAGGCTATCATTTAAAGTTGATGGAGAGATAAAGAGCTTCCCAGAGAAAAATAAGCTAAAGGAAGTTATTACCACCAAGCCAGCATTGGAAAAAATACTAAAAGGAATTCTGTAAATAGAAGAAAGATCAAAACAATCTAACTACAAATTTAAAAATGGCAATAACTATGTACCTATCAATAATCACTTTAAACGTAAACGGATTAAATGCTCCAATCAAGAGACATAGGGTGGCTGAGTGGATAAGAAAGCAAGACCCTTGTATATGCTGTATACAAGAGACTCACCTCAGAACAAAAGACACACACAGGCTGAAAGTGAAGGGTTGGAGTAAGATATTTCATGCAAATGGAAATGAGAAAAAAGCTGGAGTTGCAATACTTATATCTGACAAAATAGACTTTAAAATGAAGAACATATTAAAAGATAAAGATGGGCACTATATAATAATAAAGGGTGCAATCCATCAAGAGGACATAACCCTAGTAAACATCTATGCACCCAATATAGGAGCACCTAAATATATGAAACAGGTACTGACTGACATAAAGACAGAGATCACCAGTAACACTGTCATAGTAGGGGACTTCAACACACCTCTGACAACAAGGGACAGGTCTTCCAGACAGAAAATCAATATGGAAAAAACAGCCTTAAACGATACATTGGACCACTTGGATTTAATCGATATTTTCAGAGCATTTCACCCCAATGCTGCAAAATACATGTTTTTCTCAAGCACACATGGAACATTTTCCAAGATAGACCATATGTTAGGCCACAAAACAAGTCTTGATAAATTTAAGAAAATTGAAATCATACCAATTGTCTTCTCTGACCACAATGCTATGAAATTAGAAATGAACTACAGGAAAGAAACTGGAAGACACACCAATTCATGGAGGCTGAATAACTTATTACTAGATAATGAATGGGTCAAGCAGGAGATCAAGGAAGAAATAAAAAGATATCTCGAGACAAACGAAATTGAAAACACGATGACCCAAAATCTGTGGGATGCCGTGAAAGCAGTCCTAAGAGGGAAATTCATAGCATGCGTGCCTTCCTAAAGAAACAAAAAACATCACTAATCAACAGTTTATCTTCACACTTAAGGGATCTAGAAAAAGAACAGCAAAATAAGCCCAAAGGGAGCACAAGGAAGGAGATAATAAAGATCAGAGCAGAAATAAATGAAATAGAAACCAGAAAAACAATACAAAAGATCGATGAATCCAAAAGTTGGTTCTTAGAGACGATAAACAAAATTGAAAAACCTTTAGCCAGACTCATGAAAAAAAAGAGAGAGAGGACCCAAATGAATAAAATCAGAAATGAAAGAGGAGAAGTGACAACAGACACCGCAGAAATACAAAAAAATTTAAGAAATTACTATGAGCAACTATATGTCAACAAATTTGACAATCTGGAAGAAATGGACAATTTTCTAGAGGTGTACAACCTTCCAAGGCTAATTCAAGAAGAAACAGAAAACCTGAATAGACTGATTACCACCAGGGAAATTGAATAAGTAATCAACAATCTCCCAACAAACAAAAGCCCTGGACCAGATGGCTTTACAGGTGAATTTTACAAAACGTTCAAAACAGAATTATCACCTATTCTCCTCAAGCTCTTCCAAAAAATCCAGAAGGAGGGAAGACTCCCAAACACATTTTAGGAAGCCACTATCACCCTATTCCCAAAATCAGACAAAGACACCACAAAAAAAGAAAACTACAGGCCGATATCTCTAATGAACATGGATGCAAAAATCCTCAACAAAATATTAGCGAACAGAATTCAGCAATACATTAAAAAGATCATACACCATGATCAAGTGGGATTCATCCCTGGTATGCAAGAGTGGCTCAACATCTGCAAATCAATTAATGTGATACACCACGTTAAAAAAAGGAAAAATAAAAATCACATGATCATATCAATAGATGCAGAAAAAGCATTTGATAAAATGCAGCAGCCATTTATGATAAAAACCCTTAAGAAAGCGGGAATACAGGGATCATATCTCAACATAATAAAGGCCATATATGATAAACCCACAGCTAACATCATACTCAATGGGGAAAAGCTAAAACCATTTCCCCTAAGATCAGGAATAAGGCAAGGTTGCCCACTATCTCCGCTTCTATTCAACATAGTGCTGGAAGTTCTAGCCACAGCAATCAGACAAGAAAAAGAAATAAAAGGCATCCAAATTGGTAAGGAGGAAGTAAAATTATCATTATATGCAGATGATATGATACTATATATAGAGAACCCTAGAGACTCCACCAAGAAGCTATTAGAGCTGATAGATGAATTCAGTAAAGTAGCAGGATACAAAATTAATATTCGGAAATCAGTTGCATTTGTATATACCAATAATAAAACATCAGAAGGAGAAATTAAAAAAACAATCCCATTTACAATTGCTCCAAAGACTATAAAATACCTGGGAATAAACTTAACCAAAGAAGTAAAAGATCTGTACTCAGAAAATTGTAAGACACTGAAGAAAGAAATGAAAGAAGATATAAATAGATGGAAACACATATCATGTTCATGGATAGGAAGAATTAATATAGTTAAAATGTCCATACTGCCTTAGGCAATATACATATTCAACGCAATTCCTATCAAACTACCAATGACGTTTTTCACCGAAATAGAACATATAATCCTAAAATTTATATGGGACCATAAAAGACCCCGAATAGCCTCAGCATTCTTGAGAAATAAGAACAAAGTGGGAGGTATAACAATACCTGACTTCAAATTATACTACAAGGCTACAGTAATCAAAACAGCATGGTACTGGCATAAAAACAGACACACAGATCAATGGAACAGAATTGAGAGTCCAGAAATAAATCCATGCCTATATGGCCATTTAATCCACGACAATGGAAGCAAGAATTTACGGTGGGGTAAAGACAGTCTATTCAATAAATGGTGCTGTGAAACCTGGACAGACACATGCAAAAAAATGAAGCTGGACCACCTCCTTACACCATATACAAAAATAAATTCAAAATGGCTTAAAGACTTAAATGTAAGATCTGAAACCTTAAAATACCTACAAGAAAATATAGGAAGAAACTTTACAGACATTACCCGGAGTAAGATTTTTACTGATATATCCCCTTGCACGAGGGAAGTAAGAGAAAAAATAAACATGTGGGATTATATCAAACTAAAAAGTTTTTTCACAGCAAAGGAAACCATCAATAAAACAAAAAGGGATCCTACTGAATGGGAAAAGATATTTGCAATGATATATCTGATAAGGGATTAATTTCACAAATCTATGAAAAACTCACTCAACTCAACTCCAAAAAAACAAACGACCCAATTAAAAAATGGGCAGAGGACTTAAAGAGACATTTTTCTAAAAAGGACATACAGATGGCAAACAGACATATGAAGAAATGCTCAACCTCACTAACCATCAGAGAAATGCAAATAAAAACCACAATGAGATACCACCTCACCCCAGTCAAAATGGCTATCATCAATAAATCAACAAACAACAAGTGCTGGCCAGGATGTGGAAAAAAGGGAACCCTTATGCACTGTTGGTGGGATTGCAGATTGGTGCAGCCACTATGGAAAACAGTATGGAGGTATCTCAAAAATCTGAAAATGGAACTACCCTATGATCCAGTAATTCCACTCTTAGGTATCTATCCGGAGAAATTCAAAACTCCAATTCAAAAATCTTTATGCACTCCTATGTTTATTGCAGCACTATACACAATAGCTAAGACATGGAAACAACCGAAATGCCCATCGGTAGATGACTGGATTAAGAAACTGTGGTACATTTATACAATGGAGTATTACGCAGCCATAAAGAAGAAAGAAATCTTACCATTTGCAACAAGATGGGTGGACCTAGAGAACATTATGTTAAGTGAAATAAGTCAGACAGAGAAAGATAAGTACCATATGATCTCACTTATATGCGGAATCTAAAGAAAAGAATAAGTGAATGAACAAATCAGAAACAGTTTTGGAGACAAAGAGGAAAAACTGAGGTTGCTAGATGGGTGGGGGAGTGGGGGTAAGGGGGAAGGTGAGGGGATTAGAAAACAGTCAGTAACCACAAGATGGCCACAGAGTTTTGAAAAGTAATCTGGGGAACGTAATCAATAATGTCAAGTTTTTGTAGGGTATCCAATGGACACGTGTCCCATTTGGGAAACCACCTCAGGGAAGATGTAGATGCCTGATCACTGCACTGTACACCTGAAGCTGAACAATAATGAATGCCAACTATAATATTATATATATATATGTATGTATACACTTACAAGAGGCAGAGTACAGCATTGGGAGTGGAGACAGTGGAAATGGGATGGCTCGGTGCGATGTCAGAGAGATAGTGGATGGGGGGAGGGGGTCCACAGTGTGAGGGATATAAATGATAAACGTCTAAGTATTACTTTGTTTTGTGCACCTAAAAATTAAAAAAAATAAAAAATAAAAAGTGCATTGCATTCCTATATTTAACAATGAAATCTCAGAAAAAGAAATAAAAAAAAATGCCTTTTGCAATTGCAGCAAAAAGAATAAAATACCTGGGAATAAACTTAACCAAGAATATGAAAGACCTATATGCTGAAAACTATAAGACATTTTTTAAAGAAATTGAACAAGACACAAAGAAATGGAATTCCATGTTCATGGATTGGAAGAATCAACATAGTTAAAATGGCCATATTACCCAAAGCAATATACAGATTTAATGCAATCCCCATCAAAATCCTAATGGCATTTAAAAAAAAAATAGAACATAAGATCATAAGATTTGTTTGGAACCACAAAAGACCCTGAATAGCCAAAGCAATCTTAAGACAAAAGAACAGTGCTGGAGGTATCACACTCCCTGACTTTGGCTTGTACTACAGGGCTACAATAATCAAAACAGCATGGTATTGGCAGAAAAACAGACACATAGACCAATGGAATAGAATTGAGAACTCAGAAATAAAACCACATAAATATGGACAGATAATTTTTGATAAAGAAGCAAAAAACATACAATGGAGAAAAGACAGCCTCTTTAATAAATGGTGCTGGGAGAACTGGAAAGCCACATGTAAAAGAATGGTAACTGGACTGCTATCTGTCACCATGTACCAAAATTAATTCAAAATGGATCAAAGACTTAAGCATAAGACCTGAAACAATAAACTGCATAGAAGAAAACATAGGTACTAAACTTATGGACCTTGGGTTCAAAGAGCATTTTATGAATTTGACTCCAAAGGCAAAGGAAGTAAAAGCAAAAATAAAGGAATGGGACTATATCAAACTTAAAAGCTTCTGCACAGCAAAAGAAACCATCGACAAAATAAAGAGGCAACCAACTGAATGGGAGAAGATTTTTGCAAACAGTGCCTCCGATAAGGGGCTAATATCCAAAATATACAAGGAACTCATGCAACTCAACAACATAAAACCAAACAACCCAATTGAAAAATGGGCAGAGGACCGGAAGAGACATTTCTCCAAAGAGGACATATAAATGGCAAATAGACATATGAAAAAATGCTCAACATCACTAATTATCAGAGAAATGCAAATAATAACTACAATGAGATATCACCTCACCCAGTTATAATGGCTACCATCAACAAGAAAAATAGTAACAAGTGTTGGAGAGGCTGTGGAGAAAAAGGAACCCTCATACACTGTTGGTGGGAATGCACACTGGTGCAGTCGCTATGGAAGGCCGTGTGGAGGTTTCTCAAAAAATTACGAATAGAATTACCGTATGACCCAGCAATCCCTCTCCTGGGTATCTACCCAAAAAATCTGAAAACATTTATCCATGAAGACAAGTGTGCTCCAATGTTCATTGCAGCTTTATTTACGGTGGCCAAGACATGGAAAGAACCAAAATGTCCCTTGATAGATGAATGGATAAAGAAGTTGTGGTATATATACACAATGGAATACTATTCAGTGGTAAGAAAAGTTGAAATAGGATCATTTGTGACAACATGGATGGATCTTGAGATTATAATGCTAAGCGAAATAAGTCAGACAGAAAAAGCAGAGAACCATATGATTTCACTGATATGTGGTATATAAACCAAAAACAAGAAAAGAACAAGACAAACAAATGAGAAACAAAAACTCATAGACACAGACAATAGTTTAGTGATTACCTGAGGGTAAGGGGGGAAGGGGTGGGAGATGAGGGTATGGGGGATCAAATATATGGTGATGGAAGGAGAACTGACCCTGGGTGGTGAACACACAATCGGGTTTAAAGATGATGTAATACAGAATTGTACACCTGAAATCTATGTAATTTTACTAACAATTGTCACCCCAATAAACTTTAATTAAAAAAAATAAAAATAGGGCTGGCCTGGTGGCTCAGGCGGTTAGAGCTCCATGCTCCTAACTCCGAAGGCTGCTGGTTGGATTCCCACATGGGCCAGTGGGCTCTCAACCACAAGGTTGCCAGTTCAATTCCTCGAGTCCCGCAAGGGATGGTGGGCAGCGCCCCCTGCAACTAAGATTGAACACGGCACCTTGAGCTGAGCTGCCGCTGAGCTCCCAGATGGCTCAGTTAGTTGGAGTGCATTCTCTCAACCACAAGGTTGCTGGTTCAACTCCCACGAGGGATGGTGGGCTGCGCCTCCTGCAACTAGCAATGGCAACTGGACATGGAGCTGAGCTGTGTCCTACACAACTAAGATTGAAAGGACAACAACTTGACTTGGAAAAATGTCCTGGAAGTACACACTGTTCCCCAATAAAGTCCTGTACCCCTTTCCCCCCAAAAAAATTAAAAATAAAAATAAATAACCACAAGATGGCCACGGGGTTTTGAAAATTAATCTGGGGAACGTAGTTTTAGTGGTTACCAAAGGGTAAAGGGGTTAGGGGGTGGGAGATGAGGGTAAGGGGGATCAAATATGTGGTGATGGAAGGAGAACTGACTCTGGGTTGTGAACGCACAATGTAGTTTATAGATGATGTGATACAGAATTGTACACCTGAAATCTATGTAATTTTACTAACAATTGTCACCCCAATAAATTTTTTAAAATTAATTAATTAATAAAATTTTTAAAAATTTAAAAAATAAATAAATAAATAAAAATAATAATAAAAATAAAAATAAAAAATAAGGGCACTTAGGGCCGGCCCATGGCTCAGGCGGTTGGAGCTCCGTGCTCCTAACTCCAAAGGCTGCCGGTTCGATTCCCACATGGTCCAGTGGGCTCTCAACTACAACGTGGCTGGTTCGACTCCTTGACTCCTGCAAGTGATGGTGGGCTCTGCCCCCTGCAACTAAGATTGAGCTGAGCTGCTGCTGAGCTCCCAGATGGTTCAGTTGGTTGCAGTGTGTCCTCTCAACCACAAGGTTGCTGGTTTGACTCCCCGACTCCTGCAAGGGATGGTGGGCTGTGCCCCCTGCAACTAACAATGGCAACTGGACCTGGAGCTGAACTGTGCCCTCCACAACTATGAGTGGAAGGACAACAACTTGACTTGGAATAATATCCTAGAGGTACACACTGTTCCCCAGTAAAGTCCTATTCCCTTTCCCCAATAAAAAACTAAGTAAAAAAAATAAATTAAAAAAATAAAAAAGAAAATAAGGGCACTTAAAGGCAGAGATCACGTGTCATTTATTTTAGTATCCTCATCACTCAACAGAGTGTCATATAGTTGCTCAATCTATGTGCTGGAGGAATGCAGAGATGGAGGAAGGGAAAGGGAAGGGAAACAAATCCATAAATGCAATGCATAAAGGGACTTTAACCTAGAGGAATTTCATGCTTCATGAAGTGGTATAGCATGGTGATTAAAAGCATGGACTCTCTGGGCCTGCCCGGTGGCTCAGGCGGTTGGAGCACTGTGCTCCTAACTCCCCACTTTGATTCCCACATGAGCCAGTGAGCTGTGCCTTCTACAGCTAAGATTGTGAACAATAGCTCTCCCTGGACCTGGGCTGCCATGGGCTGCTGTGTGCTGCCATGAGCGGCCGGCAGCCAGCATGAGTGGCTGACAATCATCGTGAGCGGCCGATAGCCAGTGAGAGTTGCTGTGAGCAGCAGACCGTAGACAGGTGACCAACTGCTGGGGGAAGTGCAAGCCTCATAATACTAGCATGGGTCAGGTAGCTGTGTCCTACACAACTAGACTGAGAAACAACGGCTTGAACCAGAGGGGGTGGGGGGAGGCGGAAAAAGGGGAGAAAAACGAAAGCACTCAGTATTTGTCGACTAAAATACATGAACAGATGATTCATATGGCTTTGGAGAAGGGTCTGTGTGATTTGAAAAAGCCTGGGATCATGCTGAAATTGCCATTGCCCCTGCTCCCTCCACCTCCTTGAGAACTATTGAGCTCTATGCCCGCTTCACATACATATCAGATTATGTTGGTAGAACATCTTCAAAATATCTAAATTAGAATCTACACATTTATAAATTAGTTTTATTTGATCGACCTGCCCTGTAAGCATTTGCAAAGTCTGCAAAAGAGGAAATTATGAGGTAGCCAAAAATGGGGTATTACCCTAAACTTTTTGCTCCAGTCCTCACAAGCCCTGAATCCCTTTCCCAACTGATTAAAAGTTTGACTCTGAGACAGGTTAGTTAGCATGTTGTTAGGTAGACAGGAAAGTCCCTGGTGGAATAAACAAAAGGCAGCCATATCCTGAAACTCCAGGTTCTGGAATGTTCTTCTTCACTCCAGGACAAAGATATGAGAATGCACCTTGAGGTTAATAAATTATCTCGTAACTCCTTTTTGTTTGGAAAAAGGAACAGATCTGATAGATAAGAACGGGTTTGTTAATCCCTTTAGGGTGGGCAAACAGGACAAACCTGACAGATGAATTCCATCAGAAGGCGCCAACCCTCTTCCCCAAGCAGGCAAGGGAAGGTATAAAAGGAAGAACTTTTGCCTCAATCACTGGGCAACCCGGTCCGGAGCCCCTCTCATTCCGAGAGCTATGACTCTTTACTCTTTACTTTTAATAAACTATCCTCTTTTATAATTCCTCGCCTCTCCTTGGTTCGTGCTTCCATTCTTCGGTTTCATGAGACACGATCCTGGCACAAAGAAAATATTCTACATCAACTCTGTCCAATAGGAGCTCCCTTTCCACTATTTGACTAGAATTTAAGGGAAATTATGGCTTCTCCTACTACTACACTACAGCCTCTGGATGTGGCATTCCTTCACTCATTTGTTCAACAAACTACTATTAACTGACCTAGAAGGGCTACGGGAGCTTTCCTGTATGTCCAACTGGGGCCCTTCAGGTAGTGGAGACAGGGTGGAAGATGAATAGCTTCCCCAAAGTAAGCATATTCCTATGTTCAGACACTCCTAGATAGAGTTCTTAGGAGCTAGTGCCATTCCTTCCTTCTCTCCTCTCCCTGCCTCTCCACACCCCACAATGGAGAAGAAAAGTGCCAAATGCCCAAGGAAAAAATGTGCCTTGGGCTTCAGAGCCCTGAGATAAAAGAGGATATTGTCCCAGAGAAGCAGTTTCAGACATACGTAAGCCTGATACAGGCCAACAAGTAGACCCCCCGTCCCCCACTGGAAAACTTTTTCCTTTCTTATAGGAATTTTAAGTTTTCTTCCCCTTAAGTTTCCTTTTCCCCAGGTTTTTGGCTCCTATCCCTGCTTTAGATAATTACCTTAAAACTTGTGATTCATACTTGTTGATTGTAATCATTGAAGCCTAATGTTCCCTCTTACCCGTTTGAGGCCTAACTCATGGACAATTAATGACATCTGAATGACTGGTTGAATGGCCACAGGCTCTATAGAGCTAATGGATTTATTAATTAAAATCTATTTTTCCTCATTTAGGGGCTTTGGGGATACAGAGGATACCCCAGCAAGATTGCCAGTCACAACCAAAGAAGCCAACAGTGTCTTCCAGGTGGATCTCGAGATCCCTTCCTCTTATCTAAGATCAGATAGGACAAGAGTCCTGTGAATCCCCTAATAGGTAGGGACAGCTCTATGGTTCTGCCCAGCTGGAAGCAGATACAGAAGAAAAAACCTTCTGTCCTTCAACTTCCCATAGAGACTGTATGGGGATCACATCTCTCAAGGCGAAAACAAGGCAGGCAGTTAGAGATAAGAATTGGGTCTCTGTATTCCTGCACAACACATAGAATGTGACCACCCAAAAGACCTCCCCTCTCTACCCAAAACTTCCTCTTTTCACTGTAATTATCTATCCCTATGAGAAACAAATGGGTACAAAATACCCAACTAGATTAGACAGTCACTCACACCTGTGTAGTAAAGGCCACAATGACCTTCATTTCACCTGGGCCTCATTATACCATCATTATAATATCATACATATGCCCAGAAGTTCATTAATATCATAATAACAGACTGAATTCTGGGAAGGAACATGTGCAGTCTAAAAAGATGAGATAATAGCCTCTTGTCAATCGCAGGCATCAATCAAGTGGTCCCACTCCCGGAAAGGAACAGCCCATTCTAGAGAGAAAAAGGGATTAAAACTCCAAGTTCTCACCAGTCAGCACCTCTTGAGCCTTGCCTTTGCTTGGGGACTGCTCTAAACTGTTTGTAGTGTACTTTTTCTAATGCCACCTTGGGCCCTTGAGCCATTCTTTACTGCTCCGGTCCGCTCCTATTTCTTTGGAGTGTACTATCTCTTCTAGTAAACTGCTTCTTTGCTACTTTACCTTGGAATCTCGTTCAATTCTTTGCTTGATATGACAAGAACCTGGACACTGCACTGAGGAGGGCCCACCCTCCGGTAACACTCCCATATCCCCTGCCTTGAATTATCTGTTTTCTCCTTTAAAATGGGGTAGGATTTTTGTCTGAAGAACCAACATGAGAAGAATTGAACTGCCTTATATTCTCCAGACACTCCCTTTTCACTTCTTTTCCATCCTAGTTCTTATTTTAAATAGCCTAATATTTGTATGGAATGTTTATCAGTTCATTTCAGTCTCATAAAACCTATACATTTGGTATTATCACTATAATTCAATTTCCGATGAGTAAATGGTGGCTCAGATTAAGTGACCTAACCCATCACAAGCCCTGGAAAGTGCGAGGGCTGGACTCCCACCTGAGTTCTTGTATTCCCAATCCTGTAGCTACCATTCTGCCATCACCTGCCTGAATCTTGGTATAGCATCAAGAAGTTCCAGACCAGGATGGAGTAGACACACTTGGAGTAAATTCAGTTCTTATTCCTCCTGCTAGGCACAGATAAAAACCCTGGACATTTTATATAAAACCAACGCAAAAAGACTCTGGAAGGTAGTTTTTGGAGGTGTTAACACGCTGCCTTCTCAGACCACTGGTGCTCTGATAATAAACGCTATTCTATGACCCAACTCCTGTGTCAGTCTATTGGCTGAGTGATGCAGGCAGCACGAGACCTGGACTCGTTTGGCCTCTGGTTTCAATACTGACCCATTGGCACCAATAAGTGAGGTGCAATATCCAGCAAGGCATAATACCCCCACCATTAAGGGGCTCTGGTTGAAAGCTTGCTCTGGTTCTGGAAGCATGCTGTGGTTAGCAACGTTGTTTCCCAGGAAGCGGGACCCATCTGCCACACTGTAAAAGCTACCATGTCTGGTTTCGGCTTTGGGCATCTGGTGGTCTTAAGGCCACATCTGGTTTCTGGTTTTAGCCCACTAGCCAATTGTCTGATGGTTGATGGACAATGTATATGGAGTAAGATGATGTTGCATCCGAATCTGGCACCTAGCTAGGTTGGGTTTATCTGGTGTTCGAATCCGAATCTGGTTTTTCTGGTTTTTGTCTGTCTGATCCAGGGAATACTTGGATCTGTTTGTGTGTTTAAGTCTGTGTTAAATGTGGCCACGTTTGTTCCAGCTCAGTAATGGGATCTAAGTTTTCAATCCCGGCCGGCAGCCTGTTGGGCAAAATGTTAGGCCATTGGAAAAACTATGTCTACAAGCCATTGATGAAAAAAATTAATGTTCTATTAAAGTACTGCTTGGCCAATGTATATATTAGATTCTGGAGGGTGCTCATCGCTTAATAGTTTGTTGAAGTATTGTACTATTTTGCAACTGGAATTGTTCTGTTAGAAGTCTGGGAAATAGGATGAAATTTCATATGTATGAGCCTTTATGATAGATTCTGAAAAGAAGGGAACTAAATTGATAGCTCAGAGAGGGATTCCACCCATCACCTAATCCATTTATAACCAAGAATGCCTGAGGCTGAGGTAACTGAAGGAATAAAGGGAGACACTTTTAAAATAAAGTGGCTAATTCTCTAAACCAAGCCAGAGCCCCCACACCCTTTGTTACAGCCTCTTTGAAATTGTAGGGGCAGTTGTAAAATCTTAGGACCTCCTCTGCAATTGTTAATAATTCTGTTTATATGTATATGATCTCTGATATCTGTGCTTGTCTGTGTTTTATATATAATATACAGTTTTTGAAGAAACACTTAAACACTTAAAGAAAAAAAGGATTGAGCACTTACATAAATTTAAATAATAAAAACTAACCCAAGTACTTTTCAGGATCACGTGATCTAAGAAAATATTTGATACAAAAGCTGGTTTAACTTTTGATTAAATGGATATGTCTTTTAAGGTTATTAACATTAAATATGGTATCTTTTGTTTTATCTGGGTTTACAAAAATAAGTTCATGTTATCTCTGTCACAAAATTTGTCAAGAAAATAGCTTGGGTAATAATTACCTTTGAAATCTCATAGGGTTAAGAGCTAATGAAATGTTAACTGAAATAAGGTTTTACATGAAACTTTTCAGTAATAATTATATGGTCTGGATGCTTGGACAAGGTTTTCAGCATCTACTGGTAACTTAAAATTTCAGTTTTATTAAGTTGTGTTAAATGATAAGAATTATTGAATATCTAGGTATTTCAAAATAATGAAATACTGAAATAGTAATAATTATATAGGTCTGAGTTCATCTATTTCTGGTTTCTTGTCACAGGAAAGCTAAAAGCTAGATTAAGATCTGTTAATAAATATATCTTGTATTTTATTACAAAAACCTATATCTCTAAAGGTTGCCAAATGTATTTATGGATTTGCTAGTGGAAATATTGATTACTTGTTTTTAGTTGCTAGTATAAATTAAGGTTCTGAAGGTTGTGGATTCTAATTAATATGAAAGGAAATGATGTATGCTTTCAAGGAAGGTATAAGGCATGGGGGAAAAAAGACTGAAAGGTGGGAAGAAGACAGACTGACCTCGGAATGTAAGGATTGACATGACAGTTTCCTGGGTTTTCTTTTTGCCTCATATATCCAGGAAAAGCAATCCAGAAATGCCACTGGGCACAGAGAAAATAAAGTCCCAGGAAAAGCCTGCTTGCTTTCTGTAGTCAAAGGACTAGAAACAAGGCAATCCAGCAAGACAGAAAACTTTGAGACAATAACTGACTCATTCCAACTAAGAACCATGGAAAAAAATCTTGGCCCCACCCCAACCCCTATAAGCAAAGACCAACTGAGGACCCTAGGCTTCCACCCTTGTCCAGCTACAATGAGGTAGCCTCGCTAAGGTAGTGCCAGAAGAGAAGACAGAGTAGGGAGTTGGGACTTTCATTCCTGCCCAGAGGTAATAAACTCCCCATCTATCGATATTAGGTTGGTGCAAAAGTAATTGCGGTTTTTGCAATTATTTTTAACCTTTTAAACCCCAATTACTTTTGCACCAATCTAATAACAAGGCATCCCTCCCATTCCCTGCCAGGGTGTCAGAGGAGGCCACCTGGAGAGTCTGAAATTGCCACCTTGGGCTGACAAAGGAGACTGAGTGGACCTTCACCTCTGTCTGGTAAGTGAGGCAACCCCTCACCTACAACTAATGTCAGAGGAATCCTGCCAAAATGGAAGATTTAAATAAGATTCAGAGACTCATAACCCCAAAATATTCAGCACTTAATCAAAAACACATGTCATGGGCCGGCCTGGTGGCTCAGGCGGTTGGAGCTCCGTGCTTCTAACACCAAAGGCTGCTGGTTCAATTCCCACATGGGCTAGTGGGCTCTCAACCACAAGGCTGCCAGTTTAACTCCTCGACTCCCGCAAGGGATGGTGGGCTCTGCCCCCTGCAACTAACATTGAATATGGCAACTTGACCTGAGTTGCCACTGAAACTCCCGGATGGCTCACTTAAAAGAACAGCAAAATAAGCCCAAAGGGAGTAAAAGAAAGGAGATAATAAAGATCAGAGAGAAAATAAATGGAGTAGAAACCAGAAAAACAATACAAAAGATCAATGAATCCAAGAGTTGGTTTTTAGAGAAGATAAACAAAATCAACAAACTTTTAGCCAGACTCATTAAAAAAAAGAGAGAGAAGACCCAAATGAATAAAATCAGAAATGAAAGAGGAGAAGTGACAACAGATACCACAGAAATACAAAAAAATTTAAGAAATTACTATGAGCAACTATATACCAACAAATTTGACAATCTGGAAGAAATGGACAATTTTCTAGAAGCATACAACCTTCCAAGGCTAACTCAAGAAGAAACAGAAAACCTAAATAGACTGATTACCACCAGGAAAATTGAATAAGTAATCAACAATCTTCCAACAAACAAAAGCCCTGGACCAGATGGCTTTACAGGTGAATTTTACAAAACATTCAAAAAAGAATTATCACCTATCCTCCTAAAGTTCTTCCAAAAAATCCAGAAGGAGGAAAGGCTCCCAAACACTTTTTATGAGGCCCCTATCACCCTGATCCCAAAATCAGACAAAGACACCACAAAAAAAGAATACTACAGGCCGATATCTCTAATGAACATAGATGCAAAAATCCTCAACAAAATATTAGCAAACAGATTTCAGCAATACATTAAAAAGATCATACACCATGAACAAGTGGGATTCATCCCTAGTATGCAAGGGTGGTTCGACATCCGCAGATCAAATAATGTGGTACACCACATTAACAAAATGAAAAATTAAAATCACATGATCATATCCATAGATGCAGAAAAAGCATTTGATAAAATCCAGCAGCCATTTATGATAAAAAACCTTAAGAAAGTGGGAATAGAGGGATCATATCTCAACATAATAAAGGCCATATATGATAAACCCACAGCTAACATCATACTCAACGGGGAAAAGCTAAAACCATTCCCCTTAAGATCAGGAACAAGGCAAGGTTGCCCACTTTCTCCGCTTCTATTCAACATAGTGCTGGAAGTTCTAGCCACAGCAATCAGACAAGAAAAAGAAATAAAAGGCATCCAAATCAGTAAGGAGGAAATAAAATTGTCATTATATGCAGATGACATGATACTACATATACAGAACCCTAAAGACTCCATCAAGATACTATTAGAGCTGATACATGAATTCAGTAAAGTAGCAGGATACAAAATTAATATTCAGAAATCAGTTGCATTTGTATATACCAATAATAAAACATCAGAAGGAGAAATTAAAAAACAATCTCATTTACAATTGCTTCAAAGACTATAAAATACCTGGGAATAAACTTAACCAAAGAAGTAAAAGATCTGTACTCAGAAAATTATAAGACACTGAAGAAAGAAATTAAAAAGATACAACTAGATGGAAACACATACCATGTTCATGGATAGGAAGAATTAATATAGTTAAAATGTCCATACTGCCTAAGGCAATATACATATTCAACGCAATTCCTATCAAACTACCAATGACGTTTTTCACCGAAATAGAACATATAATCCTAAAATTTATATGGAACCATAAAAGACCCCGGATAGTCTCAGCAATCTTGAGAAATAAGAACAAAGTGGGAGGTATAATGATACCTGACTTCAAATTATACTACAAGGCTACAGTAATCAAAACAGCATGGTACTGGCATAAAAACAGACACACAGATCAATGGAAGAGAATAGAGAGCCCAGAAATAAATCCATGCCTACATGGCCATTTAATCCACGACAATGGAAGCAAGAATTTACAGTGGGGTAAAGACAGTCTATTCAATAAATGGTGCTGGGAAACCTGGACAGACACATGCAAAAAAATGAAGCTGGACCACCTCCTTACACCATATACAAAAATAAATTCAAAACGGCTTAAAGACTTAAATGTAAGATCTGAAACCATAAAATTCCTAGAAGAAACTATAGGAAGAAACTTTATAGACATTACCCGGAGTAAGATTTTTACTGATATATCGCTTCGCACAAGGGAAGTAAGAGAAAAAATAAACATGTGGGATTACATCAAACTAAAAATTTTTTCACAACAAAGGAAAACATCAATAAAACAAAAAGGGATCCTACTGAATAGGAAAAGATATTTGCCAATGACATACCTGATAAGGGGTTAATATCACAAATTTTTTAAAAACCTCACTCAACTCAACTCCAAAAAAACAAACAACCCAATTAAAAAATGGGCAGAGGACATGAAGAGACATTTTTCTATAAAGGACATACAGATGGCAAACAGACATATGAAAAAATGCTCAACCTCACTAACCGTCACAGAAATGCAAATAAAAACCACAATGAGATACCACCTCACCCCAGTCAAAATGGCTATCATCAATAAATCAACAAACAACAAGTGCTGGCCAGGATGTGGAAAAAAGGGAACCCTTATGCACTGTTGGTGGGATTGCAGATTGGTGCAGCCACTATGGAAAACAGTATGGAGGTATCTCAAAAATCTGAAAATGGAACTACCTTATGATCCAGTAATTCCACTCCTATCTGGAGAAATCCAAAACTCTAATTCAAAAAAATTTATGCACTTCTATATTTATTGCAGCACTACACACAATAGCCAAGACATGGAGACAACGGAAATGCCCATCGGTAGATGACTGGATTAAGAAACTGTGGTACATTTATACAATGGAGTATTACGCAGCCATAAAGAAGAAAGAAATCTTACCATTTCCAACAACATGGATGGACGTAGAGAACATTTTGTTAAGTGAAATAAGTCAGACAGAGAAAGATAAGTACCATATGATCTCACTTATATGTGGAATCTAAAGAAAAGAATAAGTGAATGAACTAATCAGAAACAGTTTTAGAGACATAGAGGAAAAACTGAGGGTTGCTAGATGGGAAGGTGGGGTGGGGATAAGGGGGAAGGTGAGGGCATTGGAAAGCAGTCAGTAACCAAAAGACTGCCACGGGGTTACGAAAGTTAACTTGGGGAATGTAATCAATAATGTTGTAAAGATTTCGTAAGGTATCCAATGGACACTTGTCTCATTAGGGAGACCTCCTCAGGGATGATGTAGATGCCTGATCACTGCACTGTACACCTGAAACTGAAGCTGAACAATAGTGAATGTCAACTACAAGTTTATGTGTGTGTGTATATATATATATATATATATATATATATATATATATATATTTACAAGAATACAAGAAGCATTAGGAATAGAGACAGCGGAAATGTAAGGACTGTGTGCAATGTCAGAGGGATAGTGGATGGAGGGAGGGGGGTTGACATAACGTGAGGAATATAAATGATAAACCTCTAAGTATTACTTTGTTTTGTGCACCTGAAACTAATAATAATTATATATATATATATATATATATATATATACATATATATATATATAACTTGTATATATACTATATATATATATAAACTTGTAGTTGTATATATATATATATACTATATATGTATAGTATATATATATGTAAACTTGTAGTATAAAAAACACATATCACACCAAAAATCAGGAAAATATCAACTTAAATTAAAAAAGACAATTAGATGATGCAGATATTAGTATTATTTGACAAAGATTTTAAAGAATCATTGAAATCTTTCCACAAGCAATTATGCCTATGCTTGAAATAAATAAATAAATAAATAATAAATAGAAAATGTCAGTAAAGAAATTGAAGATATAAAGGAACAGCAGGTGGGCTAGATGGCTCAGTTGGTTAGAACGCAAGTTCTTAACAACAAGGTTGCTGGTTCAATTCCTGCATGGGATGGTGGGCTGTGCCCCCTGCAACTAGATTGAAAATGGGAACTGGACTTGGAACTGAGCTGCACCCTCCACAACTAGATTGAAGGACAACAACTTGACTTTGAGCTAATGGGTCCTGGAAAAACACACTGTTCCTCAATATTTCCCAATAAAGAATTAAAAAAAAAAAAAAACAGAAGCTGCAGATGGACACTTTAGAATTGAAAAATATAATTACCAAAATAATAAAAACTCAATGAATGGGCTCAACAGCAGGATGGAGGGGACAGAGGGAAAAAAATATCAGTGAATTTGAAGACAGAACAATTTAAATGGCCCAAGCTAAACAGCAGTATTTGGGTAAATAAAATACACTTTCCTTCTCCTCTTGTGTTTTCTAAATTATGTTTGATAATTGAAACAAAAAAGTACAACATTGTCTGAATGTCAATTTCAATGTATATAGTGGACATACTGAATAAAATTACATTATAAATGGAGGGTAAAGGGACCTAAAGGGAGGTAAGTTTTCTATACTTATCTCAAATTTGTAGAATGTAAACACCAATGTATCTTCATGGTCATGGAATCATTGTGTATTTTGATTTCAGTGGTGGTCACAAGAATCTACATGTACAATAAAATGCCATAGAGCTATGTGCACATATTTGTTCCAACGTCTGTCTACTGGTTTTAATTTTAATCTGCAGTTATACAAGATTAACCATTGGCGAACACTGGGTGAAGGGTATATGGGACCTCTCTATTATCTTTGTAACTTCCTATATATCTAAAATAACTTCAAGATGAAAAGTAAAAAACAAAAGAGGATTGAAAGAGCCTCTTTTAAGACAACTGGATAACTCCCTTTTCAGTTCAGAGGCTAGACATGATGGGAGGTGGTGCTCAGAGGGTAGTGGTTTCTGGACTGGAATCTTCAGGTCAGCCACTAGTCTCACCCTCAAGTGACATCTCAAAACTCCAGAAGTCCCACCCACCACCAGCAGTTTTGCCAATTCAACTGTTATCTCAGGACTGTGTTTGTGTTGGAAGTAGTTTTCAACCTTGCTGAGCAAACTTCTATGCCTGCTCCGTTACATCTGGAGGAAAGTGGCCCCAGGTGAGTAACAGATGTGTGGTAGCAGCTCAACACCCCTTCCTGGGATATAACAAAGAGCAAGCCTAATTCTAGTGGTGTTTTCTTGGTTGTATGGGCAGTTTGCTTGTACCACATATCTCAACTCTTTTTGAGAAACCTATGTCTTACTCACAACTTCCAGCCTACTTATGGGACAAGGGTACACTCATCACTCCTATATTTGATTCTGCTTGCCTAGTAAATGTTTTCTTCTTTGCACTCCTAATGACTTTGGTCACTACTCATCCTGGTCTGGAAAGTAACCAAATACAAAGGCAACAAGAACAGAGAGCCAGACCCAAGAAACGAGGCAACACTACTGGCATGAATGTCTATGGTTCTTGATGGAAACTCCATTGAGGTGAAGAACCAGAGACCCATGAGTCAGGGCCATCTTGGAGCCCATCTTTGAGCCTAGAGCCTGGGAAGGAAGGGCTGCTTCAGCCACTTATTTCCCCCAAAGCTAGACGCTCCCCCAGACCTCATTTCCTTCCTCTACCACCTCCTCCACTATAATTCACACATCATGCTGTTCTTTGGCTTGTCCAGGCTCCTACATTTGAATGTCTTTTCTCTGTGGATCTTTCAGACTAAAATGATAAATGGCTCCTGATTTCTGCATTAACAAAGGAAAGGGACAAACAAACGGAGAATTAAAAATTGATTCCAGGGCGGCTAGTTGGCTCAGTGGTTGGAGCTCAGTGCTCATAACACCAAAGTCACCGGTTTGATTTCCACATGGGAAATGTATTTTAAAAATACATTCTAAAATGATAATTTTATTTTTTAAAATCTTTTGAGTTTGTAACAAACTAACTCCTTTTTCAAATGTAATTCAAATTAAAGAGACAGTGGTTTGAAAAATCCATACTCTCGTCTAATTAGGCTTGGGTTACCATAAAGAACATTTGATTTTTGCCTGGAAATAATTTTTATTTTTCTAGGATAAAAACTTCTGTGCCCAACCCCTGTTAACTCTTCCTCCTAGAGGCATCTTATCAGGTGTCCCCTTGGCTCCCCCTCACATGCACTTAATTCTGGAGTCTCAAGCCAAGAACTCCCTCAAAACTTTCCCCATTGCCTCAAGTACCTTGTGGTGATGGTGTTTGTTTTTGTTGTTGAGCAACTTCAGCAGAGACAGATCAAAGGTTGCTGGTAATGGGACTGAAAGTCTCATGGTCAAGAAAGATGTACCCCTTTCTTTTCTGGCATTGTCGACCAGTTAGCATTCTCCTTGAGCTCACTGTTACACCCTTTCTCAGTCCAGTATGCTTACTTGGGAAGTAGGTAGTGAGGTGGGATGGAGTAAGGAACAGTGGTGTGTTGACATGACTGAGTGTGGTTTCTATGCATCTTTCTTGAAGAGTTCCACAAAAGTCCTGTGCATGCTTGAGTTGACTGAAAGATCCTCAGCATTCCTAACACTCTCCAGATCTCCAGATCTTGCTTCCCTATCCTGCAAATGCCTCTACTCATCCATGATGTTTACTGAACTTTTGCTATGTAACAGCCTCTGTCCTGGGTGCTGGAGATACAAGAGAAAGGAGCCCCATTTTCTCTCTCCTAGAACCTATAGATATTAATGAACATTACATAGATGAATACAGAAAAGTGCTCTGAAAAAAGAATTTGGCTTTATGAGGGTGTGTATCAAAGGAACCTGACCTAGACTGGAGAAGGCTTACCTGAGGAAGTGATGCTTGGGCTGAGAGCTGAGAAATGGGTGGGGTGGGGTGGGAGCAGTCTCCAAGGTGCCTCCTGCTAGGACATCCCTTTATGTAATAGCTATATGCATGTATTATGAAACTCCTGGCCTGGTGTTTCCATGCTTCCCAGGTACTCTAAGTTACCCTCCTTTTATTTTCTTCTATCCTCCAGGATCTCTCTACTCCCCAGACTCTTCATGCTTCCCAAATCTCCATTTTATCCTTATTTGGAACTTACTGACAAACAAGTCAGACTGTATTGTAAATTTATGGACCTGATGGTAGCAAAGCATCAGCAAACATGGTCCTTATAGTGACTACCAGGCAAAGGGATCCTTACTCCCTCATACTCTTGAGAGCTCGATGGTTCATCCATGAAGAGCTATCTATGGTCATGTTATCCAGAATAATGGGAATCGCTTATCCAGGAGATCTCCTGGGCTGGAAATTTCATAATCTTTAAAGCATGTACTATATATTGAGCATCAATTATATGTTGTCTCCTAACATACAGTATCTCTATACTGCATAAGCACCTATGAAAAGGACATTATTCCTCTTACAGGTGAGAAGTTGAGGCTCAGAGACACAAACAGAGAGGCTGATAATTTGCTCAAATTTTCACAGCAAAGTCGGCTTATTTTTTTTCTTCCATGCTGCCTCCAGCATACATCATGAAATAAAACATCCTGTTCTTTGAGGCAGCTCTTCTTTCCCTATCAGAAGTCTCTTAGCTGTAAATGTCATTAGCATGAGTTTGTGTTGTTCTCTCATGGCTGGGGTGCCCTTTGTTGTCTCCTCTGGTTTCTCCTGGCATCTTCAGAGGGCTCTGTCTGCAGCTCCAGGTCCTGTACCTGTAGAAATCAAGCCAACAAGTACCAACCACCACAATGCATACAGTGGGTAACAGGGACCAGAGAGAGAACGCAGTGAAAAAGGATAAGATGCTGCTTCTGCCTTCAGGGAGCTACTGATCCAAAGCTACTGTGTCTGAGGGTTTCCCTTAGGCCAATGCCAGATGGTTTATTCTGAAGCCTGAAGAAACCCTTTTGGGCTAGATCAATCAAGGAGGGCTTCCTGAAGCAGGTAAAATGTTAGGGAAACAGAAGGAGTGACAGGTATAACAAGGGACAGTGAGCCAGCCACATTATGTATGTAAGGGAACAGTGAGAAATCAGGTTGAGAAGAGTACCAGCCAGTGGTCAAGGGCCTTGAATGCCAGACTACAGTGTTTGATTTCTACTAAGAGGGACCCAGGAAAGGATTTTGACAAGAGAAGTGACAAGTGAAATAAACATTCAAAATTAGTCTGGCATAGTCAATGTGTAGGACGAATGAGAGTGAGGAGAGACTAGTCAAGACTAGTTAAAATGCTAGTTGAATAACAAAACTTTCCTAAGATCCTGGTACTTTCCTGTTTCTGTGACTTGGTCCATTCTATTCCTTCCACCTGAAATTCCCTTTTGTAAACCTTTCTTGGTTCAATAGCTTTTTAAGGATGTATGTGAGGAAGGAGAGAAAGTGGAATTCAGAGAGGCCCATCCTCAGAACTTTGTCTAAAAGCAAGCAGTAGGAATGGGGACTGTCGCTGATTCCCATTCTCCTGGCCTTAGGGTGGATTTGCTGTGTCAGGAGCTGAAACGGGTGATGCCACAGTTGGGAGTTGGGTGGGTTGGGACACTTCTTTTTTTGGAAGAATTTAGTACTCACTGAGCTGTCTTCTCAAGAGGATGTGAGTACAGGGGGAGACCCTCATTGGTCCATTCCTTTAGATGCTCTAACTGTTCCAGCCCACTGATGCTCAAACATCATGAGTTCCCTAAGTGGGCAGCAGCCTGGAAACCAGAGCTTCCCAGAGCTGCCACTGTCCAGACAGAATCATGAAGCCTCAGAGCCAGAAGGGCCTTAGGTCATCCAGAATTTCACTCATTTTACAGGAGGTCCCCAATAGCCAGGGAGGGTAAGTGAGGGAGGCAGTGAGTATGTAATAGTGGCTAGAGTAAGGTGAGGTCAGACAAACCTGGCATGGAATCCCAGCTCCACCACTTCAATTAGCTGTGTATCCATAGGCAAATTATGTAAGCCAGTGGTTCTCACAGCATGGTCCAGGTATGCCTGGGACTCCACCAAGATGCTTTCAGGTGACCCACGAGGTTGAAACTATTTTTATAAAAAACATTAAGATGTTATTTTCTTTTTTCTTTCTCATTCTGTCGTGAGTGTACAATGGAGTTTTTGAGAGGCTCTATTATGTATCTTTTAATTAAGAAAGTGATAAAGAGATTTGAAAAATATAAAACAATGCCCTTTTTCTCTCTAAATGTTATTTACATTTTAACACATGACACATTCATTATTATTATTTTATATGAATTAATAAGTACTTTTTAAAGTTTAATGTTAATTTCTAATACAGTAAATATGGATAAATATAACCCACATAAACAAAAGCCCCTTGGGTCCCTCCATAATTTTTAAGAGTGTAAAGGGATAATGAAGCTTAAAATTTTGAGAATCACTGATTTAAACTGTCTATGCCCGCACTTCCTTATCTGAAAAGTGGGCATAATACTTATCTCACAGGATAGTTTGAGGCTTAAAAAGGGTACCTCATGGGCAGCCTGATGGCTCAGTTGGTTAGAGCGTGAGCTCTGAACAACAGGGTTGCCGGTTTGATTCCCACGTGGGCCCGTGAGCTGTGCCCACCACAACTAGACTGAAGACAATGAGGTGCCACTGAGCTTCCGGAGCGGTGGCCGGATGGCTCAGTTGGTTAGAGCGCGAGCTCTCAACAACAAGGTTACTGGTTCAATTCCTGCCATGGGATGGTGGGCTGCACCCCCTGCAACTAAAGATTGAAAATGGCAACTGGACTTGGAGCTGAGCTGCGCCCTCCATGACTAGATTGAAGGACAACAACTTAGACCCTGGAGAAACACACTGTTCCCCAATAATCCCCAATAAAATTGGAAAAAAAAAATCAGGTGAATTAAAAAAAAAAAAAGGTACCTCAGATAAAAGGGAAAATGCCTGCTCAAAGTTTCACAGTTAGTGACTGAGTTAAGATCAGGTTAAGATCAGGTATTGTGTTTCTTGAACCAGTGCTCTCTCCAATATCACCTCATGGCTGTTCTTGGCTTTCTCTGGACCCTGGAAGAGACAAGAGTCTGAGGTCTGCAGAATGAAGATGCTTTGCTTCTCGAAGCCAATGTCTGCAATGCACAAAGTCCCCATCTGTGCCTGGGACAGATCCCTAAGACAAGGTCACCTACTGTACACTGAGTGACAATCCTATTAGACGCCATGTTCCACTTATAAGATAGATGCTTGTTGATAAGGTGAGAGCCCAGAAATGTTTGTGCATCTGTAGTTCACCTCTCTGACCACCTCAGGGCAGCATGCCCCAACAGGTAGAAGAGCAGAGAGGGTTCAGGACAAAAAAATCATCATCATCATCATCTCTTGGCACTTCCATAACAAGAAAAGTCACTTCAGATAGTGTCTCCCTGAAGCCTCTGTTTTAGGAGTTATGACATTTCCCAACCATGTGTAAGAGCAGCCAACCAGCACAGAGATGACAAACCAAGGATAAGGCAGACACTCCTGAAGAGTCCATTATCAGTTTTCCCTCAAGTAAGAAGGAATTCAATATTGGATTACCTCCCCAGCCCCTTTTCATCACTGCTAGTCTCCCCCACTGCCCACCACAACGAGTCTGTCTTAATTCTAACGGAAGAAGTCAGAAGATGGATTACTGGACCCATGTGACCACTAATTCTCTGTATAATGGAGCCTCAGTTTCCTCATCTGTAAAGTGGGGAAAACACCCATCTCATAGGATTGTGAGGATCTAAAGAGAGAGACATACAAAGGACATTTGTGAAGTCTAAGGTCATATATGCCCTTTAAGAATTTAATATCTTATCTAGGAAAAGCCAAGTAAGTAGAAAAAAATATATATCTTCATTAATCTCTTTAATTTATGCAGAAATATACATATGACTGGCTTGGATCAGAAAGGAGCAAGATCAAGTTCCTTGAAGTTTGTGGGTCTCCTGACTTAATTAAAGCTCAGTCCAGAAGACAACCATACAAATGTGACCTGGGGAAAGTATACTTTTCTGTTAATAATAATTAAAACCTATACAATTTAGAGTTTATATAGCACTTTTACCCACATTACCCTGACTCCTCCTGAGAACAGAGAAGACTCCCTTATTAGTCTTTTTTTCACAGTTCTTAATTTGCTTAAAGAAGTGATGAACTTGCTCAAAAGCAAGTCACAGGTGTAGCCAGATCCTCTGAGTCTAAGGCTTGCAATTCTTTCCTCTGTGTGACCCAAGAAGACTGGAACAGTTTCTCCTCAACTCCCAGGGACATTATGAGGACAGCTCCACTACCTAAGGCTTTGCATGACCGAGTTTATCCAGCCTGCTAAAGGAGGGCCAAGAGGGCGTCTGAGCCCCATTTCCTCGCCTCCAGTAAACACCAGTGGCTTTTTTTGGTCCCACCTGAATGGTGAACGAGCTTTCCTCTTCAGCTTGAAGGAGCTGTCACCACTCCTCTGATCCCGGCTCTCTCCTGCCACCCAGCCAAACCCTCCCTAGTAAAATTTCCTCACAACTGTGCGGCAGTGAGACACATTGAGCCACGTGGGGGCCAGGAGCACAGTGCAGTATGAGAGGTTAGGGAAGTAGAGCTCAACAGAGGGAGACTGTGTTCACCTGAACAGCAGAGAACAGATGCAAAAGAGGACCCTGTGAGGTGGAGAGCCCCTAGGATCAGAGTCAGAGGCCCTAAAGAGTTCGAGCTTACTTTTGCTGCTTATTCCTTAGGGCTCTCAGTCAGGTCACTCAATTGCCCTGGGTCTTGGTTGCCTCATTTGTAAAAATACCTTGGATATGTACTCCAGAAAGTCCTCCTGGGTAGACCCAAGCAAAAGGAAGGCCTACGTACTTTCAAACCCACTCTGTCTGAAGAAAGGCTTTATTCCACTGCCCCAATTGCCTACCTCTAAATTAAACTTTTTAATTCACGTTAACATATATTTTAGCCAATTGCTTCTACTCTTAACCTGGGATCTACGGATAGATTTTGGGGATCTGAGGACTTGTATGGGGAGGGGAAGATACATTTCCATTAACCCTAAGTGAATTCGTATTTCTCTACTGCAAGTCCCAATAGTATTAGGAATACCTGTGCTTCTGTCACTAATAGAAATCAAGATGCTTTCATAGTCTATCAGTTGCTGCAGATCTCTTGAAATATTGTTTATACGCATCACAACTTGGAAATTATGGTAGTTATTATATCTGCTGTTAGATCTGGTTATTGAATGCATTGAATGCATTGTTAAAGGAAGTGGTAGATTACTATGTCACAAATTTGTTTTTAATTCTTTTAATAACTATATTTCAGTAAACATGACTTCTTTTGTAATTCTACATACTTCAGTTTATGCATTTGGGAACATTGTGAGAAGGATTCCATAGGCTTTACCAGACTGTGCCAAAGGGGTCCTGGGCACAGAAAGGTCATTACCCCTGACCCAAAATACTCCTCTGAGTCTTCCAATCAAGCTGTCAGCACTGAGCCCTCTGTGTGAAGAAGGACACTGAAGAGAGGGCTGAGGGGTGACGAACTTCATTTTTTGAGCCTCTGCAAGTACCAAGACCTACTATCTCGTTCAATTATCACAGAAGATGACCATATTATGCATATTTTAAAGAGAAAGAAAAACAAGCTCACATAGTAAGTAAGCAAAAGTTCCCCAGCTACACACTCTCCTCCCTTGGGGTCAAGGGCTAGGCCTCACATTTCCTCCCTGGAGCCCCACACTGAAATGCTGACAAGCTGGGCCTCAACCAGCTGTGTGACAGGGGTAAGTCACTTGACTTCTCTGTACCTGAGTCCTCATCTCCACAGTGAGGATAAAAACACCCATTCCACAGGGTTTCATTGTAGGGATCAATGAAAAAAAGTCTTTGAAAAGCTTAGCTTGGTGTCTGGACCTCCTGACTATATAATAAAAAGTGGTTGCCAACACTATTATAGAGGAGGGACTCAGGACATTGCATTTGTATTAGGTTGGTGCAAAAGTAATTGCGGGTTTTTTTTTTAACCTTTTTAAAACCACAGTTGCTTTTCCACCAACCTAATAGTTGCATTACAGTCCATTTTAGAAATTATAGGCAACTCTAAGGCTTCTCTCCCACCTCCAACTCCTTTCATCAGAAATGGCCAAGCATTTTGCTTGTTTTCTTTTTTTCTCAGCATCCGTGACTTCTTGGAGGCCAAATGGACCTCCTCCCTCCTCCCCAGGGAGGAACTCAGGCTGAAGAGATGAAAGCACAACAATCAGGAGGAGAGGCCAAGAGGAGAGGAGGATGGGTGGTCAGCAATGCAGGTATCAGCAGTCCTGAGCTTCCACGAGCAGAACTTTCCTCCTGGGAGCTGAGCCTGCAGGGGACAGAGGGCAAGATACTGCAATCGGTGTCTCTGTGCGCATGTGTGTAATTTATTTTCTTGCATGGCTAGGGGGTGGTGGCTGGAGTTTCACAAGCTGTACCTGACAGATAATTACACAAAGACAAATTGTGCCCTGCTTTACCCTTCTCAGGGTATGGCAACTTCCAGACTATGTGTGTGGTGGGAGGAAGGATGTGGGGGATGGAAGGCCTGGGGAAAGGGTGGAACATCAGGATGGGGAGGTTCTGGGCACTGCTGACCCATTACTCACCTACAAGCTGGGATAGACAATGGAATCAGGAAAAAACTGGAGGGCACTTTTCTCGACTGGGCTGTGGCTCTCTTAAAGAATGACAGATGCAGACGGAATGGCCTCCTCGTGCTTGGTCCAAACCTGGTTGCTCCATGAGAGGCCAGAAGCCAAGCCCCTAGGGGGGCTGCATTCACCAACACACAGGGTTCTCTGCTGTGCTCCCTGGAGAAGAAGCCTCCCAGGGTTCCCAGGGGCCCCAATTAATGTCCCTGGTTCTGATCTGGGAGATGATGAGAATTCCAGTTTCTCCTGGGATAGGGATTTCTCCTCATCTGCCAGATTCTTGACACCATTCTCCCTATTTCCACTATCTTCTTTTTACATGTCCTTCAGTTTTAAACTTTTCTATTGCATGAAAGGATATTTTTAATATATCCAGGAGAAAATGTAAACAACTGTATACATAGCCTATGAACCTCCTACACTTTTTTTTCAATTAAAATGGTAGTGATTTTCACTGTAATCTTGAATTTATAATTGTTTTATGTTGACCAGCATGGATGCTAATAAAAATAAATCAAACCTGTAAACACATTAAGCTTATTTTTTAAGAGAAAAAACAGACTGCTTGAGCCTAGGATGCTAAAAGTTTAGTATTAAATCCAAAGTTGAAGGAAAGCCTTCATTTCATCATCAATAAAATGGAAAAAATATTATCTTCCTCAGAGGGTTATTGCTTGGTGCAAGGCTCACTGCTTCATTCATTCATTTATTCGTAGAGCATCTACTAAGAACCAATGGCATGTCTGGCATTGGACGTGACACAGTTTGGTCTGTATCGTCAAAGAGAAGAGCAGAATATGTAAGGGTCCTCTGGGCAGGCCCAGTGAGGCTGGAGTGATGGATATTCTCCACTCAGGAGTCAGGGAGAGCTTCAGTGAGGATGCTCTGAGTAGGCTCAGTTCTTCTTGGGCTGTGTTCGTCAGCACAAAGCTTGACTCCTTGGTCCCTCAAAACAGACTGCTACCTGTCACACTTCCTCTCATATATCTGTATACTGTAGCTCTTTCTTTCCTCTGGCCTTCTCTGATCCCTCAGTGAGGTTAGCAGCTCCTGCTACACTGACCTTTACCTCATAGTAAAATTACCTGCAATTGTATCTGTTCCTCTATCCTAAGAGCCAGCACCACCATGTTGTTCCCCAGCCACAAACCCACAATGGCACAGAGCAGGTACACAGCCATTATTGAGTTGAACAGGCCTCTCCTTCCTGGATCAATCTCCACATGGGTCTGTCATTTGCTTGCTTTCCCTCCCTTCTCCATCCTCCTATTCCATTTGGCTTCTGCTCACCTTTCTGTCTCTCTCTCTCTCTCTCTCTCTCTCTCTCTCTCTCTCTCTCTCTCTCTCTGCTGGCCTCCTCCCTTCTACTTTGTTCTCTTTCATAAGATCTGTAACTGAGGAAAGATTCCTCCTCCTTGACAGGCTTATTCATTCTCCTTCTGCCACACTGCCTGGGCGGCTCTGTTTGTCACTCATCTCCCACTGGTTCTCTGCCTCTCTTGGCTCCTCCTCTTTCTCCTGAGCTGTGGCTGAGCTCTGGCAGGTGCTTCCAAGTTCTACATAGCTTCCGAAGCAACCGTCTTCCTGCACAGGCCCCACCCATACTTTTCCATTCAGGCATACCCCAGTACACATGCACACCGTCATTCCCTACAGACTTCACTGTGCACACATGTGCCCTCACACAAACACATATACTCCAGAGGTGTTCCAGCCTTTCAGTGAAGATTCACTTCTTATTCTGAGAAGGAGTAGGGGATTCTTTCAGCATAAACCTACAAGTTCTTTGGAGGAGATGCCCTTGTACTATTAGAAAGTCCAGCAAACATCGGAGGACAGGTTTCTCAGTTGACAGCAGGCTTGGAGGAGATTTAACAAGAAAGGTCTAGGTCCCCAACAACACAGCTCCTCCTCACACTCTAAGCCACATGTCCTCATGGCTCCTGGACCACTGGTCCTTGGTCAAGACCTGCCCTGGGCAACTCTTGCTCTCTTCCTTCCAGACTGTTTGGTTTCCCTCCTTGTTTCTTGCTCCCTGAGAGCTTTTTGATGTCCTCCACACTAAGGACATCACCTCTGAGGTGCCATGTGGCTCTAGTCTTCAACACCTACCTCCTACGCTCTCTAACCATCCCAGTCCCCACACGCTCTTCCTGTGGCTACACTTCCAGCCCAGACCAGCCCCTCTTCCCCTGCTTCTTTCAGACACACACATGCCCTGTATCACTCCCTGCCCCAGCCTACTGGGCCACTCTCTTCCACTCATCAGATTATTCCTGGGCTCCCCTTACACAGGGAGACTTCCTGAATCCATGAGCACGCAGGACACTTCCCTGCCTGGGAAATTCTGGGTCTCTACACCTAACACAGAGACATGGATTAACAGTTTATAGAAAGAACCTTGAGTTTATAGAAAGAACCTTGTTCATCCAACGCAACCTCCTTATTTTACATATATGAGAGAAGTGAAACTGGAGAGGGGACATAAGTTACCAAGAGCACACAGCACATTCATCTGAATGTGAATAGCATGCATTTGCTCTTTACTCAGTGCTCGCACAGATGTCTGTGTGGACACAAGTTCCATTGATGGGTGCGGGGGGTGGGGGGAGAGCTGGGAACAACTCTGCATGGGGATCCCTGGAGTGGACAAGTTTGTGGGGGAGGAAGAAACTTTCCTCTACCCTCAAGGTTCTTCTGGGTGGTCTAATAGTCAAATAGACATGAGATAGGTTAGCAAGAGAAAACAACCAAATTTAATACATACATATGTATGGGAAGCCCACATACCTGAGAGAGTCAGAGACCCCACATGCAGGAGAGGTCCAGAGATAGAAAGGGGGATTGAGGTATATCAGCTAGAGATAAGGTAATAATAAATAGAAGTTTGCTCTGCCTTATAGATGGGTCAAAAGCAGTTATCTCTCTGATAATAGCTTATTATGGGCAAGACGCCTAGTTTAAGTTCTTCTAGGTAGTTAAAGGGTGGGGCAAAAGTTTCTTTTGAGCCTGAGGCTAAAACAGCCTTTAGCTCAGAAAAATCTGCATACCACTAAGATGACTGGTTCTGAACCCCCACAGCCTCCAGCTTCTTTCTTTACCATCTGGAGGGAACTTACAGCTAAGGAGATGGTCAACTGTCAGATTCAGTGCTCCTCACCTGTAGGAGATCACTTCAGGAGATGCCAGCCTGGCAGTCTGTCACACACACACACACACACACACACACACACACACACACACACGGGAGTTTTTGGGCTTCAAGAGGGAACACTTCTGGTGAAGGAATAGACAATGGATGCTCATTCTTGGAGTCAATCTCAAATTTACATCCCCTAAAGATGGGAAGGGTGCTGGAGATGTCTTCATATGAGCACAGGGACAAAGGTCAGGGAACAGATAATGAGGGGGCCGGAGGGTAAAAGAGAGAAAGAGGTGTTCTAGAACCGGAAGGGAGTGAGAAACATAGGGCACGCGGGACGCAACGCCTGCTCCCTGGACCCCGCGCTTGAACCCCGGCCAAGCCACACTCCTGCAGAAGCCATTACAGAGAAAAACTTTTTGTCTCTGAGATGGGTCCCTGGGGCGGAAAGCAAAATGCTTGCATCATGCATAATAAACCAGGCATATAGAGCCACACGGATTGGGAAGAGGCAGCCAGCCCCCCCTCCTTTGCCGTCCCCAACACCCCAGGTCTGGAGCCCCTGCCTAGGGCGTGGATAGCCACACCTGGTAATGAGCAACGAGTGGCAGGTCGAGGAGAATCTCAAAAACAGTGGGTTCCCCCCTACGCCCATCCTTGCACATAGTCCACTGACAAGTTTGTAACTGTTGGCTTATCCCAGGAAAACCACCCCAAGCGCTTGGTGCCTTGGCTGGGTCCGGGGCCTCTCTACCTAGAATGCCTTTCTTGCCTGTGAAAAGTAGGCTCCTCCTCATACTTCTAGTCCCTGCAGTTTCCAGTCTCCTCACTGTGAGCCCTCAACAATTACAAGGAATGGTTTTCTTCTCCTACTACTGCAGCAGCATTGTGTTCAGGTTCCTAGTATTTAATGATTACATTACAGATAAATTTATTCGTGTACAGATGTGTCCCTGCTATTGGACTGCACATTCCTGAAGGACAGAAACCATAATTTACTTCTCCATACACCCGAGACTTCACGGTGTCCAGTACTGACTGAATGAATGAGTTTAAAAGATGAAACTAGAGGTCAGGATCCTATCTCAGGTTCTTCTTTTCCACTAACTACTTGCTTCCTGCACTCCTGTTCTCCCCTGTCTGAGATTCTACATGGGGATGAGGGGATACATATAGGTGCTGTATATCGGGTGAAACTTCCTCAGGGGAGATTAGCCATCTTCAGGAATTGTGTAGGAAGAGGACATTGAGAAAGGAAAGGAGTGTATATAAAGCCCAGTCCTTGCCTGCAAGGAGTTCCCATCTCATTAGGAAGCCATGAAACTAAACAACAACCCAGTATACCAGTACATAGAAAGAGAGGAGCCAAAGCTTTTCCTGAGATAAGCCAACAGTCACAAACTTGCCTGTGACTCGGTGCAGGAATGGGGCACAGGGAAAGAGCACCTAGGAAGTAATCCAGACAGGGGCAGGAGGGAGAAAGTCTCCAGAGAGGAGGCAAAGCCTGGTATAGGTTTTGTAGGGTGACCAGGAACTAGCTAGGAAAAGTTAAATGGGGATGGACAAGAATTTCAAGGAGAGAACAACCCATTCCAAAGAGGCAAGAAATGGCACGGCCTACATCCTGGGGAACTGTAAGTAGACTCACAGGTGGTCTCCTAAAACAGCAGGAAGAGACCCAACAAGAGGTGAGGCTGGGGAGCGGGGTTGGTTCACAGAGGCCCACAGCCAACTTGTTAATGGGCTTAATTTTGACCTTGACAGGGAACCATGAAATGATTTCAGGGATCAGAGTATCACATCAGATTTGCATTTTAGAAGAATTATTTCAGTGACAGAGTCAAGTATGGATTAGAGGGGTCAGACTGTAGATGGAAAAATCAGATAGGAGGCTCTCGGATTAGGATGTGGAGAAAGCCTGAACCAAGACAGGTATAATGAAAATGGAGAGGAGCAGCCAGGCTGGAGCATGAGCGAGGCAGAACCAGCAGGTCTTGGTAACTGACTGGATATGCCGTGTGAGGAAGGTGAAAGAGATAAGCCTGGTTCCCAAGGATTTAGATTAAACACCTAGGTGAAAGGTGACACCATCCAAGGAAGAAAAGGTGGGTTTTGTAGGTAGAGCATGTTGTATTTGAGGTGCTGGGGGAATATAAACGAATGTAATCTGCAGCTCAGAAGGAAGCTGTGCTGGAAATTGAGGTTTGAGAGTCATCAGCATAATTTTGGTTGCTTAAAGATAAAACAATTATTGAGATTACCCTCAAAAGTGTGGGTAGAGGGAGTAGGTGGTCCAGGAAAAAACACTGGAGGATAACTGCATTTAAGGGAAAGATAGAGGAAGAGGAGCCCTCTTCTGCTGAGACTGAGTGGTCAGAGAGGGGGTAGAAAATCCAAGGTGACACCACAAAACAAAAGGAGGAGTTTCAAAAAAAAGTTAAGGAAACGTCAGGAAAGACTTTAAAGGGACAAAAAGTTACTAGATGTCCTAACTTACCCATCAAGGTTATCTCTGCCTTTCATTGTCTATCACCTATTTTACAATCCTGTACATTGTAGAAAACTGATAATAAAAATTATTCTTGTCCATAGAAATGCAAATTAGTTGTTTATGGTGAATAAAATTGCTTAGTGCCTTGGTGGACAAACCAGTTTTACATCTACTGGGGGGTGTCAAAAAAAGTGTAGATCTGGCCTGGTGGCTCAGGCAGTTGGTGCTCCTAAAGCTGAAGGCCGCTGGTTGGATTCCCACCTGGGCCAGCGAGCTGCGCCCTCTACAGCTAAGATTGTGAACAACAGCTCTCTCTGAGCGGCCAGAGGTTGGCGTGAGCTGCTGTGGGCTGCCACAGGCTGCTGTGTGCTGCCGTGGGCTACCGTGTGCCCCCATGAGTGGCCAGTGGCCAGCATGAGTGGCTGGCAGCCAGCGTGAGTGGCCAGCTGGCGTGTGCTGCTGTGTGCCGCCATGAGTGGCCAGTGGCTAGCGTGAGTGGCCGGCAGCCAGTGTGAGTGGCTGGCAGCCAGCGAGAGCTGCTGCGAGCTGCTGTGAGCAGCCGACCAATGACTGGTGACCGAGTGCCTCAGCCAGGGAGGGGGGATCACAAGACTCATAATACCAGCAGGGGCCAGGGAGCTATGTCCTACACAACTAGACTGAGAAACAAGGGCTTTAACTGGAGGCGGTGGGGGGAGGTGAAAAAAAAGGGTGGGGGGAAAGATCAAATAAAAAAATGTATACAAGTGGACACTTAGGTCAACATTGCTCAAGCAGTAGTTCGCTGTAATCAGAAGTGTCTGGACGTTGATGGTAGTAACTACTTTGAGCACCTCTTGTAATTGCAGAAGTCAAAACATGACTTGTATTCATCTTTTGTTATCGGTATATATTGAGTATTACAATTTCAATACAGTTTCCTTTCTTAAAATGTGTAGACATTCTTTTGGCACCCTCTGCATTTGTAAATTCATTTCAGAATTCCTGGTTGACTGATGTAAGTGTGGTATTTTGAATTTTCCTTTGAACATTGGACTGGATTTCTCATTAATGGATTAAATACCATTTTGGACACATGTTCATTTTATATTTGTATAAAAGTCTGGATTTAACCTTTGTTTAAAAAATGATCCTATAACAGAAGAAAGTAACTGAAAAGTGACTATTGAATTTGATGACTAGAGCAAGATCTGTTTGGGAGGTTTGGCAGGAGCAGAAGGTAGAATGTAGTATGTTCAGATGGGGGTGGTACAAGTCAGGAAGCAGAGACTGTGGAATTTTAGAAACTTGGCTGTGAATGGAAAGAATTGTGAATTGGGTATTAGCTAGAGGGCACCATATTATGGAAAGAAGGAAGTATTTCTTTTACAGCTGGCACTACAATTCCTGTTTAAACTGTCAATACCTTGGTAAGCTGCACTAAGCATATTGAGAGGGGCAAGGAGGAGCCACTATGAGATGACAAAGAAGGGATGGTAGGTGGAGGTATGGTGGGTAAAGGCCTTCCCTGAAGAGGTAACTCCTAAGTGAGTCTTTAAATAAAAGTGAATCAAGTTTTTGTTTTCTATGATTATGGAGGCCTAGAAGGAGTCAGAGATGTTGTGCTGAGTCAATGCCAAGTGTGAAAGAAACAATCTGCAATGGGACAGCCCTAGGGACAAAAACCTAAATCTTTGTTCTTGCCATTGATTTGCCATGGACATTACAGATACAGAAGCCATGTGCTCCGAATGGAAAACTGCTGCAGAACATTTCAAAATGTACTCTCCTGAAAATCCAGGTTGCTCAGTTGTCACCAGTTTGGCATCCCTAAAACACATCAGGATCATGGATTCCTGATGTTAGTGCTTAGGAGACTGAGAGATCAGCGGTCCAATTCCCGACTTTTAAAATGCCATCTGGTCATAGAAATTCCCTGATTTTTGACAGATAAAAATGTGAGGATTCTTGCTTGCCCTCCAGAAACTTTAGCATTATCAAACTCAGATCCCTGAAGCAGACCAGCACAACCAGCCCAAGGGCCTGAACTTGATACCAGGCTTTTCTTTTCAATCTATGATTCCCAATGTTTCTACACTGGCCTTGAGGCTGTTTCACCCCAATGGGGATTTCAAATCCAAGAGGAACCTGTGCCCAGTGCTGGGAGTCTGTAGCCATGAGATCTGTGTTTTCCTACCTTGTTGAGGGGCTGCCCTTTCAAAGGGGGATCTGGCACTCCAGCTTCTTTTTGTGGCATGTAGCCAGAATCAAAGGGCCAGACATTTAAAAAAAATTGTTTTAATAAATGAAGAGACTGTTAATAGTCCTTTAGGTTATTAGAAGGAGAGAGCTGGAGCCATGGGGGATCTGAGGCTGGAAGTTTCTTAGGTTTATTTGCTGAGCTTTTCTCTGAGCTGGCCCACCGGGTGTTGGGGTGGAGACTAGTTTTGAGTCTAGCTTCAGAGGTCCATTCTACTGAACATTGCATGTAATCACATTTATGAACATGCCTGGCACATCACTTAATAAATGTTAGCTTCTTCCCTAGCTAAGCCTCCCCAAATTTCAAATGGTTTCATTGAAGGAAGGGGTGTAGCATTTTCCTCCATGATAGAATGTCACAGAAAGCAAGGTCAGTAGAGTGGTAAGTGACAAAGGATAGAGAGAAGGTAGGGAGGGGCCGGTAAGGGAGGGCCTATAGGAAATGAAAAGAGAGTGGATTTTATTTTAAGTGAAATAAGAAACCATAAAATCTGAATCAAAGGAGGGATGTGATGTGATTTCAATTTTAAAGGGATTACTTTGGTTGTGTTATTTTAGTTAAAGTCTAACTCATGGTGTAGCATAATTATTTTCATTTTATGGATATGAAAACTGAGACTCAAAGAGTTTGGGTAACTTGTCAAGGATCACATACTTAATAAATGGAGCTTGGACTAGAACCTATATCTCCTGATTTTCAAACCAAAGATGTCTAGGTCACTGTGATACCAGCCATGCTATTAAAAAATTCCAAGAGGGACCATCATACAGAGCATTCCAAGTCTTGGGACTCCCAAAAGACCTAGGTTGTGGTGACGGGTATGACCATAACCAAGCTGCTGGACCTGGGAACTCCTTTTATTCCATCTCCTAGGGATTTGTGTTTGAAAATCTGGCACTATCTCCCATTGCAGTACAGGGGATGGCTCTCAGGGCCATTGGGAGGTTAAGGGGCCACCACTCCCTCCTGGGGGAAGAGCCAGAAAACAGTGTCTATATTTATTGAAGGATAAGAGGTGAAAGAGCACAGAGAACCTTACTGGGTTGAGGTGGGAAACTCTTCCTTAGACCAGTGTGGTGCTGTGAGAAATGCTGCCATGTCCTACCAATTGTTCAAAACTCACTCAGAAGGCAGGATGAGCAAGATGAGGATGAGTCAGGAAACCGTATCATAAAAGAAATGGTTTCAAGAATCAGAACTATTTCACTCAGAAAAGAGGCTTCTCAGAAGAGACATGACATCATCACAACTATGTTTCAGTATCAAAAGGGCCATTTAGGGGAGTGCTCCCACCCCCACCTTCTACCACAGCATTGCCCTAAAGGCAGAATTATAGCCCCACTAGGTGAAAATTGCAAGGAGGCCAATTCATGCTCAGTAGAAGGAAGAAATCTCTTCCGTTAATCCTGCCAAAATAATAGAAAAGCCTATTTTTAAAGTAGTAATAATAAATTATTATAATACTTTATAATAATAAATTATTACAATAAATAATACTGCATGTTTACATCTATTAGGTTGAATCATATAAAATTGCTGATGTTCAACCGTTTCTGACCTACAAAAACAGCAATTTCACTTACTATATTTTCCCATTCCAGAATAATTTCCAGTCCTTTTAATGGCCTACAAATCCTCACAGGATCTCCACCCCACCTCTCTAACAAGACTTCCTACCACCTCTCACTACTATCCCCAGCCAGACTTTTTGCTGGTCCTCAACCCTCTAAACTCATTTCTGCCTCAGGGTTTTTGCACTTGTTGTTCCCTCTGCCTAGAATATTCTTTCCCCAACCTTCTCTGTCTTATCTTAGAAGCTTTCTCTCGCCACTCAACATAAAATAGCACACCCCCTCCTCCTACCATCCCTCACCATCTACCTTACACTGTCCTGTGTCTCTCCATAGAACTTACCACTATCTGATATACATTTGTTTGTTTATTGTCTCTCCCACCACTGCAGTCTAAGTGCCAGGAGAACAGGGACTTCATGTTGTTTCTTGCAGTATCCTAGGGTGTAGAATTGTACCAGACACATGGCAAATGTTCAGTAAATATTTTTTGTATGAATGAAGGAGTGATTTTTTACCAATAATTTTTTTATCAATGATTTTTATCAATGATTTCAATCAAATGATTTTCCCAAAAGCACAGAGCTAGGGCATGGAGAAGCTGGAGGGAAACCCAAACATTCAGGGTCCAAACTTCACATTTCATAAAAAGCCACCCTGCTTTCTTGTCCCCTGATGGTCTTGATGCAAACAGAGCCCATTTGTCTCTGAGGCTGAAGAGGGGCTCCTACATTGGGTCCATAGTTGGACCAGATGGGCCCAGAGGTGCCTTCAGTTTTTGAGATTGTATTATCCACAGTTAAGCATCTATTTTAGTAAGGGCTCTGAGAAGACAAGTGCCCTTTGGTCATTCCTCAGGCTACAGCACGACTCGGGGATGAGACCAGGAGTATTTACAGGATAAAGTCCCAACCAGTGTCTCTTTGGGGGAGGTGAAACATTAATCTGAGCCTCAAAATATGAAAGATTCCCCAGTTTGCAAATGAAGGCAGGATATGTTTGCATAGCAACCACCAAGAGAGCAGTATTATGTGGAGAGGGAGAAAAGACAGAGCTCCTGCGCTCAGTTCTGGGAGTGGATGACTCTGCTCGTTCTGGGAGGTTGCCTGTGTGTGGCTAATTACAATGAATAAAGGAAATGGGAAAGTGAATGTCCATGACGTGATCTTTTTCCTCACCCAGGGTCCTGGTCTTTTAGTTTTAGAACCCTGGGGACTGGCAAGATAGGCTGTATTGTGTCCAGCTGGATGGGCACGTTTTCCTAATATTAGGTCACTGCTACAGCTGCCAGTATATAGTGGGCATGTGTAGGGGTGGAGGTTATGTTTGTGGCAATGAGTTATGTGGCGTGGGATGTTGCATAGTGGGGATGGGGTGGAGGTAGTGTGCTACAATGTTAATAGACCAAAGTAATCAGCTCACATTTAAATAGCATTTAACAATTTACAAAGAGCACTTGTATATCTCATCTCCTTGAGTGCTCACAACATTTTGCAGATGAGAAAAAGTAGCTCAGAAAGGTGTACTGAGCTGCCCTGAATCATAAGTTCCATAAGACACTGCTGGGATTTTAACCTAAATCTTCTTTCAGATTTCATGCCTTTTTCATAACCCCTGGGCAATTGTTGACATCTTTCAGGAAAAGGGCAAAGGGGGAGGGGGCAGATGCCCACGGCCCACCTTTCTCCAGGTTCACAAAAGCTAATATGTACAGTGTACTCATGTGCTAAGAACTCTGCTAAGCATTTTATATGGGATAGGAGCTATTAATAGTCCATTTTACAGAGGAGAAAAATGAGATGCAGAGAGGCAAAGTCAGGTAGGAGCAAATGGTGAAGCTTCTCCCAAGGTCCTCCTGGTCCTGTGCTGGGCTCTGGGGATGCAGTGAGGAATAAAAGGCATCTCAAGAGGACACAGCACAGGAAATACCCCAACTAACACTACTTAGCCTAACAGAATTCACGTGGGCCTCCATGTTTGCAAACTTATTTCTTCTCTATTTTTTGTTTCACTCTATTCTGTTTGCTCCTGGCTCCCAACAATCATGCCATGTTTACCTGTGCCAGTTCAACTTACCTGGCTGCAGCCTCAAGATTCACCCTGCATCTGGGCCTCTTACTCGTTGGACTTGCCTTGGGATACCTACAAACTCTTGGTCCTGGACACAGTCTGCAGCCCCCACTGCTCCCTGCCTCGTCCTCAGTGGTAGCTCTGGGCGATGACCCCCAACCTTCTTGGAAGTAGGTTGCATTAACTTTAAAGTGTTTTTCTACTTTTACATTCCTATCTCTGTCTCTGACTGTGTCCTATGTCCTTTGTGTACAAAAAGGCTACTGTGGACCATTTTTAGTTTGGTTGGTTGTTAAATGGATGAGGAAAATGATAAATCCTTGTATTTCTCAAATGATTTACAGCTTTCAAAAACATCTGAAAATATTTTAATTATCCTCTTCTGTGAAATGAACAAAGATAAATGTTTGCAAACTCTACTAAACTAGGAGAATTTAGAATTTTTCAGCAGAATGACCTCTGTGTGTATACATCATTTTTTCATTTTGCTTCACTACAAGTTTAAAAGGTTGAGACCTGGTAGTTTTGCTTTTTACCCAAACCACTGCATTTTAATAAAGAAAATTAATTCTGTTCCCTCCCCTACTCTCAAATCCTGTGGAATCTTGATCCCACATTCAGTCTCCCCCTTACTTATCCCCATAATCAGATTTGGCACAGAACATTTGATGCTGTGTTCTAAAAGCACACACCTTGAGCTGTTTGTCCCTGAACTGCCATAATTTTCCTCAGGGTTCTGCAACAGTCACAAAATGGTGGGAAAAAAATGTGCTTGCCCCATGGCCTGGAAGTGACACAAATACAGTGCCTACGCTCTGAATCCAAAAATCTCCTATCTTTTCCCCCAAATTTGGACCATTTCATCCCAAATCAGGCAAGTTTTTAAGTAACTAGAGCTGCTCATGCATTAATAACACAAAACATGGTACTTTTTAGAATATTTATATTTATATATATAAAAATTAAATATATATAATATATAGTGTGTTTGAGACTAAAAATATAGTACATAATATTTAAAAAAAAAGGAAAATGAAAAAAGGCAGAATAGGAAAAGTTGTGAAGGACACACAGATACACATTGCTAAAAATCTATGATGGTTTGTCCTAACAAAAATATTTTTCTCTCTTCTCTTAATTATCATCGTGGATCCATTTATTATTGGTGTTTGGGTGGAGAAAATTCAATAGGAGCTGGAAATGGAGGGTGTAATCCCAAGAATGGTTGGGGTAGAAAATGTGACCACAGGGAGTCCTATTTCTGGTGAAATTGGAGGCAGCCCAATCTTCTGGGTCACTATTGCTAACAAGATTGTGTGGAGATTTTGATTGTATTGGCAGCTTGGCAGCTCTCTCCCCAGAGTTAGGGGTGTTTCCAGAGGCAATATCTGAAGATCTCCAGAAGCTAGCAGAAGAGCCCAGGGCCCACCAACATTTGACAAGGCCACTGGGTTGGGACCATCAGAAAGTAAGGAGTGGGGGCAGGAGACTGGTAGGAATGAGTAATAGGTATATACAAATGGAGTTATTGTACCAGAACTGTCCAGTATGGCCTGTGACTTCTACACAGCAAATGTTTCTCAAGGAACAGGGCCAGGAAGTCCCTCACAGTGATACAAGAAAATGGGATTTTGCCCTTCCCACCATCTCCCAAGCCATACATCTTTCTGTCCTCTCCACCAGTCCAGAAGTGAATCAAGCTGATACAGGTGAGCCCTTTTAGAAAGAGGCTGGCCTCCATGAAAGGAGGAGAAGGGAATGGGATATTTAAATGCTAATTTTATAGCCTCTTCACAAAAATAAATGTATGTCCAATTACATCCCTGGGTATGTGCACTTCAGAGAAATAAACAATGGCTCACCCAGAATCACAAGACCCTCTTCAAGATCCAGAATTTATGTCAGAACTGCTGGGTCCCTCTACCAGCTGCCATTCCTACCTGCTCCTTCACAAAGGGGTCAGTTGTACTGACACCTTGCCCTCTGGCTCAAGACACCTTAGCCTGCAGTCTTCACCTTGTAAGTGATCCCTGGACCAGGAAAATGCTCCCAAAGACTTGGGTGGCTGGTAGTTACACCCATTTTTCCCCACAGAGGAAGTTGCCTGAAAACTGGATACACAGTGAAGGAGTTACTATGCCCTGCCCTGGCTATAGACAGCTTTGCAAAAATGTCAGAATTCTAAGTGGGGAGTACAGTTACCCAATGTCCCAAAGGATAACCCCACATCAATTGTACTGAGGTTTAGGGTATGCTTTTGTTGCTGTTTGGGGTCAAGAGATTCCTAGTGAAAATTCATTCACAATACTTTTGACAAGATAATGAAGCCAGTGGTGAAAGCTTCTTTCGTTTCAACTCCTCCATCCCTCAGCTCTGTTCCTAGCTCCTTGAAAAGGATGGCCAGACCTCTCCACCTCACCAAATAAATACAAAAAGAGCAGAATAATTCTAGTTTGCGCAACCCTTCTCTCTCATTTTACAGACCAGAAAGTTACGGGTAATGAAGAGTTTAAGTTGTTACTCAGTAAATGACAGCTTCAGAATGGGGTCCCAGGTCTTCTGACTCCTAGCCCCTTGACCAAAACAAGACAGTCAAAGGTGGTCAGGACCACCAATTTGACCACATCAAGTACTGAGGCACCCTACTAAAGACCTCTAGCTTTAGACAACAAAGCTCTATGTTCAAGGGTACCTTCCCATTCTCCAGAAAAGTGGTTCCATTTGGTGTAACAAGCAGGTCTCAATTCAGATTCTGATCTGACCAGAGTGCCAGTAGCAGCGGACAGAGATGGCTTTGGCGGCTGATCAGCCACCAAAAGTTTTCTGATCAGGCATCAGAAAACTAATGGCCCCCTCCTCTCCATCACTTTAGCAGAATGGGCCCAGCATTTAAACCAAAAAAAAAAAAAAAAAAAGAGGAAATAAGAGAATCTGGCCAAACCCCAAACAAAAATTTTTTTGTTTTGTTTTTAATATACCTGTTCAAAAAGCCACCATCTTTAGATTTTAACTGTTTGCATTACCAATGGCTCCTGGTTTCTGTGAAAATAATCGAAATATGCATGAATTTGTCTGCCAAGGAACCAGTGCCCTGAACTTGCCTTCTCACTGAGCTCACATAAAAGGACTGAGCAGGAAGGTGTTAGCTTCCAGGGGTCAAATATGGCTGGGAGCCTGGATCATGTCTCGGGAAGGGTGGCTGCACCCGGCTTGCCCCTGCTGAAATGGAGGATGATGCAAGAGGCAGCTGCAAGGCTGAAACTGGAGCTTTCTTCCCTGGCATTAGCTGATTCCTACCAGCAGGGGGATGGCAGAGAATGTCACCCCACAGACCCATCTGCAAGGGCTGTAATGGCCCGTGGCTGATAAGCATGTAAGTCATTAAAGCAAACATGACTAATGAATGGTGATCGCAAGAAAGGGCGATGCACATTCTGGGCATTGCATGGGAGGCCCTGACCATCCAGTCTGGGCTGAGTGAGTCAGGAGCACACTCCAGACTCTGCTTCTTGGAAAGAGGAGGCCAGACAGAGGTATGGGTTCTCTTTGGAGTGCTGGTTCTCTTTGGTCAGCAGGTGGTGTCTAAAAAGGGCCATGTGGAATGTGTGCGTGCATGGGGGGGCAGGGCAGTGGCAGCACTGGACACAGCTGAATACAGTGCCATCTGCACCACCTTATCCTGTATGCTCTTCCTCTTACCAGGCCCCCTTCCTCTCCAGGTCCCCTCACCTCTCTGTCCCCTAAACTCTGCAAAACTTGACAGCATGTCTGAGTCTCACAATACTTGCTCCCTGCACAGCTACCCACACATGGCAGGTCAACCAGAGCTCAAGGCACTGAAAGTGGAAGGAGGAATATGATTGGTCCAAGAAAAAAAAAAAGGACAATCAACCAAAACCCATCTAAGGAGAACATCTCCCACACTCCCTGGAAAGTGGCCTCTAACCAGCTGTGGCTCTAGGGTTGGACAAGGTGTCTGAGAGCCAGGTCTTCTCCCTAAGCCTGTCAGAGCCCACTTGCAAGACAAGTCTCACCACCTGAATGTTTAAAAATGGATTCAAAGTGCTTCGAGATCAAAAGAGTGATGGAAAGTGTTAGGAATCTGCTGAAGAAGAACAGATGCCCCTTTCCTTTCCACTGGGACTTGTATTTGGGTGGGAGAATCCCTACAGCTTTATTTATTTATTTATTTATTTATTTTCCAACTGAGGTTTTTTTTTCTTTTCTTTTCTTTTCTTTTTTTTCCCCATCTTTAAAAAATAGCTTATAATACACATACCCTCAACCCTCCAGACAGGCTCAAGAGTTCAAGCAAGGAAGTGGGGCAGATTGAGAAGAAGGGGGCTTGGGTGGGCTCCCCCTAGTGTGGGTTCTGGAAACTGCTAGGTAGCACATAGCTGTCTTGCTGGTGAATCAGGACACCATGGTTTCTGACTTTTCCTTTCTCCATCATGACCCCCTGCCTTATCTGGCTAGTCCATCATAGAGGAGAAGGAAAGGGGGCAGCGCTACTGGAGACACCTGGATCCCTCTGCAGGCTTACAGACAGGTGTCCAGCCAGGATGACTGGTATTTTAATCTCAGCTGAATGATGACTGGACTTGAACTCAGTGGCAAGGCTATTCTGTAGACAGAGATAAATAAATCCAAGGTCCCTTCTGCAGTCCGGAGGAAGGAGATATGCACCAGGGTATGAATGAAGATGACAAAGGGACTGGCCAGGCCATCCTGTTTCCACCTATATGTGCCAGAGCCACTCACCCCTACACTTCATGTCCCCTAGGCCAAAGCCTGCTCATCCCATTTATGGGAGACCAGAGCGGTGGAATAAAAAGGGAATGTTAAAAATTGCCCCCCCTGCTCTCCCCAACCTTCACTTTCCTGTCCCCATGCTGGGGCCAGGTGTGACACAGGTCAGAAGAGACACATCCTCCCGAAGAAGAGGGAAGGGCAGGCCCAGGAAGCTGGGGCATGCACAGAGCACCATCCTCAGGTGAGGTGTTTCTGGTAGACCTGCTCCCCACCTGCCACAGTGGGAGGAGGAAGGCTGGTTGGGGACAGGAGCAATGAGCAACGCCCCTGAATATCAGGGAACATTTTCTCCTCTGCTCCGCAGAGATGCCCCAGCCAGGTTCTGGCCCCTACACGTGAGTCTGCATGCGCTGCTGGAAGCGCTGGCCATAGTCTGAGTGCTGGGACGTGTAAGAGAACCGAGTGGCAGTGGTGTACTTGCCAATGGGGTCATATGCCTCGAATGGGGTCCGCTCCAGGCCAGAGGGTGGGGCCTGGGGGTAGCCCAGTCGGTAGGTGGGGTACCCGGCTGCCCCTGGGAAGGGATGGGAACTGAACTTCTCATAGTTCTCGTAGGACAGCTGGCTGGTTGTGTCAGTGCCAGCTGGGGCAGCAGGGCCAGGGGCTGTGGGCTCAGGACCATAGTCGGAGGCTGGGGCCCGGCTGTAGGTGTTGAGCTGCGCATAGCCGCTGGAGTGAGAGAGACGGGAAGAGGGGCGGCCGTCGAAGCGGGCAGGACCAGGGGCACGGTAATCAGCATAGAGTACTGCCCTGGAAGATGGGCGGTCTTCGTGGGCACGCACATTGTAGTAGCCATTGGTGGGGTCCTGGGGGCAATGAGAGAAGATGATGGAGGAGGGAGCTCCCTCTTGTGGGGGGGTCAAACATTGCCATCGTCCTGGGGCCTCCTCCTCGGGCTCTGCCCTGTGTCCCCAGTCAATACCTCTCCACCTCCTCTGCTCTTTCAAGAAACCTCCTGACCATCCCTCCCCAAACTGCCCTCCCCTCTGCCCTCAGGCCCTTGGAACCCTATGCTCCCACCCGGTCGTCATGCCCTTGGCCCCTTCCCACTTTCCCACCTTCATCTCATATTCCTCCCGGGTGTCGATGGTGTCACAACGCAGGTCCTGCTTCAGGTCCACATCATCCTTAAAGGACTGCAGAGCAGCAGTTGAGTGGCATTAGGAGATGGAGGGCCTGCTCTTGTCCCCCCTGCCAACCCCATCCCCATAACCAGAGGCTATCTACTAACAGGAAGGGTCTGGGATCACGGGCAGGCTCAAGTTCTGTATCCTCTCCCAGCAGAGACTCTATGATGTGGTGGGAAGAGGCCAGAGACCCGGGGTCTAGCACCAATTTTGTCGCTAATATACAATGTGACCTTGGGTATGTCACTGCCTCTCTCTGGGACTCAGCAATGAGACAGTTGGATGAGAAAATTTCTAGGGATTTCCAATTCTGACACTGGGGGGGGGGGGTCAAGAATGGGGCAAAGGCCTATGGGGGGGCCCCACCTGCCTATCCTCTGCTGGCGGGAAACCAGCCTGGGAGTGTGTTCAAGTGTGTGTGCATGTGTGATTATGTGAACATGTGCATGTGCACATTTGGCAGGACTAAGGAAAGCCAACCGAGGGAGGAGTGAGTAACAGTGATTAGAAAGCTGGGGTGGGGCCAGTCCCAAGAGTATAAAGAAGGGAGTGGGCCAGGGAGGAACAGGACCCTCACCGAGTAGATGGCTTTCATGACCCGAGTCGCTGTAGAGATGCTGGAGGTATCGTCCTCCCGGTCAGAATGTACGGTGAGTGGCTCGCGGTTCACTGTTTCCACCTTGATGTCCAGTTTCCTCAGGGTCACATCCTTGCGACCTGGGTCAGGGAAAGGCAGCTTGGATACTTTCTGCCAGCCTCTACAGTGGCTGTTTCTGTACCCACCTGGGCTGGGAAATGCAAATGTCACCCTCCTGGGCCCCTAAGGCGCTGCCTACTGGGGGCCCTGGAAGCAGTAGGGGCGGGCTGTGGCCCACGGTGCCCATACTCACTGCCTTTGCGGCGCCGGTAGAGGAAGAACACCAAGGTGATGAAGAAGAAGGTGAGCAGGATGCCCGCGCCGATGGTGGCCCCAGCGATGATTCCCACGGGCAACACCTCTTCAGATGAGGAAGAAAAGGAGGAGGTAAGGAAGGAGCCACCCTGGGGTTCCGAGCTCAGTACTGGCTGAAGGCCAGGCTGTCCACAAGGCCATAAATTCCACTAGTATCCCTGGATTGGGTACAGGTTTGGTTTAAGTCAATGGGACTTGAGAGGAAGGTCTGCATTGTGTTTGGGTTTAGGCCTGAGCTTCAGCTAGATCAGAGTTGGCGGGGGTCACCTCTCATCCTGGCAGTTTGGGCATCAACTTGACATTGGCCTTGGTGATCCGTCTGTCCCACTCCTGCAGCCCACCTTGCTGTGAGGCTTGGTCTCTCCTTCCTGGGCTGGGCTCTTGTCTGAGGTCAGCTGTCTCCAAAGTCTTCAATTTGCCATGTGTGCTCTGACCACTTTTATCACCTGTCCCACCATTGTGATGGCTCCATCTGCACCACCCACCCAAGGCTTAAACAGTCCTCCTTGGTTGCTCCTGCTCCCCAGAGCTGACAAGGACCTGGGACTCTTGCCTCCAGCTCTCTCTCCCTTTCTGGATGGATCAGATCTGTGTAAGGCTCTTCCCCTCCAGAAAGTCTTGCTTGCTGAGCACCATCTTATTCTATCTACTGTCTTCTTCCATACCATTCCTTTGCTGGCACCCTCAACTAAGACAGAACTGAATGGATCCCCAGTTATTTCCCCCTATCTCCCATGTCAAATACCTAGTTAAGAAAAAAAAGCCTTCTCCCTCTTCAGGCTTGGAAGCTTCCAAAAAAGTCATACTAGAAGTGTCTTAGGGGAGGGAACATGTGTCTCCTATCAGACTAAGGATTCTTGGAAAGGTGGGGAACCAAAACTTACTGGGCACCTATTATAGGCCAGGTATTTTATAAATATTCTCTCATGTAATCTTCATACCAACCCAATGATGTGGGTAGTGTTATTCCCTTCCACAGATAATTTGACGTTTCTCCACCTGAAGTCATTTGCTGCCACTCTGTAAATTCCTCTCTAAACTAAAGTTCTTTGAGGGCAGAGACTCTGTCTTATTCACATTGGTCTCTGCAGCCCCTAGTGCAGGGCCTGGCATATAGCAGATGCTCAATAAACATTTAAAAGTGAGTGGATTTCCCCAGTGGAGCAACAAGGCCAGGTTCTGGTGGGGAGGCCCAAGATACAGTTGTCTCTCTCTGGGCCTGGCCCTGGGAAAGAAGAGGGAGCTGAATCCCCAGCTGCCCTGGGCCCTGGCTGCCAGCCAACCCTGCTGTCACCTCGCTCTTCCAGCTGGATGATGGCCGTGCCTGGCCCGAAGCTATTCCAGGCAGTGCAGTTGTAGTGGGTCTGAAAGTCGGCCTCCATGACGTTGTTGATGGTGAGCGTAGATAGCACCCCACTGCCTGAGTTGGTCCTCTCCACCGTATAGCGTTCCAGAGTCCCCACCTCTAGGAAGTTCTCCTTCCATGCCCATGCCTGGGGTGGGAAAGGCAGGAAGGGGTAAGGAAGGGGCAGATGGCAGGAACACCTGACGCACCTTCAAGGCATCCTTACTCCAAGTGCCTTGTGTACCCCTAAGACCAGCCCAACACACCCTGCAACAAACCTAAGTCACACGTGCTGCTTCAAATCTTAGTGTCGAACCTCCAGTCTAGGAGAAATAGTAGCTCCCAAACATGACTGAGACATATGTCAGTAACATTCAAACATGTCTAGGACATTCTTTAAAGTGACAATTCTCAGGTGCTTATCTCCTAAATAGAAATCTCCTGGGGAGAGGTCCAGGAATCTCTATTTTTATAAGGATCCTACGTGATGTGGGTGCAGCTGACCCAATGAACCAGCATTTAGGAACCCCTTGTATTGTAGAAAAAATCCTGGATGAGGGAGTCAAGAACACTGGGCTAAAGTCCTGGCGCTCCCGTGTGGCCTCCCTCCCCTTCTCTGGGCCTCAGTTTCCTCATCTGTAAAGTGAGAGGAACAGGCTAGACAATTCTCAAGGTTTCTTCCATATTACTCAATCTTCAACCTTATCTTTAGCCAACCTAAATCTAGCCCCACAGGAACCCGCCTAGCTGACTCTGGAAACCCAGCCACAGAGTCTCATAATGGGGAGGAGTTATTATCAGAGAGGGGTGTCCCAGGGTCCTTCAGCCCTGGCCTCTTGGGGGGCAGCCCCCACTTTGTGTCCCTTCCCTCTGTGTAGAGCCCGAAGGGTGGATAGTGGCTGAGAACTGGCACCTTTCCAGGATCAGTCCTCCCTGCTCTGTAAGCAAAGCCCCCAGAAGCCAAGCCACCTGCTGCCCGGGCGGCCGTGGTAATGAAGTATCCTTGGGCAGCCCTGGAGTTAGCCAAATGGTCATTAAATGTGATGAGGGGTGTGACGATTAATGGTCATGGAAGGAATTAATGGCTCATGGTGTGGGGGAGAGGGGAGAGGAGTGAGGGACTGGGTGAGGGAGCTGGTTGAGGAGGAAGGCAGAAGGGAGGGGAGTGCCATGTAGGATGGGGTGGGAAGGAGAGCTGACAGGGCAGGACTGAAAGGAAAAGGGAAGGGGAGAAACCAAGGGAAAGATCAGAAGGAAAGGGAAGGACATGAGGAAGAAGAGAGAGTAAGAGTGGTAGCCAAGGGGAACTAACAATGAATCCAGTGAGGGGCTCCCCTGGGTCTTTCACACCTGCTGTCACAATTACATCTCATAGCAACTGTTAGGGTAGGAGTGCTGTACCCGTTTTATGGATGAGGATATTGAGGTTCAAAGCACTAAGTAATTTTTTCAGGGTCATACAACAAGTAAGAGGGGAGGTGGCATTTGAGCGGGGAAAGGGACAGAGAGACAGAAAGTTGGAGGATTGGAAGTAGAGACAAGTAGGAGCATAGACAAAGAAAGTGTAGAGTAGAGAAGGAGGAGGCTGGCCATGCTCATGCCCTATGCCAATCCCAGCGCTCACAATGCGGTCTGGGGGCGGCGTGCTCCCGATGAAACACTCCACCTTGCCACCGTCACCCCTAACAGCATATTGCACCGCCTCACTGGAGATAATGGGGGGCCCTGCAAGCAGAAGAGGGAGTCAGGGTCAGCTGGAACTTACAATGCCTGCCCACCCAGGCCCAGCCCCTCTCAGAACACTCACCATTGACATAAAGTGGCACATCCCGCTCAGCCACTCCGATCCGAGGCACGATGGCCCGGCAGGTGTAGGTGCCGGCATCTGCCTGGGTCACAGACTTCAACAGTAGCTGGTTACTGTTACTCAGGACCTGGGCAGAGAGAGCAGCCTCGGGTGGGGAGCCAGGAGGCCTGGGCCCCTAGGTTCATGTGGGCCCCGCATGGGAGGCATTGGAAAGAAAGCAGGAAGGGCTGCAAGTGAATTCCCAGAAGGGAAACGGGGTCCCAAGTCTGTCTGGTCCCTCCTCTGACTCTAAATAGGTTGGCATTTAAACACACCATCTCTGCACACAGACTGGGGGCAGAGATGGGTGGGTCAGAGGGCAGGTGAGGCTGTGGTCATTTCACAGAGGATGCAGCCTCTTCAGATGATCTGCTCTAGTGGAAGTTTCACTCTGAAATCCTTCTTCCTGAAATATTGGCCCAAACTATTTAATGCAGGTCTCCACAGTGCTAAAGAATTCAACCTTCTCTTCTCTAGTGACCCATTCCAGGTCCCCTATCTTCCCATGTAGCATTTATTCACCAAATTTTTTGCAATCCCTCTCAGGCCCTCTGCCTCCTCCTACACATAGGTCAGTGTGTCCCTCCCACTGCCACTGAACTGGCCAGCTGTTCTGTGAGGAGGCTGGGGGTTGATTGCAAGCACTGTCTTTCTCCTCCAAATCCCAAGACCCTAGAAATATCCCAGGTTCAACTTCAAAAATGATGCCGCAATTCCTTTGTTCCCTCCTCCAATGGCGACCATGTCCTTTCCCCACTGGTGGCTGTGCCTGTTCTTCCCAGCACCCAGGAGAGGCAGCAAGCGTCTTACCATGTTTGAGTCCTTTTTAGTCCAAGTAAGGGTGAGGGGGGGATTCCCCACCCAGACACAGGTGAGGGTCACATCAGAGCCAATGTCTGTGGTCGTGGGTTTAGGGTCAACTACGATCCGGGGGGCAACTGAGGTAGAAGGAAGCAGCTTGTTAGGGTCTCATTGTCATCAGGGTAAGTTCCAATCAGCCTTCTCTACCCTCTCCTGCCCAGATACCTCCCCGTGTCTATTCCCGGTCTCCTCAGCTTCCTGGAGCCTCCCTCACTCCACCCAGAACCTTTACAGGCCCCTGCCCTCTGCCCCCACCCCATGTCCCCATCCCTGCTCTCTGTCTAGGCCCTTGTACTTGTAGCTACTCACAGTGGACATTTACTAAAGTGCTGACATTGGTGCTGCCCACTTTGTTGTGAACCTCACAGGATACAGGCTCCGTGAAGAAGGAATAATCGACATTTGTCTCATAGCGACTCTCATGGGCATCTTCAATCAAGAAGCCCCCCTTGGCCCACCTGGGGGAGGAGGAAACACAGGGGTGTCAGGGCTTGGAGCCTTCTTACCCACATCCAGTGGCACTGTCCTCCCCAGCAGCCCACTCCTGGTTTCAAGTCCTCTCCATTACCCTCCCCAGAGTGCTCCCAGTCCTTGATCCTCGCACCTGTAGCCCAGGATCTCAGGGTTGGCTGTGGCCTGGCATGTAAAGACAACACGCTCACCCTCCTGCACAGTCTGTGGCTCAATGGACAGGGTCACTGTAGGAGGGTCTGCAAAACAGAGAACAGGAAGTCAGGATCTTTTCTGTACCTCGTTTCTTTTTCTCTCCGTGGCACATATACTCAGATTCCACCACTGTGTGGGGATGGACCTGGGAATTTGAGTTTGCAGTGTACCAGTTCCAATAAATAATCTGTGTTCCTCACCTTTACCCCACAGAGCCTCTAGGGGGCCGTCTAAGGGTGACTGACCACCAAGGATTATACCGAAGGGACAAATCAGTCAGTGGGTGTAATGGCCAATGGTGGCCACTAGGTGCCAGTGCGGGCTCGCTTGACTCACTAAAAGGGATGGGGGTGGGGTATCTCACCAATCGCTGCCCACACTTCCACCCTGCCCAGGGCAGAGGTAATTGATTGAACACGGACCAGCTTGAATACTCCATGCTAGATGCTCTTACGTTATATCTCATTTAATGCTCACAACCCTGAGAAGCAGGTACAGGTCCATAATCCCTTATCTGAAACGCTTGAAACGACTATGTGTTTCAGAATTTGGAATTTTTCAAATTTTAGAAGGGTACATGGTGTGCATAGACGATTTACTATGTAAAAACCCCAGCAGTGTATGGCAACACCCCATAGTAACATATATTAATACCTTTGCAGTGCAACATATGACTATTCGGATTAAGTGCATTACAGAAAAGATGACAGAGTTTCGGGTCAGGTTTAGCCACCAAAATACTTTTAGTTTGGAATTTTGGATAAGGGATTGTATGCCTGTATTTTATTTTCTGCACATATATAAAATTGGAAACTGAGGCTCAGAGAGATTAAATCATCACGCAAAGCCACATACTGGTATAGACCCGGGAACTGCCCAACTCGTAGCCGATGGCTCTTCACCACCCTCAGTGCCCACTGGTAAAACCAGGGAATATTCACAGGATGAGGAAAGTGAGCATCATTCCTAGGGCCCCTGGAGGATTCTTCTGTGCTTCTCCAAGAGTGCTCACATTCCCTTCCCCACCGCACTCCAACCCTCCAGCTCCCCCGGGGACCCTGCTCACGGTGCACATTGAGCTCGATGGAAGTCTCCTTGCCACTTGGGATGGCCTCATTCATGCTACGGCAGGTGAAGACGCGCCCGATGTCCAGGTCTGTGGGGTTAATGAGCAGCTGGCTGATGGTGGTCTCCCTTTTCCCATCCTTCAGCAGTTCCTGGGGTGGGACAAGGGTGGTGGGAGACATGGTCAAACTCATCTCAAGGTGAACTGATGCAGAACTGGGCTTATGCTGGAGAAGCACTTTAACCTGAAATTCAGCCGCCTCCACCAGACCCAACCTCTTACCCAGGTTTTGTTTTCAGTTAGTAGACTTTATTTTTTAGATAAGTTTTAACTTTACAAAAAAAATTGAAAGAAAATACAGAGAATGCCCATATGCTCTTCTCCTCCACCCTACAGTTCCCATTACTAACATGAATCATTAGTGTGATACATGTATTACAAATGATGAACGAATATTGATACATTATTAATACTAATACTAACTAAAGTCCATAGTTTGTATTAGAGTTCACTCTGTGTGTAGCACAGTTTTCCCCATGGTTTTGAGCCTCATTCCTGGAATTCTCTAAATTCAGCTTAAGTCCCTCCTCTTCTGCAAAGGCTTCCTTAGCCATTGCAGCTCTCATAAGACTCTCTTGTAGCCTGAACTTGTCTCGCAGGCAGTGTGTCTTACACATGGCTCTAGGCACATTCTGCCATGCCTTTTAGGCATCATGTCTGGATATTTCCAATCTTAGGTTTCTCCTGCTAGACCATAAACTCCTTGAGGGCAGGGAAAGGACTCAGGCTCAAAAGTCTCTAACTGGCTCTGTGGTATCCAACCTGATATCCCTAACTATGGTCAAAGGAACCCTGGGGCTGTTTCCTTATTGCAAACTGCCAAAGGCAAACCATACTATTGGCCAAAGTAAGGCCTGCACCTTAACAGCAATGTACATGTCTCTCCTGGGCCACAGCAGAACCAGCCCAGTGCAGTAACAGCAGCTCCCTTGTGCTGCTTTGCAGCACCAAGGTCTTTAAGTAAGGAATATTAAAAAAGCGGGGTGGACGACAAGTGGCCATTAACAAATCGGCTTGTTTGGTTGCCAAAATATTTCAATACATGTAATCCTAGAGGAGAAAAATAAGAGAGTTCTTGGTGGTGAAAAAGTTAAGCACCACCGAGGCCAAACTCTCATTTGTCAAATGGTGAAACTAAGGCCAGAGAGAAGTGAATGGTCCTAGGTGTCAAGGGCAGAGCTAATCCAGGTTCTGCCTGGGACCACCCTCTAAGGCACACAGGTGAGCGACATTTTGGGGAAACACTTCTCCCTACAATGAAAAGTGTCTCTTGCTGCACATAGTAAAGGGCTGGGTACACATACGTTTAAAAGCCCCCAGACGACAGAAGGAACGCCAAACAGGAGATCTGGATTCTGATCCATCTCCACTATCAACTTTGCCATTTGATCCTGGGCAAATCACTTGATGTCTTTCTCTGCTACAGTTCTTCATCTATGAAATGTATACAATGATCCCTGTCTCCCCGGCTAACTGAGGAAATGTGCCAACTAGAGGATGAGGGAAAGAGGTCAAGGTGCTCAATAGAGAGAGTACTGTCTGTACCTGTACCCAGGTACAAACCCCAGCTCTATGCATGCCAGCTGTGTGACCTGGGGCAAGTCACTCAACTTCTCTGACCATCAGTTTCCTCATTGTGAGTTGGAAATAACCCCTAACTTATGAAACTCCTGTCAGGATTAAGAGACACTGTCCACAAAGAGCTTGGCATACATAGTGCCTGGCACACAGTAGGTGCTTCATCAACATAGCTATTATTACTATTATTCTTGGTCTCCGCTCAGCTACTGAATAGTATTGTGAACCTGGGAGTTCACTTCTCTTCTCTGGGCCTCAGTCTTCCTAATTGTATAATGAGAGGGTTGGACCAGATCACCTCAAAGGCCTCTTCTCTCATCTGCAGCCCCGAGTCTATGGTCAGACCCAAGTGAGAAAGGAAAGGTGATCTGAGATAAGGACCAAGAGGAGCTGGAGGAGCAGGCAGGGTCTCACCGTGCTGGCCACAGCGCCCTCCTGTTGCGTCCCGTCCCGGAACCAGATGATGGTGGCAGCAGGCTTGGCATTGAAGGCTCGGCACGTGAGGTTGTGGGGAGTGCCTGCCTGTAGCAGAAGCACAGGACCTCCATCAATCCTGGTGTCTTCTGGGGGGACTGTGGGGCAGAGCAAAGCAAATTCAGTCCAGGGTTCAGACAACACTACCCTGATAACCAAAACCCCTGTCTCTGGAGGCATTCTTCCCTCCTCATACCCACTCCTGGGTGAGGCGATGCCACCCTTACTCCCTAATATAGTCATTTTATCTGTGCTCCTGTGGGGGCTTCACCCAAGGCCCTCAACAGCCTGTACCATATTCTGGTACTATATCCCTTGCCATTGCTCAAGGATACATACAGATAAGGGGAATGGCCTCAAATTAGGAAAGGGCTAGACTATCTCAGTCAGGGTTTGAGTATAGCTCATACCTTGGAGGGCCTGGCACAGAAAGGTGGCTACCTCCATGGAGCTTCTTCCATTCATTCTCTCCTGCTCCTCTGCCCTGGAGCAGCCAGATGAGTGGGTCCATTATAGCAGCCTCCCAAATGGACTCTTTGACTCTAGTCCCTGCTGGCTCCAACTCATCCATCACTGCTGGCAGGTTATTTTCTCTATAGCACAGCTAAGACTGCCACTGCCCTGTTCAAACACCTTCAATGGCTACCAACTGCCATGAGCATGAGTTCCAAGCACCTCAGCCTGCTGTTCAGGGCTCCTTAGGCCAAGTCCTGCACTCTCATCACCTCGTCTTTGCTTCTGCTCTTCTTTCCCTCAGAGCTCCTGTTGAAGTGCTATCCATCCTGTTTGCATCCCAGTTGCTGCACAAGGCCTTCCATGCCACGCCACGCCCCCCTTCAAACCACCACCTGTGTCCTGGCAAGTCACTCAGAACTCCTCATACCATGTACCTTGTGTTTGGGTTACTTATGGTGATTATCCACACCTCCTTGCCCTCCCCACTTCCCACACCCCGCCATCAAACCGTTATTCCTGGAAAAGCAGGGACCCTGCCTCACTAATATTTACAGTCTCCAGTGCCCAGAACGTGAGCAAAGTAGGCCCTTGTGAAGTGCTGAAGGAATTGAATTGCAGATGTCTAATACGAGGCAATCAGGGGGTCTCTCCCTGTCCTATGCCGACAGACTTCTAAATGCTCAGGTGAACCAGACTGTAAGTTCCCTGAGGGCAGAAGACACTTCTTATTTTCTCTTAAAGCCCCAGTGACTAGCTCAGAACTCGGTAGTGAGCATGTCCTGGGAGATATTAGCTGAATTACTGAATAAGTGTTTGATGAGATAAAGGCAGACAAATTTTGATTATAATTTTTGTGGTCCACCTAGTGTTCATCAGGCTAGAAATAAGGGTTTTGTTTGTTTTTGACTAGGAAAGACTCAGAGGGGGCTCTCCAAGGGAACTGTTCAGAGTGAACCCTGGGAGGCCCATGGAGTACAGTGGTGGGCAGGGCTGTCCTAAAGTTTATGAAATGATGGTCTCCACTCTGGGGTTTCTAGGAGAAAGGAACTACTTGTAGCCTGTCCCATCATTTTGCTCAACTCGTGCACGCAGAGTTGTAGAATGGGAAAAGTATGACATTTAGAATCAGGCTGCCCTGGTTTCAAATCCTGGCACCTTTATTTACCTCTCATGTGATGTTGGCTGAGTCTCTCAAGTCACTGAGTCTGTTTCTTCAACAGAGACATAATGAGACATGCCTGCCCACAGGGCCCTCATGAAGGTCAGATGAGGCATCGTATATGGATTGTAGTGTAGGGCATGTGTGATGTGTGGAATGTGTTTGCTTTACTGCTTGGACAAGAACCATCAGTGTATCCAACTCTTGGCTAGTGAATCATCCACTGAATCCCTGGCTCCTCCTCTTTGCTCACTGGTGCACCTGGTTCCAGTGCCAGATGGGTGCAGATTTGGAAATGGGGTAGAAAGGAGAGAAAGGTGGAAAGACTTGGATAAAGAGCTGCCAGTCAGTATCTCCTGGTCCACCTGGGACCCTCAAGATCATGCCTTGCTGGCACACCCAGGAGGAATGTCCTGGATGAGCAGAGGCCTTGTGCTTCTACGGGGGGATAGGGAGGATGAAGGGATACCATACCCAGATACAAGAAATCCCTCCTGAAGGCAGGCTTCTCTTCCCATCAGCTCTCCCTTCCTGTGTAAGCTTGGCCCTTTCCCTTTGTTCAGGGAAAGACCATCCATCTGTCACCTCTGTCATCAGCCCACCTTTCTCTCCATGTCTGGGGCAAAGGAAAATAGGCTGTTGAGGTGTCTGCTCAGCCATCAGTTGGACAGCATGTTTCCATGTCTATGTCCATGAACAAATTTTATGGTTTGTGACAAATTTGCATATTAATATGTACATGTATCTGTGGCCTCAGTTTCCTTGTTTGTAAAATTTCAAAAAGAACATTAACACCCATTCCCCAGAGTTGTTATTGTGAAGGGGAAATGAGATCCAGGATGTAAGGACATGTGTGAACTGTAATGCAATCGACAATGTTTCTACTACTCACTGAATGTTCACCAAGTGTCAGCCAAAGTGCCTTATGTATATGATGTCACTTAATCCTCACCATCAAGTATATTTCATTAATCCTTTCATGATAAATACGATTAACCCCAACTTAAGGATAAGGTACTGAGGCTCAGGGAGGTTAAGCAAATGTGCTCACAGACAGGAGAGCGAGAGGTGGACCAGGCCTACTGACCCCGGACTATGCTTCTCACTGCTGCACTCAAGTTGTTATCACTGTGAATAATGAGGGAGCTGCAGGTCTATATTATGTCTGTGTCTGAGGGGGGTGGGAGGCAGCTTCTTAAAGTCCTGCTGCAGGAAGAATGAAAGGTCATTCTGTGAAGAAGCCTAGCCTGGGGTGGGGGTTGGAGGGGTATAGCTGCTGGTGGGTGGAGCTGATGAGGCTGGCTATGTGCAGTAAGGCTGATACTGGGCACTGGATACAGCCCACTTTTGACTCTGCCCTGCCCAGTGAGAGGGCCCTGGACTACCATGAGCAAAAGCTGTGTGTATGAAGGAAGATATGACAAATGTCCTGCCTCATTATTGTGTCCTCAAGGCTGCAGGTGGCAGGTAGTTTGAGAATTCAAGAGAGACAAGGAAGGGAAAGAAGCGGTCAGACTAATCTTTCATCTCTTTTATTATTTTTGGGGCCTTTCCTTGCTCCCCTTGTCCGCCCAAATAGGCTACAAAGGCCCACACCCTTAACACCAACCATGCAGTCAAAACTAGACAGTCAGCTCCCTCACTGATGTGGCTCTCCCTAATTGATTTGCAAGCTTTTTAACGAGATACGCTTCAATCTGTGGTTCCCATTTATATTCTCCTCTTCTAGGAAGCCTTCCTTGATAGAACCAAGCCACTGGACACCATCATAAGCCCTGTTCCTACAATACCTAGGGGCTTGGTTGGCCTTCATTTCTTCATTTCTCTTTATTTCTGTCTCTGTGCTTGGGTGGGAAAGGGAAAGGAAGATTATCAGGGCCGCTTCATTAGGATGGGAGTTTTCCAGGGCAGAAGTAGCACTTTCTAGCACCCGAAACAGAGACAGTTGGGGAGAGAAAAAAGAGAGGTCTCCTAAGAATCTTATGGTTCCTTTGGAATGCCTCGTCCAGCATGGAGCTCACATACACTCCAACAAGGGATGGAAGATGATGTTTTGTCTTCCCATGCCCATTCCTGGTGGTCAATTAACTCTTGCTCCCTAACTTCAATCCTACTCCTTGCTACTAGTAATTCTTCCCATTCTGTCCTCGCCAGAGAAGAAAAGCAAGTCATCCACTAGTCCTGAGTCCTAGTCCTTCAGGGCCTTTATAGCCAATGAAATTGGCTGTGGGATCCCTCCAGTCCTTACTTATTCCGACATCTCACATTTGCCCAGACCTTCACAGTTTTACAACTCCTTGCACAGGGAGCAGCAAAGTGGCAGTTAAGAAAAGGCTGATGTCATTTTGCCACATAACAGACAAGAAAACTAATGTCCAGAGGTCATGACCTCTTCAGACTCTTGGGTGCAACAATGGCCCAGGTCTCCTGATCCCAGTCCAGGCCTCTCCCTGCCACACTTGGAAGACTTGTCATGTTCCCCTGCCCAGGTGAAAAACTTCCTTGTATCCAAGTTCACTCGTATCAGCTCCCCTTCCTCCCATCCATCCTGGGGGCTTCCCCCACTTCAACAATTTCTCGTTAGGGGAGGAAAAAGAGAGGGAGCAGGACAGATCAAATGGAGGCAGGAAAAAAGAGAGGGTTGATAACAAAAGAGAAGAGAGAAGGTCACAGGCAGACAGAGCCAGAGACAGAAAACAAAACAGAGGTGGAGGCCTAGGGAGAGCCCCTGAGCTTGAGGGAGACAGAAAGACTGTTAGAGCCAGAGGTCCAGCAAGAGAGGCCCAATAGAGGCAGGCGTGTTAGAGCTGGCTTCATTCCTGTACTATGTGCAGGAGAACCCCTTCATTATGCAAATTGCTTTGGTTGTTACCATAGAGGGACATATGCTCTGTGCCCCTTGGGCAGCTGCTGAGAGACATGCTTTCCTCCAGGGCCCCATCCAGACGCAGCCAGAACCCCACCGCCCCAGTCCTCAGCTCTCAGCCCATTCCTTCCAGCCCTGCTTCCCTGTTCTCTGAGGAGGCTTCCAGCTGAATGTGAGGAGGAGGTGTGAGTGCTGAGGGAGGAAAGGAAGCAGCAAAGGGGAGGAAGGGCTGAGTGAGGAGGAAAAGGAGCAAAAAGGGCAGTTTCCGGGGTTCTGAGGCAGCCGAGTTGGAGAGAGAAAGGGAGAAGCTCCCTCACCAACAAGTCTGTCTGCCAGGAGAGGCTGGGAAAGCGAGCACTGGGTCTCTGTCATCCCAATACTCTTCTGCTCTGGTGGGGAAAGCTTTATGTCCAGAAGGCACAGCCAGTCCTTGAGTGGCCTGAGAACAGGATGCCAGACCTCACCCACCCCACATGTCTTGCCAGTGGCTGCCCACGTCTCCATTTTGCTTTCTTCAATCTGGACTTGGCTTTAGAAGTTAAAAGGAGTTGGGGAGGGAAAGCTAGGGAGATAGAGGGACAGTGAAGGCAGGCACGAGGCCAGAAACAGAGAGGGAGAAGTATAAAATGAAAGAGGTAACTGAAGAAGGTTAAGGATTGCCAGGATGCCAAGAGAAAGAGACAGGACGAGTGGGCTGAGAGCACTGTGGGAAGTTGAGGGCTATTACTGAGCACGGTGAGTTTTGCCCGCCGGGAGCGCAGGGCGGCCTCCGTGGCCTGACATTCATAAGAGGCATCGTCAGAGAGCTCGGCATCTGTGATCTCCAGGTTGTATTGTCCGGCGTCTGCAGAGCCCATGACCCGGTACCGCGGCCAGGCTGCGGGAACAGAAAGGGGGAGCCCAGCGTGAGCCCCGTCCCAACCTGGAAGCCAGCCTGAAGGACCGGGAACACCCTGTACCCACTTCTTATGCCCATGCCAGGGTCTACATCTCATTCCAGGCCAGCATTCCTCCCTCTACCCTCTCTGGGGACTCCATCCCAGTTGATGAGGATGAGGTCCCAGATGTGGACACTGTGATGTCACAACCTCCCACAGCAAGGTTGGGAGGGGGCGGGAGGGGTGGTGAGCATAAGTAGGGGATGAGCAGGAGCAGATGAAATCTCCGAAGCTGTTTGCAGACAAATGTCTCTCATAATAATAGGAAATAAAGAGAAAAAAAAATAAAGGCAGACAGTAGGAAGAAAGGAGAGGGAGAGAAGAGGAGGTGCGTGGGTGCTAGGAAATATAGAGCATTGCAGCACAGACATGAGCTCACTGGGGACTTATAGGGAAGCCCAAGGCTCACTGGGCAAGGGAGGAATGGATGAGGCCCAACTCCCTCAAGGAGCCCCTAAACCAGAGATTTCTGTTAGCTGCAGAAGCTGTGGCTGTGGCATGTGGAACTCAACCTCTGGCCCTTGCGATCTAGTCTCCCTTGCCCTCCCCTCTCCAGTTTCCCACCATCAGCTCCCTTCCATTATTTCCCACTGTCCAGAAGCTATTGATTCTTCTCACTACATATCTATTGATCTCTCTTTCTCTCTCTCCCAGTTTCTTTCTGTTTCTATTATCAATAGATCTACCAGAATCATCTCTTTCCTTTATACAGATTGCTCTATACACACAAATTTCCCCCACTTGTCCTGTACATGGAATCCATAGCAAATAATCAACAATAAAAATAAAAACATACAGTCCCTCCTATATTTTTATCCTTACTCTGCTTTACAGTGAACAATGTGTTTTCACAAAGCATATTCTCTCATTAGGTTCAAAACTCACTTATAAGGCAGACAGGTCCGTGACTATTATATTATTTTACACAGTGGTAAACTGAGGCCCAGAGAGGTGAAGTAGCTTTCCTAAGGTCACCCAGCTGGTAGGAGGCAGAAGCCGGACTAGCACCAGGTTTCTTGACTCCTCATCCACCCTGCCAGGCAGCCTTTCCAAAAGTATCTTTATTTTCTTTGGAATATAGGTTGGTTGTTTGGTTTGTTTGTTTATTTTTTTACCGACTCATTATGTTGGCTCCATAGTGCTTAATAAAGGCTTGTTGAATGAATAAATTAAAAAGTGCTCAGGCAAAAAAAGAAAAAAAGTGCTCAGGCTGATATTAAAATTAGTTTTTGGCCTCTGAGCAGACATTGCCTGGACAAGGGGCAGGAGAGACTGGAGCAAAGCCAGCCTGGCATGAAACACTTATGGGACAAGGAAGTTTCCTGTCTCTCCTCTGCTCTGCAGGAGACTCTATCTTCCAGCACCTCCTACTTCATCTCTGTCTGCAGCAGCAGCTCTCCTGGTGTCTGTCTGTCTGAAGCTCTTTTACATAAAGATCTCTTGGTTTCCTTTGATCCCCAGGCTTTCCGTTGCCTTTTTTGAGTGAGCCCACAAGCAGGAGGAAAGGCAGAGCTGTGGGGTTTGGAAAGCAGTGGAGACACAGCTCAGGAGGACAGGGAGAGAGTCTGACCCACACATATGAGAAAGGAGGGGCTAAAGAAAAGAGAAAGAATGTGGTGAGATGTGAAACTAAGATGCTGAGTCCAGGAGTCTGTTTGGGTGGGTTCGGGGGGAGTGTTGCAAAGATGGGATAGTTTGGATGCTGGGCTTGCTGGGTGGCCCCACTCACCTTTGAGTCCCTGGCCCATGCCCAGAGCCAGCCCGTCCTTGGTCCATTGCACGATCCCCGAGTAGTTGAGCAGCACACAGGGGAGCACAGCCTGCTGTCCGGCCACCACAGTCTGGTCAGCTGGCTCCTGGCTGAAGCGGGTCTGGGTCCCTGGCAAAGCCAAAGCCAGCACTGGATAAGGAAATGCATGAGCAGAGGGGCTCCATCAAGAAGCTACCCTTCCCAGGAACTTGTTCCCACACTGCATTAGGCTGGAGAGAGAGAGGAAGACTGGACAGGTGGATCCTCCAGTACCTGCCCTACTTTAGCCCCAATCCCTTCCCTCCAAGACGTCACGTGCTCACCCTTGATTCCTTTGTCTCTCCATGGCCCATGGGAATGCTTTCAGGAGCCAAAATACTTAGCAATCATAGAAAGTAGTGCAGTGCTATATACTGGCCTTAGAGACTAGGCTAGTCAAACCCTTTCCTTTTACAGAGGAGGACACTGAGGTCCAGGGAGATGAGTGACTTACCCAAGGACAGGCAGTAAATTAAGGGCAGAGCTGAGATTCGAATCTGAGTCTTGGTACCCTAGGTCCTCGGTTCTTCCTCTACCACCGCCTCCTCCCACATCCGTATCAGTTTGCTTCAGCACTGGCTCTAGTGCTTAATAAAGGCTTGTTGAATAAATAAAAAATGCTCAGGCTGATATTAAAATGAGTTTTTGGCCTCTGAGCAGACATTGCCTGAGTAGGGTGCAGGAGAGAGGCTGAAGCAAAGTATGGGTAAAGCACATTTCTCTCTTCTAAGAACTTTATAACAAATAAATTCTGCTGGTGATAGCACAGTCCCCCTCAACCTTTGAGACATAAATATACCACTGTACCTCTACTTGGACATGTGCCGTGTGAGCCAACATGAGGTAACACACGTGTGCAACTATGCCAAGTAGAATTCCCCATGAATGCATCCTGTACATAAGGGCAGCTTCTAGGGGACAGGGATGTCCACGGGTGTGTATATAAACTGCCTGGGTGGCTGTGTATCCAAAACAAAGTGGCTGTGAACCTACTTCATGGCATACTCGCCCTGTTCCGTGTGTTTAAACCTTGGATCCCACATGACAGGAGCATGAGGGCACACACATGGACACCTGGCACATGCTCGGCCTCCTACATTGTAGGAGCTGAGAAGCGACGTGACTTTGTTCTCTCTGGCTGTGGGAGCTACACATGGCTGCCCGGCTGGCAGCTCGGCCGGGAGCATTTGATTAGAGAACTGCAGAGTAATTGTCTTTAATTGTGGAGCCTAAATGGAGCAGGGAATTGGATGGTGATTTCTTCTTCCACACTGCTCCCACCCACACACTCCAACCAGTCTGGTTGCCCTGTGGGGGGCAGACCTGGACACTGTGCACAGCTCTAGGAGCAGTGCCTTAGCTTCCTGTGCCTGACTGTGGGGAAGAGGAGAAAAAATGGAGGGGCTGTGAGACAGCAAAAGGAGAGGTCTGCGGCTTCCTACCCATGTCCCCAATCTGTCAACCACTGTAACTGAAATCAGTCTTCCACAGAACTCAGGGGACTCCTTCCCCTTTCAACTCTGTAGAGACCACAATCTCCAAATCCAACTGTTTCCAAACTGAACTTTCCAAAATTTCTCTGATCCTCCATCACTTTGTATGTAAGTAAATGGAATGTGTCCCTCCCCATTCCAAAACCTCCCTCTAAATTATCCTAGTCTCCTAGTCTCATCCCCTCCCTTCTTCCTTTTCCTCTTCCAGCTTCATTTCTTCCCTTCTTTTCAAACCTGCTCCACATTCCTCTCTTCCAGGAAGTCCTCCTAGTTTGGTCCCTTAGCTCCTTGGGCAAGCACAGCTTGTCCCATCATTCAGCCCTGCTGTCACAGCTCTATCCATGGGATTTCCTGTCTTATGCTATCAGAGTCTGTGCCCATGCTTTTGTTTATCATGGGGTAGAGGACAGCTGGTGAAGTGGGGCATTTGTTCTATCTGTTCCACCAGAACGGGAACCTCTGCTCAAGGCCAAGGGCCATGCTCTTTCCTCTGAATTTCCCTAAACATCTGACATCCACATTGGTTGCTGCATATAAAGAGGACAAAGGGAGATGGGGGTGGGCCAGGAATGGACTGATGGCCAGCATATGATTTAATACAAAGGGGCAGCCTTTTTTTGTTAAGTGTGCAGATCTAGCTCTTTGGGTCTGCAGAAACAGGGCTCCTCCCCCACACTCTGTGAGTAGCAACCTAACTCTGATGACCTGATATCTCATCCATGTCTTCTAAAGAAGCAAAGGATAGGCTCACCCATATTTCCAGGGGAGGGAGTGGGTCAGGTGAATAGCCAGCATTATTAATTCAGGCATTGCCCTCATTATTATTCAAATTTATTCATATCATTGCGCATTTCTCTAGTGCAGTTTCATGCTGCAAACTCTCCACTCTCCTGTTTCTCCTTCCTAGGGCCCCCAGAGCCCAAGTCAAGGGCTTGGGAGTGGGGTGGTCTGTGAGCCCGGGCTCAGAGATTGAATTTATATTCATGGCTTTCCTGTGTGGGGCCTGGGAACCCTGGTCTCCTATTGAAGTCTCCAGAGGACAGTGAGAAGCTGGCTCTTTGTCCACTGGTGCAAGGATGCAGTTGACCTTCCAGCAGGACAGAGGTGGGATGTCCTTGGGGTCAGAGTCAGAGAGATGGGGATATTGTCAGAGGGAGGAGTGGTGTGACCCTGGGCATGTCACTCTCCATTCCAGCATCCATTTGCTCACTTGTACAATGACAAGTTTGGACTAAAAGTCCCTTTTTTAAGAGCACGGGTTGAGGAGACAGACATAGGTTAGCATAGTGCCTTTGTGGCTTCCTAAACATGTGACCTCATCACTTAACTCCCTAAGCCTCATTTGCCCCGTTGGCAAACTGGGGGACGCGAACACTTACTTCCCAGAGTGTTGTAAAAATTAAATGGGATAAAGTATATGACACACTGCGTGCATTCCCTTGCATGTACCCACTAAACGGTAACTGTGACCCTTCTCTATTCCTAGAGGTTAGATAAGTAGAGGGACTGCCAGAAACCCGAGCAGTAACATGATAAAGAAGGTATCTGTCATCCTTGGGACTTTGAAGTAAAATACCCTCTTGGTTTAGGCCTGTTTGAAGCAAGTTAGGAGATGGGGATGGAAGCAGTGACCCTGAAAAGAGAGTCCAGAGAGGATGGGAAATGAAGGGTCTAGGGAATTTAATTCAATAGAAAGGCAGTCTAGGTCCTGAGCCTACAAATATTTCCTGGCCCCAGAACAGCCCCTGCAGCCAAGACAGTATCTGAGACAGTCCAGAGGCCCATGGGTTGTCCTGACTTGGCTCATGATCAGGAGAAAGCCCCAAGCCTGCCATCAGCAAGTCCTATTCCCTCTACTCTGCACACTCTACTTTTGTCACCACTTCATGCTCTTGCACAGGCCTTTCCCTTGGGATTCCAATAGTTACCTCCTCTGTGAAGTCTTCCATGACTGACCTGCATGCCCTCAGAGGCCTTTGCACTCACTTCTCACCTCTGCTATAGAAGGTCCACACTGCACTGTCCACCCCCTCCCTGCCGCGGGGGAACTTCTTGCATCTGGACTGTGTCACTCAGAGCTCCAGCCCCATCACCTGGCACAGGGCCTGGCTGCCAAGCACACAGCACGTGTTCTGAGTACGTCTACTAATTGATGGAGTGAAGGTAAGCAAATCCGTGAGTAAACAGCCCTGCCTTGTGAAACTGCCATCAAGGAAAGGAGGCAGAGCACCCCAGCCCCTGGTCAGGCTCACAGACTACAGCAGAGGCAGACACAGTGCAGGAATGGAGGGACAGGTAGGGTTCTCCCTGAAGTGACAGGAGTGACAGTGCTGATACAGGGCTTGCAGTCGGAGGCTCCCTGAAAGAGGGAGTAGAGTTAGGCTGGGTGGGGGAAACAGAACTCTGGAAGGTTCTGATGCAATGATGGGGGTGGGTGATGAGGAGATATGGAAATAGCTGAGGAAAAAGACTAGAAAGTGAGCAATGAGATGCAGACACCAGACAGGACATAGCCGGAAGGGCAGAGGTGTCCTGGTGGCATTACAACCAAAAAGAAGATACTGGTTGTGTCTTTCACTGTCAAGAAGGCATCAATAACCAGTGCCAGTGGCCCAGCTGAGATATACACAAATCCGAGAACACACACATGGCTGGGTATGGGGACAGAGCCCCACAGAGCAGTTTCCAGGCTCTCAGCCTCACATAGAGAGGTGCTGGCTCAGGTAGTAGATGGCCATCAGCTGTGACAGGTTGGCCATCAGCTGTTACCGGTTAGCCATTAACCACTGATATAACTGCTGCGGCTAAGCTAGCAAGGTGGAGTAGTGGTGTGGCATCCTAGTGTGGCGTGGCAGAATGTGGATTATGGATTGCAGAGAGGCGGATTGCACCTAGCAAGTGAGGTTGGTTGGCAGAGACAAGTGGACAACAGGTTGCGGATCGTGTGGCTCCTGCCTCCTGTGTCTCCAACCCAGCCGCCAGGGAGACTATACTGGTATGACTCCCCTATCTGTGGCTCCGTGGATGTTCCTTTGTGGCCTCATCATATCCTGCGTTCTTATGTGGGGAGCGGGACTAGAGACCCCGCCTGTCACCCTGCATGACAAATGGTGCAGCAAGCAGGGTATGGTGCCAGCCAAAACCTTCCGAAAGATGGTGCAGCAGTTTGTGCGTGTCAAAGCTCAGCTTCAGGAGGCCTGTGAGGAGCTGCACCAGGAACGGGAGACACGGTCTGCCTGGGAGACTCAAGCCTCCAGATGGCACACCACCCTCTTGGCCATGGAAGGCGTTGCCTTACTTTTGGTGATCTGCTGCTGCTGTAGGCTTCAAGGATTATGGACACCTTACACCGAGGCCACCACCCACTTGGACACCTGGAGTGGCGAGCAAGATTCCGGCCAGGTAGAAATGGCGTCTGTCTCTGGGCAGGAGAACAGATGGCCCCTACACAGAGTGTGGTGCCCAGTGGCCACTGTTCTCAGGAGTTGGACCCCTGAGGAGGGGTGGGAGGACATGGATGGCTCTCCGGCCAGCGTGGAGAGGGCCCTGCAGGTTCTAGCTGAGCGGTTGCCGGAGAAGGCGAAGGGTACAGCCAGCCATGTGGGCTGGATGTTCCTCACTGCCTTGAGTCTCAACATAGAAGATGCGCTTAATGAAATATCTCAGGTGTCAGACCAGGTGTCCCAGTTGGAGGCTCTGGAAGCTCGGGTCCGCCTGTTAGAAGAGGGGCCCCACAGTGGAGACTCTGAGGCAGAGGTGGAGGAAGTGAGTGGAGACAATGTAGCTCCCAACCCCCAAGCACTGCCATAAAGGTCTGCTACCACAAACCGGGAAAGGTGCCAGTGGCAGTGTGGGGACAGAGCCAGGAGTGCAGTTTCCAGGCTCTCGGCCTCACGTGGAAAGGTGCTGGCTCAGGTAGTAAATGGCCATTAACTGTGAGTAGATGGCCATCAGCTGTGGCTAGTTGGCCATCAGCTGTAACCAGTGAGCCATGGGCCACTAATATAACTGCAGTGGCTACGCTAGCAAAAAATAGGGGCTAGCAAGATGGTGGCTGAGCTAGCAAGCGTGGATTAGTTAGCACGGCGGATTACGTCTAGGGAGTCATCGGTTGGCAGAAAATTGGACAGCAGGTCGCACGTCGTGTGAATCCAGCCTCCAGTGAGACTACAGTGGTATGACTCCCTTACCTATGGCTCCATGGGTGTTCCTTTTTGGCCTAGCCATATCCTGAGTTCTTGTGTGGGGAGCGGGAGCTGAGACCCCCACAGGCCGCCCCGCATACCAGGCAGCGACCCTCCTTTCCCAGGACAAAAAGCTAGCATGTATCCTCTCAAATGGAAGGGATTTACCATTGTTGGTTCCTAAGACTACTATTTCTTTCCGTTTGTAGGTGCCTGTAGGCTAATATGGCACAGGGACCCTCGCGGAAGACGCTTATCACGTAGATTGTGAGGCGAGACCCTGTAGTGGGGGAGTGTGGGGACAGAGCCCCAGAGAGCAGTTTCCAGGCTCTTGGCCTCACATGGAAAGCTGCTAGCTCAGGTGGTCATCAACTGTGACTAGTTAGCCATCAGCTGTTACTGGTTAGCTATTAGCCACTGACACAACTGCCACAGCTAAGCAAACAAGGAGGTATAGTGGTGTGGTGTGGAGGTGTGGCGTTCTGGCATGGCGTGGCAGAGTGTGGATTATGGATTGCAGAGAGGCGGATTGCAGCTAGCGAGTGAGATTGGTTGGCAGAGACAAGTGAACGGTGGGTTGCAGTTTGTGTCTCCAACCCAGCAGCCAGTGAGATTGTAGTGGTATGACTCCCCTATCTATGGCTCCATGGGTGTTCCTTTTTGGCCTAGCCATATCCTGCATTCTTATGTGGGGAGCAGGACTAGAGACCCCACCTGTCACCCTGCATGACACTGGGCCTTCTACCATCTGTGACACAGAGCAGGGCCTGAACTGGGACTGGGGGCAAAGTTTCCATCCCATCTCTGCATCCGCATGCTGCTTCCAGGAAATAAAACCAGTGCCAAACAGAAATGCAGAGGAATGGGGGGCTGTGGGGCCCAGGAGCCAGGTGGGAGGGGAATCAGGAAGGGCCTGGCCACAGACAAACTGGGAAAACAGACTAGTCTCCCTTAGTGGCATTGAATAAATGGCCTTGCCTGTCTGGCAGCTCCAGTCTAAGGCGAAGGTGAATTCACGTGTGTTTTTAAATGAATTTCCTCCTGCTTTGATCTCACTCCCTCACCATCACAGATGTGGTGAGCTCCAAGGCAGCCATGTGAAGAGGCAGAGCACACCCGCTGTACACAGGCACAGTGGCACCTGCATGCACAGATCCAGCAGGAGGTGCAAAGGATGCTGAGAAATCCAGACAGATGCAGAGGGAGAGCAAAGGAGAGAAATTAGGCTGGAGAAGAAGCAAGAAGGGAAGAGGAGATTTTGGTTGAAAAGAGGCCAGGAAAGAAAAAGGAGATCCAGAGAGAATAGCACCAGGAAAGACCCCACCTGTGGAGTTATGAAGACCCAGGCCGAGGCAGAAAAGAAGGAAGGCTGAGGATGACTGAGAGATGGAGACACAAGAAAGACAAAGAGCACAGGTCAGGGAGGTACATGGTGAGTGTGTAGTGGCGGAGGGTAAGAGAGGGTGCGGAGGGGAGGGAAAGGCAGGGCTCCATCTCCTGCTCCTTGTCTCTGAGATGTCTTGGTTCAGACATGTTACCATGGGCTGGGGGATCTCAGACTCCAGGTGTCCTCTGGCCCTACCAGTGTTGCCACTAGGACAGAAGATTCCTAGGAAGGGTAGCCAGGGTTTTTGGGCAGGTGAAAGCTGAACAGGTCAGGAGGGAGAGGGGAGCTCAGAGAGACTCTGGGGAGAAAGTAGAAGCAGTGGGTCTCCCCGGGGAGCTCTGCGCCTCTCACGAAGTGTGGGAGGTGTGGCGGGCAGAGCTGGGGAAATCCTGACTTCCCACCAGCTTCCTTCCACTCAGCCCCTCTCCCAGACCTTCTTCCTTTCAGTTAACTCCTCCACTCTCACCACCTCACCCCATAACTCAAAGCATCTCTGGCCTCCCACTTGGAATAATTCCCTCCCATATTCCTCCTCTGCATTGTTTGGGCTCCAGGTTGTATTATAGCCTTTCTCTTATATTAAAAGTTACTTGTGTTTGTGGTTTTGCCTCTCCCACTCCCCTGAGAGCCCCTGGAGAACAGAGACACTTTGATTTACCTTTCTTGTCCCTTCAATCCCAGCAGTGATCCTTAATAATAACTCCCAATTATAAGATGCCAACTATGTGCTAAGCACCAAGGCAGATGCCTTATAGACATCATTTCTAGCATTAAAGTCCACTAACAGTGGTGGTTTATATCTTCATTTCATAGAAAAGGGAAATAGGCTCAGGGTGCTTAAGGTACAGACACCAAGTGGCAGAGATGGGAATGAACTCAGGTTTTTTGTTTTTGTTTTTTCCCCTTCTTCCGCCTCCCCTCCCACTCCTGTTCAAACCGTTGTTTCTCAGTCTACTTATGTAGGACACAGCTCCCTGGCCTATGCTGGTATTATGAGCCTTGTGCTCCTCCCGGCTGAAGCAGTCGGTCGCCAGTCATCGGTCGGCTGCTCATAGCAGCTCACGGCAGCTCATGACAACTTCCAGCAGCTCATGGCAGCCCAGCTCCAGGGAGAGCTGTTGTTCACAATCTTAGCTGTAGAGGGTGCAGCTCACTGGCCCATGTGGGAATCGAACTGCTGACCTCTGCGCTAAGAGCGCGGCGCTCCAACCACCTGAGCCACCAGGCGGGTCCTGAACTCAGGTTTTTAGGCTGCATAGTCCCTGCTCTTGGCACTATGTCATGTTAGGAATATCCAAGAAGTTTCTCCTAAATGAACTGGACTCATGGTCCGCACCCCAGAGAACTTCTGGTGCCCTTAAGCTCTTCATCCATCTATCACTTCTGAGCTCCACTTTATGCCTCAGACTTCCTTCTCAACCCTGTTTACCTCCTGGAAGGGCAGTGCTCCTCAGATCTGGGGCTGGCCAGTGTCCTCCACTCACGCAGGACTTGCCCCTACATGATGCCATCAACCACAGGAGGCAGCTTGATATAAATATCCTTGCATGAAGGGAGAATGGTTCTCTAGTCTGGAACAACCATCAGAAGCATCCAGAGAGGTTTCAGTGGTTCGCGAAATGCCAACCTTTAAGTCACTGAGACTAGTTCACTTAATGTACCCAAAAGACGGGTGAGGCCCATTAGTATTTCCAATAAGAATCTAAGGCTCGGAGAGATAAGCATTACCCCTCTAGGCACACAGCTGGGCAGTATTGAAGCCAATAAGCAAAGCAAGGGGCCAGAACACCTGCTCACCCTGGAATGCCATCATAATAGTCTGGCTACGACTCTCTTCCCACCTATCACCACCCCCTGGGACCTCCTAGCTCAGACTCTGGTCACTGTGAAAACCTGTCCCCTGGGCCTCTTCATCTCCCCTTGATACTATCCTCTCACCCAGGACACCTCTTCTCTAGCACCATCCTACGTCTTCTTCTCAACCTTGATCTTCCTGGGGTGACACTGCCTTCCAGCTATTCTCCAAGTTCCTCCTCCATCCTCAGCACAGTACTGGGGTCCCAAGTTAGGCCAGGAAAAGCCACCTATCACAGTCTCTGTGTGTGAACACATCTCTCATCCCATTGGGTCTGTCCTTGGGGCTAATACCAGGCTCCCCCACAAATGCCTGGTGAGGACAGAGGAGTCGAATCCCATTTTTGACTGAGAATTATTAAGTGACCTCAAAATCTACCATACGAGTAGAGAGTCTGGAAATGCTAACAGATTTCAGACATGCGTTGTATACTTTTTGTGGGCACACATGTACCATAATACACAAGCACACATCTTCACTGGTATACACACACACACACACACACACACACACACACACACACACCCTGCACCTTTGCATTAAAGTACATGTTTCTGCACCCCATGGGTACTCATCTGCACCCATATCTTGGCACACGTGCCCTGGCAGTCATGTTCCCAGTTCCCTGCCTGCCAGGCCTGGCAGGAACCAGAGAGGGAGTAGGGCCAAGCACACGAGAAGCCAAGGGATCCAGGCTGCAGGAGAGGGGGGCAGTGTAGGCCAGGCCCTGTCTCTCTGGATTTATCAAACAAGCAGTAATGAACCCCCTGGGCCAGAGCAGTCCCCATGCTCTCCACTCCAGATTGCTGCTGGTTCAAAGAGAAGCCTTTGATTCATACTGACAGCTTTCAAATGGAACTAAATCTCTCCACACTCCACTCTTCCTCCCTCTCTCTGCTCTCACATCTTTGCTCTCCTGCTTCCCCCAAGACTATTTCTCCCTACCCCAGCCATTCCTGTTATGTTCTATGAAAATACAACAGCCAGAGAGGGCCCCATCCATTGGATCCTCTCACCAAGAAAAGAGGATTGCAATTCTCTGGGCAGGGCCAGCAAAGAGGAAAGAGAGATTTGCACTTTTGATAGAGGAGAGAAGGCAGAGGAGAAGGGAGGAAGTGAGAGAGAAAGGGAGGGTGAGGAGGGAGTGCTGGCTGGAGCAGGGCACAGTGAAGGCAGATAGGAGAGAAAGAAACTGGCCCACAGAGGAAGACAGAGAAGCAGGTTCACTATGACCCTTAGACCAGCAGCTCCCAGGAGGGAAGCACTAGACCTGCCCAGCTGACGGGACATGAGGGGCACAGGTGTGTTGCTTTTGCCTTATACAGAGCCCAGCCCAGAATCTGAAACTGTCAAATGTGATGTGACTTTCGAGACTGTAACCCTTTCCGCTGACAGGTAAGGAATCAGGGGTCAGAAAGCGCCATTGCCTTGTTCACAGCAGGGAATCTCAGATATGGCTGTGAGTAGATGTCAGGTGATATAGATATCAGATTAAGAGTCAGAAATGACACACCTCACCTCCCAAAGACAAGTTTTCAAACATTCATAAATTATTATGCCCCCCACTCTTCTGCCCACCAGCATTTACAATATCAACGCACTGCCTTCACTTCACAGTTAGAAGTAAAAATGAAAGGGAATAGTAGGGGCCTCAAAGGTCTTGACTTAACTGACCCACTGACCTTCCCCACATTCCCCACCTTCCCATTTTTGGTCCTTTCTCATCCCAGGAAGCTGAACCCATAGGCAGAAGAACCAGTTTCTCCTCTTTGCCCACAACCTGTTTGGCCAAGACACCCTAATGTCTACCTCCAAAGCTGAGGTATGGTAGGGACAGCCGAAGGAGAATCTTTTCAGGGACCAGATGGGATTTTACAAGTGGCCACAATCTGGTTTTCTTGCATTTGAGCAGACCACAGAGGCGGCTACAGAGGCTGGTTGCAGGCCTTGGGTGATATTCATAGTGACAGGGTGCATGAGTGTATTGGTCTGGGCCAGTGGAATAGTCACCAAAAGAGGCAGAAACAGAATCCTGAAAGAGGTAAGGGTACCTGGCCCAACACCACCTGCCAAGGACAGAAAACTCTGGCCCTGAGTCAGGAGGTGTGGGCTTATTGGTCCTGGCTCTGCCACCATCCAGCTGCGTGACTTTGGGGAGACTTCACTTCTCTGGGTCTCGGCTTCCTTAAACTGTAAGAGAGGGAGCTGAATTACTTGGCCCCCCAAGAGCCTTTCTGGCTCTGATGTTCTAAGATTCTGCCGTAGCATCTTCTGCTCTGCTGGGACCTCAGCCAGCTCTTGCTGACATGCCTAAGGGCTCAGCCCTGTGCCCATCCCTCTCAGACTGTGTGGGAGAGGTGGTATATCTGGGGCCATTCTGGCATTTCCTCCCAGCAGGGGTGTAGAGGGAGGTTTGTTGGTTTGCTACACTAAGACAGTGGCTGAGAGGACCCAGATGATGTATCCACGATAGGAAAAGAAAGGCCAATCTTTGTTTTCCCTGTAAGGAACTCCCATCAGAGTTTCTTATATCCCTTTTTACTAGGTTCATGGTAGGAAAAAGGAGGATAGAGGGCAAGCATTTGTGGGTCTCTGAAGTGACCTGTCAACCCAGGCCCACTCACATTGACTTTGAACTCCCGAACTAAAAAAGACTGGTAGGTGCAACTGGAACACCCCCTCCCCCACCCCATTTGGACCTCTAGCCCCTTCTACCCTGCCAGCCCAAGATACTTGGACTAAATCTGATCTGACAACTCTATGCAAATGTGCCCTGGCCGGAAACCCTGAGAATGTTTCATGGAAGGACAATGGCATTGTGAGCCCAAGTGGTGTTGGATACAGCAGGTATGACAGGAGGGAACAGAAAGGGGGGTGCAGGGATGGTGGATGGTTATGCTGAAAAATTGAATTTCCTGGCTTCAGTGGGCAAGGGAAGGGCAGTGCAGGAAAGAGGAGGCAGGTGGCCAGCAAGGATTTAGCTTAAATAGGAGACAGGGGATAAGAGGAAAGAGAGCAAAAGACAGAGAGAGGGAAGGAGAGAGCAGAAGCTAGGATAGTCATATAAAGCCAGAGAAGGCTAGAAGAGCTGGAGTAAGGCACCAGGAGCACGGGTGGGAAGGCAAGAGAAGATGATAGGCCTAACCCCTCTCCCACCACATACAGAAGTAAGCAGAGGAGGGACCCAGTTGCCTGAGTCTCCAGAAATCCCTAAGTCCATCAAGTGGGAGGAAAAGAAACTGCGACACAGGACACGGAAAGAAATAGCCTAATGTGCAAAGACAAACTGAGAATACTGTAGAGGAAAGGACAGGGAGAGTCACAGAGAGAAAGTAGAGAGCAAAGTAGATGAAGAGAAAGTTGGTGGCAGGAAGAGTGAGAAAGATGTAAGAGACTGTTTTAAGGTTAGGTAGGAAGGAGCTGAGGAGACACAGGTACAAAAGAGAGAGAATAAGGCAAAGAGGCAGGAAAGGGAAAGAGAAGAAAATTAGAAAGAGAGTCTGAAGTTTAGAGCTGGAAAGGACTTTGATCAACTCAACAGCTTTATTTTGAAGAAATTGAGGGTCAGCAAAAAAGAGAGGTATTTGGGGTGGGCATGTCTCCAAACTCCTAGTGGCTTCTGAGCCAGCCACCCAATTACAGAGAGGCCCCTTCTCCAGGGGCAGGGCACACCCCAAAACCTGATTGTCCTGCACTGATGGTGGGAGGAAGATGGGGGTGTACCTAGAATCTTCCTTCACTAAAAGATGGGAGGTAAAAGGGGGTGTGGGGACAGAGCCAGGAGTACAGTTTCCAGGCTCTTGCCCTCACGTGGAAAGGTGTTGGCTCAGGTAGTAAATGGCCATCAACTGTGATTGGATGGCCATCATCCGTGGCTAGTTGGCCGTCAGCTGTAACCAGTGAGCTATTGGCCACTAATATAACTGCCGTGGCTAAGCTAGCAGGTGGCGGAGTGCGGGTTGTGGATTACAGACAATTGGACGGCAGGTTGCAGATAGTGTGGCTCCTGCTTCCTGTGTCTCCAACCCAGCCACCAGCGAGACTATAGTGGTATGACTCCCCTATCTATGACTCCGTGGGTGTTCCTTTTTTGGCCTCACCATATCCTGCATTCTTATGTAGGGAGCAGGAGCTGAGAACCCGCCATGACACCCTGCATGACGCATGGCGCAGTGAGCAGGGTACGGTGACGGCCAAAGCTCTCCGAAGGGCAGTGGAGCAGGTTGTGCATATGAACACTCAGTCTCAGGAAGACCAGGAGGAGCAGCTGCCGGAGAGCTGGACCCCCGTGGAGGGGTGAGAAGGTGTGGACAGTTCTCTGACCAGTATAGGCCGGAGAAAGCGAAGGTCGTTGCAGCCCTGTGGGCTGGGAAGTGCTTGCTAAGACCCTCACCCCCAGGTTGGGAAGGACTTGGAGCCCTCTCCCTGCGGAGAGGGCACACATTGTGAGGCTAACGCACAGCCCTGGCGAATGACTGTGGACTATGGAGAATGGGCTCCATCCCTAATTTAATGGACCGCTTGACTGTTTGCTTGGGAACGTACCACCATGCAGTGGAACTGGCAAATGTTTGCTTTTGTGTCTCCACTGGCTGCCGTCGAGAATATGTGAGAACCCTGGATGCACCCAGGAAGTCTGGCTGTGCCCAGAGAGAGTGGCAGTGCCCTGAGAGGTTCTGGCTGAGTCCAGGAGGTCTGGCTGTGCCCAGAGAGGGTGGCCGTGCCCTAAGAAATCCTGGCTGTGTCCAGGATATTGCATTCACCTCCAGTCTCCTTGCACAGGGGCTCTCGCGAAAGATGTTTGTCATGTAGATCGTGAGGTGAGACCCTGTAGGGGTGGAGTGTGGGGATAGAGTCAGGAGTGCAGTCTCCAGGCTCTCGCCCTCATGTGGAAAGGTGCTGGCTAAGGTAGTAAATGGCCATCAACTGTGATTGGATGGCCGTCAGCTGTGGTTAGTTGGCCGTCAGCTGTAACCAGTGAGCCATTGGCCACTAATATAACTGCCGTGGCTAAGCTAGCAGGTGGTGGAGTGCGGGTTGTGGATCAGCAGCGTACAGTGGTCACTCTTACACGACTGTGCACCCTCTATGGTCGCCCCCAAGTCATTGAAAGCGACAGGGGTACCCATTTTATGGGGCAAGAAGTGCAGCGCTGGACTGCCAGGATGGACGTACAATGGTTCTTTCATACCCCGTACAATCCACAAGCAGCTGACATGATTGAACGCTACAACGGCCTTTTGAAGCAAGGCCTCCGGGTGTCAAAACACCATCCCACAATGCACCATTGGGCCTCGTGTCTATGGGACATCTTGAGAATCCTGAATGAAAGACCACGGAAGGGAGGGCCCGCACCAGTAAAAGCTCTGCTACATTGGACTGCTGCTCCCATTCAGTTACAGGTTACCACAAGTGAGACTCTGTTAAAGCCAGGCTATGGCAGAAATGGAAACATTTTGCTGCGAGCACCCACATGCTTGAAAGCAGGGGAACAGCAGCAATGAACTTGGCCCTGGCAGGTCAAAAGCCCCCACTGTCGGTGGTTGGGTCTGATAGCCCCATGAGGGGCTGGTTTGACCCATGATTTGCAAATGATGCCAGGGGTGGTCACCGAGTGGCCACCACAAGTGACTATAGGACATGGAGGTCCCGATTTTGCGGGGAATCTATGTGCTTTCGCTATTATGGGGTCCCCTGTTCTGTTACATGTTGAAACTATACAAGGGACCCCAAGCATTGCCTTAAAGATCTGTTACCACAAACCGGGAAAGGAGCCAGTGGCAGTGACCCTCCTTTCCCAGGACAAAAAGCTAGCATGTATCCTCCCAGATGGAAGGGATTTGCATTGTTGGTTCCTAAGTCTACTATTTATTTCTGTCCATAGGTGCCTGTAGGGTAATATGGCACAGGGACCCTCGCAGAAGATGCCTGTCATGTAGATTGTGAAGCGAGACCCTGTAGGGGTGGAGTGTGGGGACAAAGCCCCAGAGGGCAGTTTCCAGGCTCTCGGCCTCACATAGAAAGGTGCTGGATCAGGTAGTAGATGGTCATCAGCCGATATAACTGCTATGGCTTAGCTAGCAAGGGGCAGAGTGTGGATTGTGGATTGCAGGTAGCAAGTGAGGTTGGTTGGCAGAGACAAGTGGACGGCGGGTTGTGGATCGTGTAGCTCCTGCTTCCTGTGTTCCACCCCAGCAGCCAGTGAGACTATAGTGGTATGACTCCCCTATCTATGGCTTCGTGGGTGTTCCTTTGGCCTCACCATGTCCTGCGTTCTTATGTGGGGAGCGGGACTAGAGACCCCGCATGCCACCCTGCATGATGGGGATATAGAAAGAAATTATGGAGAAGCCTGAGAAGATGAATAAAAATGGGAAGAATCAAGAAAAAAAAAGTAATGAGACCATCTGGGAGGAAAAAAGAGAAGATTAAGGAGGACAGAGGAGAGAGGAAAAAAATTGGAGAAGTCTGGAGGGCAGTCAGCAGAGGCCAGGGGGCTGTGCAGGCAGATAGGTGGGCAGGTCTGGGGGCGGATTAACACCCTAGGGCCCCACCTGAAGGTCTAGAGCATTTAGATCAAAGAAAAGGAGTGAAATCTTTGAGAAATGGAAGGAATTTTTGAAAGGATTAGCCAAGGGGAGGGTGGAGCTGAGGGTGGGTTAATTCCAAAGGGAACTAAACTAAGGGCTGGGCTCTAGTCTCTCCCCACAAAGCAGTGTTCCAGAGGGTTCTGGATAATATTTAAGATCCCTTTGAATTCTGTCACTTTTAAAAATTCTATTCACACACCTCAAATATTTTCTTCTTACTTTGGACACACACCTATCAAATAATAAATTTGTAACAGTTTGATCAAGGTGGACTGAAACGATTTGCAATACCAAAGTATAAAGGAAGCAATTCTGAACAGAGCCATCTGCAGGGAAAAGAACAATTCAAAATAAATGGCCTAGCATAGAAGTCAAAATATAAGTAAAACTTTTGTCCCATGGCAATTAATAATGAACCTTCAATGAGATAGCAATG